>NC_060908.1:10523750-10847500 GCF_014805685.1 Silurus meridionalis | reverse complement strand
AAGAACCTTCAAACACTCATAAGTACCAAAGCCCTTTTTTATTAACCTTACAGATTTGCTTTTTATCTTAACCAAAGAGAATAAATAGTAACCAAATGCATGACTAAACAAATTCTAAACTGCAAAAGTAAAACCTTGTCTGAGTTGCAAAAACAAGGCTGCTACATAACTGTGGGGCTTTAGGAGAAAAAACCTGCTTGCAGTCCAAACCTTTCAGTAGTTAAAATCATTTGGTGCATCATGAAATAAAAAATACAACAAAGAACATCCATGACTGTTGAGCAGGTAGAATCCTGTATCAGACATGAATGGAAAAACATTCCCTTCCCAAAACTCTTAAAACTGGGATAGGGGATGCTACATAGTAGTAAACATGGAACCACTTTTTTTAGACATATTGCAGTCATCAAATTCAAAATTACCTTATTTCTCTTTGTTACAAACAATTTCTTTGTTATAAAGACCTTCCAGTGGACGTTGTTCTCCTGGCAGTAGTTATCAAAGCTTGTATGCTACTTTAGGGAGTTCTCTAATCATTTTTAGACATCAGACCCACTACAACAGTGTCTTAAACAAACTTGACAATGATGGTAGAGTTGGATGTGGCCACACATCCAAGGGAGGGAGGGTGAGACATGACTGCCCACCCATACTGATTGTAGTCTGCCGGTCAGGAAGTTGGAGATCCAATGACACTGGCCCAGAATAGGTCCCAAGTCTGCCATTGTGTTAGTGAGTTTGGAAAGAAATTATAGTGTTAAATGTAGAAAACAAAACATTTTTACAAAATTATTGATTGGTACAGCATGCAAACTGTACTAGGATCAGCATGTCAGGTAATAAAGAGGTGATGAAGTCTCTGATTAGTCTTTCAAAGCACTTCATTACCACAGATATCAGGACAACTGGGCAACAGTCATTAAAGCAAAGAGGTTTGGGTTTCTCTGGGATGGGAATTATAATAGATTGTCTGAAGCAGTAATGGATGGTTTGAAGCATTTTTGTGCAAATTCATGGAAGCAATCCTGAGTTACAGCTGTTTGAGTAAATTAGGCACCACCTCAGTAGAAATGATTGGCATGTGGAAGCCATATTGTTTCGAAATGTCGCCACGTATTTAATAATTATTATAATTGATGCATTTTTTTAGTAGTATGACACCAAATTTGAGAATTTAGGTAAATAAATCCTATAAATGCTTTGCAAATGTATTGTTGCATATTATGCAAATGATCAAAAACTAGCCTATAAAACAGGCAGATCTAAATGCTTTATGAGACTTTTTTGTTTGGGAGAAACAAAATTATTAGTGGAAAAAAAAAATTTGTTTGTAGGCCTTGCAGTTCATGAGACAAGGACTAAAAATGAAACACTTGTACTATAGCCCCACCATTTGGCCAACAGGCCCCATCTCACTTTAACATTACTACAGGTTAACTGAACATGCCATATTCCTTGTACATTAGTCAACCTGTGGTGACAGTAGACAATTAGTAGAGTGTCTAGGATGGGATGCCACTAACCAGCATGTGTTATGGGAGTAACAGATATTATAATTGTGTTTGAAGGGTAGTGAGTACTTGTTAAGTGCCTAAAGTGTAACTAACTGTTTACTCCAGCTTGTGCATATCTACCAATAACTTATACTGGACAAATCTTTTTTTTTAACAAAATATTTTTAAACCAACATCGTGGCAACAATTTGTATAACAAAAATACATTAATAAAGTTATTTTTGGCAGTAGTCCTAAAAAGTAGAAAAGATTTTCAGTCCTTTACACAGACAAAATCAAATTGAAAAAGACCTTAATGTAGCAGAAAATTGTCTGCAACAAGCTAAATAAATCTCTTGAGTATACCCAGGCAGGCAGAAGAGGGGGTTGTGAAATTTCAGGCTTGTGATTGCTGAGAGTGATTGGAGGGGTCAGAGGCAAACACAGATTATCCCTTGTAATTTAGGGGTGCTAATCTCTTCCAATTGTGTTGACAGAAATCATTTAATTATACAAAGACATGCATACAAACTTACGATCTGCTCATGACCATGTACAGTGCTAAATTCTAAGATTGTTTCTTAGATTTATTGTAGATTCCAAGATTTCCAAAAGTTTTGCGAATTCAGATTATCTTTGTATGATTGGTAGGTATTTAATGACAATCACCTGTAATTCATCATTTGTATTTGGTAATATCCACAAATCTCCATAAAGGCATACATAAAGGCATAAAGACTCAGAGATAAAAATTACTATGACAATCTATGCCATCAAATGCAATAAAAAAAAATAAACTGTGTTTGAACAGTATAATTCTTAAATAAAAGTTCAGTAACTGATAACAAATATGATAGAAAACCATTCGAGGTTTATAATAATTGTCTTCTTGTGCACACACCTAGGAGCAAATAAGTTAATCGTGAAATCTTTATTGGTGTCCTTCCTGAATCAATCCACCTTTTAATCCCATCATTATGACACCATGGCTATAGAAAGCATAAATATAATAGATATAAATAATATATATATACACTGCCGATCAAAATTAGAGAACAATTTATAAACAATTGAACAATTCTGAAATAATGTCATCTTCACTGCTCAACAGTTGAAGGAGTTTTTGTCCTGTCTATACCATGCTACCAGAACACCTTTTCCACAAAATAACTAAGGCATTAAAAAAAAGCATTATTTTGCAGAAAACACACTGATTAAAATTAGAGAACACTTTCAGATACCTCCCAGTTATTGGTGTTAATCTGGTACCTGGTGCTAATTTCCTTGATTATCTGTCAACCCCTATTTAACTGGCAGCCTAACTTCCAGTTTCACTGACTCTGCAAGATGGTGGGCCGTTCTTAAGTGACTGAAAGAATATTGAATCTTTACACGATCACAAACTCATTCAAGTCCGCCAAGAAGGCTGGTCGTCCTCGGAAGACAAATAAAAGAGAGGACAGGATACTGCGGAGAATCTCAATGAGCAATCGTTTCCACACTGCAGCTGGAATTGCTCACCAGTTCAGCACGGAACAGGGTAAAGAAACTGCAGAAAGACTGAACCCAAAGTGTTTAAAGAAGTCAGTGAAAAGTGGAGGAGGAAGTGTCATGGTTTGGGGCATGTTTTCTGCAGCAGGAGTTGGGCCTCTTCTACAGCTACATGGCAGAGTGAATGGAAATGTTAATCAGAACCTTCTTCAACAATATATGGTTCCTTCCCTGCGTGCATCACCCAATCAGCCCGAAGTGTTCATGCAGGACAACGCTCCATGTCACACAGCAAAACAGGTAAAGCAGTTCCTTGAAACTGAAAACATTGAAATAATGACATGGCCTGCTCAGAGTCCTGATCTCAACCCAATAGAGAACCTCTGGAAAATCCTTGCCAACAAAGTAATGGCCAAGAAACCCACTACGGTCACCAAACTGTGGAGGAGACTGGAAGAAGAGTGGACCAAAATCACACCAGAGCAGTGTGAGAGACTAGTGCTGTCCTGTGGCCGCAGATGTGCTGAAGTCATTCAGAGCAGAGGCCTGTACACTTCCTACTAATTGCTGACTGTTTTAACCTTCAGAAAATTCTGTTGTAATGTTTTTCCATGCTACCATCATTGTTGTTCTCTAATTTTAATCAGTGTGTTTTCTGCAAAATAATGAAAATGCCTTAGTTATTTTGTGGAAAAGGTGTTCTGGTAGCATGGTATAGACAGGACAAAAACTCCTTCAACTGTTGAGCACTGAAGATGACATTATTTCAGAATTGTTCAATTGTTTATAAATTGTTCTCTAATTTTGATTGCCAGTGTGTGTGTATATATATATATATATATATATATATATATATATATATATATATATATATATATATATATATATATATATATTATAGAGATAAATGAAGTATAACAGAGCATTGCATCACAGACAGGAATCTCATTCAACAAGAATTAATGCCATTACTAAAGCAAGAAACCCATATATAGCAAAAGCATATTAATATCATAAAATATTAATATCATAAAATGACCCAGAGTTTCTGTGCATTTTTACTGTGTATTATGGTTTCCATGGGGATTTAAAATTAAGGTAAAATGTGTATTTGTGTAAATTCTCCAGGAAAGAAAACTAAAAAGTATAAATGATTAATAAAAAAGCAGTTTTGAACTGTTTTGGCTGACATTTCCTCACAATGTCCAGCTTTTCTTTGAAAATCAATCTTGTAAATGTCCTTGTAAGTGCATCTGTGAAATTCTTTCCCTCTGTCAGCCATTGTGGAATAAAAAAAACTGTTAGTAAAACTTTTGGAGTTTGTGCAGTTTGCTACAGATGCGGTTTGCGAGCTCTGACTAGCACTCTCTTAGTATCCAAACAAAGGGCATGAAAAATGCCAAATTTCCTCCGACTCCAGCATTAGAGCTCTTGCAGCGGGGCAAGTTGGTGATGACTCAGCAGCATACTCGCAAAGCCAAAGCTAATGCCATTCCTCTCCACTATATGTGTCCAACAGGTTTGCTCTCTTCAATTAAACACCCGCTGAGAAACCTGAAAGAGCTCTGGTTAAAGGAGACTCTATTCTGAGGCATGTGAAATTAGCTAGGCCTTTAGAGGCATCAGCAGCACAGTCAGCTTCGGTTTTTAGAAAAGCATTGGTTCTCTAAGATAGTTTTTTTACACAGGAGCTAATTATATACGCCTATGACAGTCAGAGGTTAATAAGAGTAACATTTTTGAGGTGTGTAAATAAGCGAAGGCAATGTTCTATGCAGTAATATGCTCTGGCCCCACCCAATGCGGCATAGCTTACAGCAGGTTATGGCCGCTGAACTGCTGGATGTCTGAATGGCTTCATAGACAATTGGAGCAATTTTGAGGGCAAGGCTGGCTTGTTAGGGCAGGATGGAATCCATCCCACTCAGGAAGGTGTTGCTCTTATTTCTTGTAGTATAGGTCATAGTCTCAGAATAACACTAGTTAACTACTAGTTACCAACGACCGCCACAGGTATCGTTAGCCAACAGGGTACCAGTGGAAATTGGGCTACTGTTGGCCGAAGGAGAAGAAGGAGAGGAGGAAGATGCCTACAAAGACGGCAGGGAAAGGAGAAGTGGAGGAGAGTGGAGGTTAGGGTGGGCACTTTAAATGTTGGTACTATGACTGGTAAAGGGAGAGAGGTAGCTGATATGATGGAGAGGAGAAAGGTAGATATGTTGTGTATTCAGGAGACCAAGTGGAAAGAAAGTTAAGCCAGGAACATTAGAGGTGGGTTTAAACTGTTCTATTATAGTGTGGCTGGAAAGAGAAATGGTGTAGGTGTGATCCTGAAGGAAGAGTACAGTAAGAGTGTAGTGGAAGTGAAGAGAGTTTCTGATAGGGTGATCGTGAAGCTGGAAGTTGAAGTAGTAATGATAAATGTCACCAGTGCTTATGCTCCACAAGTGGGTTGTGAGATGGAGGAGAAGGAAAAATTCTGGAGTGAGTTGAATGAAGTGGTAGAAGGTGTACCTAGGAATGAAAGACTGGTGTTCAGGGCAGATTTCAATGGGCATGTAGGAAGAGGAATGTGGAAGGGCAGATGGTGGTAGATTTTGCTAAAAGGATGGAAATGGCAGTGGTAAACATTTATTTTAAGAAGAAGGAGGATCATAGGGTGGCGTATAAGAGTGGAGGAAGGTGCACACAGGTAGACAATGTTCTATATAGGAGATGCAACCTTAAGGAGATTGGAGACTGTAAGGTGTTGGCAGGGGACAGTGTAGCTTGACAGCATGACAGCAAGAAGAAGAGGAGGAGTGTAAGGACTGAAAGAAGAATAAGATGGTGGAAAGTGAAGGAGGAAGACTGTAGTGAGAGATTCAGGGAAGAGGTCGGACAGAGGCTCGATGGTGGTGAATAGGTGCTGGATGATTGGGCAACTACTGCAGAAGTGATAAGGGAGACAGCTAGAAAGGTACTTGGTGTGACATCTGGAAATAGAAAGGAAGACAAAGAGATGTGGTGGTGGATGAGGAAGTGCAGGAGAGCATAAGGAGAAAGAGGTTGGCAAAACAGAACTGGGATGGACAACGTGATGAGAAAAATAGACAGGAGTACAATGAGATGCGGCAGCAGGTGAAGAGGGATGTGGCGAAAGACAAGGAAGAGGCATATGAGGAGCTGTATGAGAAGTTGGACACTAAGGAAGGAGAAAAGGATTTGCACTGATTGGCCAGGCAGAGGGACTGAGCTGGGAAGGATGTGCTGCAAGTTAGAGCAATAAGGGGGCAGATGGAAACATGCTGACTAGTGAGAAGAGTGTGTTGAGAAGATGGAGGGAGTATTTTGAGCAGCTGATGAACGAGGAAAATAAAAGGAGAGAGAGAAGTTTAGGTGGTGTGGAGTTGGTGAAGCAGGAAGTGGATAGGCTTAGAAAGGAGGAAGTGAGAGCAGCAATTAAGAGAATGAAAAGTAGAACGTCGGTTGGACCAATTGACATACCGGTGGTATGTCAACCAAAGCATGGAGATGTTTAGGAGAGATGGCAGTGGAGTTTTTAACAAGATTGTTTAACAGGATTTTGGAAGGTGAGAGGATGCCTGAGGAATGGAGAAGGAGTGTGCTGGTACCGATCTTTAACAATAAGGGAGATGTGCAGACCTGCAGTAACTACAGTGGAATTAAGTTGGCCAGTCACACCATGAAGTTATGGGAAAGAGTAGTGGACGCCAGGCTGAGAGAAGAGGTGACCATCTGTGAGCAACAGTATGGTTTTATACTGAGGAAGAGCACCACAGACAATATTTGCTTTGAGAATGTTGATGGAAAAGTATGGAGAAGGTCACAAGAAGTTGCATTGTGAATTTGTGGATTTAGAATAAGCGTATGACAGGGTGCCAAGAGAGGAGTTGTGGTATTGTATGAGGAAGTCAGGTGTGTCAGAGAAGTATCTGAGGGTGGTGCAGGACATGTATGAGGACAGTGTGACAGCAGTGAAGTGTGCAGTAGGAACGACAGACTGGTTCAAGGTGGAGGTTGGACTGCATCAAGGATCGGCTCTGAGCCCTTTCCTGTTTGCAGTGGTGATGGACAGGTTGATGGACAAGGTCAGACAGGAGTCTCCATGGACTATGATGTTTGCGGATGATATTGTTATTTGTGGTGAGAGTAGGGAGTAGGGTGAGAAGAGCCTGGAGAGGTGGAGGTACACGCTGAAGAGAAGGGGAATGAAAGTCAGTAGGAGTAAGACAGAGTACATGTGTGTGAATGAGAGGGAGGGCAGTGGAGGGGTGTGGTTGCAGGGAGAAGAGGTGGAAGAGTTCAGCTACCAGGGGTCAACAGTGCAAAGTAGTGTCTTAGATAAGTGAAGAAAAGAGTGCAGGCAGGGTGGAGTGGGTGGAGATGAGTGGCAGGAGTGATTTGTGATAGAAGGATATCTGCAAGAGTGAAAGAGAAATTTAATAGGACTGTGGTGAGACCTGCTATGTTGTACGGTTTAGAGACAGTGGCATTGAGTAAAAGACATGAAGTGGAGCTGGAGGTAGCAGAGCTGAAGATGTTGAGGTTTTCGTTGGGAGTGATGAGGATGGACAGGATTAGAAACTATTTCATTAGAGGGACAGTGCATGTAGGACGTTTTGGAGACAAAGCAAGGAAAGCGATATTGAGATGGTTTGGACATGTTCAGAGGAGGGGATATGGGGTATATCGGTAGAAGAATGCTGAGGATGGAGCCACCAGGAAGTAGGAAAAGAGGAAGACCAAGGAGGCGGTTTACAGATGTGGTGAGGGAAGACATGCAGGTAGTTGGGTTGAAAGAGGCAGATGTAGAGGACTGTGGGGTATGGAGATGGATGAGCCGCTGTGGCGACCCTTAATGGGAGAAGCCAAAAGAGGAAGAAGAAGAAGAAGAAAAAGAAGAATGCACAGCCAGAACCTCTGATCTAAAGATAGGATTGTTGAATATTAGATCTCTCACATCAAAGCGCTGACTATAAATACAATTATTGCCGACCAGGAGTTTAATGTATTGTGCTTGACAAAAAAAAACGTGGATTAAACCGAACACATATCTAGCATTAAATGAAGCTAGTCTTCCTGGGTATAGTTATATACACCAGCCCCATCTAAATAGCAGAGGAGACTGAGTCTCAGCTATTTATAATAATAATCTGTAGCGTCACAACCCCCAACCCCCCCCACCCCCCCCAAATGTAACACATTTGAAGTTCTTTAGACCAACATAAAATATTTAGTGTCCAAAAGGTGTCCATTAATTATTATTCATAGACCCCCAGGGCCCTACTCAGATTTTCTTGTTGAATTTGAAGATTTCATTACAAATCTAGAACCCACTCCTAGTGGTGACACACTCTTGATGTAATATTAACATTTCAATTCAATATAAAAAATATAGTCATACCCTAACCCTAACCCTAACCCTAGATAATTGGCATATCTCTTAAAATTTTCTTCAGTCATTGCATTATTATTATCAGTCATGTTTTATCAATAATCTTCCGGACCCCGAAGAGCTCGACTGGGCTACTGAATGTCTAGAATCAACATTTCATTGCACTCTAGATGATGTAGCTCCCATTAAAACCAAAATGATCAGGGAGAAAAAAATTGCACCGTGGTATAATTATCATGCACGTACAGCTAGGTCAACGGATAGAGGTGACAGGAGTGGCACTAAGGTGAAGGCTATAAAACCTGATAAAGGTCAGCAAGGTAGACCAGCCCACAGCGTTGCAGTCTTAGAGGGAAAGACCAGAGGACAATGGCTTAGAGGCTGCCACACTCTGAGTCAAGTGAGCTCTGACCCTGAAAGGAGCGGGGACACCAAAAGACTCATAATAGCATCCACAATAGGTCTGCTCAGCGTCTGCTTGTTTGCAGGGAGACGTCCCTTTGAAGGGCCATAGCAGATGAACGAATATATTCAGTGCTCGCACTTACAGTCAGTTATGCTCCTCCTGATCTGGGGCCTGAAAAAAAGGAAGGAAGAATGCCTGGAGCATAACAGGTTGTGAGACGACCAAGGGTACCTTGGGAACTGATGTAGGCTAGAGGAAGGCACTGGTCATGCCTGGAGTAAATTCCAGGAAAGAAGGGGCCACAGAGACAGCATAAAGATCTTATACTCTCTAGAGAGAGGAGATGGCCAAGAGGAACACGGTCTTGACTGTGAGGAACCTCAAAGGCACCTTGGTCAACAGCTCAAATGGAGGCTCCGGCAGGGCCTTTAAGACAATTGCCAAGTCCCACGCAGGCACTTTAGATCATACCGGAGGCTGGGGCCACGGAGAAAACGTTGCGGACACGTAAACATTCAGGGTGGAAGGAGTCAAACCCTTTGGTGAACTGTTCTTGAAGGAATCCTGAGAGGAATCAAGGTGCCTCCCACGTCTAGCTCCTGTAGCAGGTCAGCTTGATAGGCCTGCAGCACAGCCCTGGACCTGCTAAGGCATAAGCCTTGCCTGCCAGCGCCAAGGTAGTTTGAAGGGGCTTGGTGTGAAGTGCCGGCATTTTTAGGGAAGACGCAGCACCCGGGGAGAGATAACTAGCCATCATCTCTTGAACCCGGGGCATCGTCCTGTAACCACAATCTTTAAGTCAAACTATATTAGAATATAGCGACATTTGGGACTGAAGAGGTGGGAAGAATATGGCTTAGCCCAAGACCTGGACACCTCTGTGTGCAGGTCTGGGAAAAAGGCAGACCCCGGCATGGAGGCAGTGACGCGGGTCAGCCAATCTATCTCAAGCTTGGCTATGGCATGGGCTTAGGGATTGTCTTTAAGGGCTCGCAGACCTCCATCCCCCTGGGATGGAAGAGAGGCGGAGGTGAGTGCACTCACTGCAAAGGGAGGAAAATACTGAAAGGCGTGCTTCCTAACCTTGCAATAGATTGCTGGACCTGGCAGGTGAGGAGGGAGAAAGGGACAAGCTCGTCTCCAGACCCTCTGCCAGGTCAATTTGCGAGCCCCAGGACCTCAAATGCCACTTTGCCTCAGTAAAAACGGGGCCAGAACCACGAAAAGCGGGAGCACCCTCCTCAAAGAGTGCTCTCCAAAAGCGGATCGTTTGCAATGACATGCGACATCTTACTCTCCCAGACAAGCGACACACACAGGTTGTGGAACACACAAACGCAGGAAAGAACGCATGGACGAAAGCAATGCCTGTCTAAATTGTAAGTGGTAAATTTACAAAAATGCAAGCGACTAAAAAACTTTCTTTCGGCTTCCCCCATTAGGGGTCGCCATAGCAAATCATATGTTTCATTTGGCACGTGATTTTATGCTGGATGCCCTTCCTAACGCAACCCTCCCCATTTATTCGGGCTTGGGACCAGCACTAAGAGTTGCTGGGGTTGGTTCCCTGACCGGGGATCGAACCTGGGCCGCAGCGGTGAGAGCGCCACATCCTAACCACTAAACCACCAGGGACCCTACAAAAACGAAAGCAACTAAGAAGATTTTATTAGTCGCTTTCATTTACGTAAATTTACCACTTACAATTATGCCAAACACACAGAGCACTTCCTGAACAAACAGAATTTGTGTGAAGTTGTGCTGTTGTGTGCTTTTATAGCTTTCTGGTCATGACGTCACCCCACCGGTGACGCCACGCTTTCCATTGGACTGATTACAATCAGAAAGTGGAAAACGCGAATGCGTTCTCAAAGCATTGTTGACGCAGTTTGAGTACCTGAAGAGTTCTAGATTTCTATTCAGGTAGTAGTGAACCTTTTTAATAATAAAGTTGAAAAAATCCAAACTATTTTATAAATAACCCTGTAGATAGCACTGTAATTATAACAGACAATTACAAAGTTTTACTTTTCATAATCAAAATCATTCAATTATATCTCGATCCCTTTCCTACAAGTTTCTTCAAACAGATAATTCCAGAGGTAATTATACCTGTTTAAAAAATAATAAACTCTTCCATTAGCACTGGTTTTGTACCTAAATCCTTCACACTTTCAGTTATCAACTAATTAAGAAACATGACACTTGACCCTTGTCAGCTGTCCAACATCCAACCTCCAATATCAAACCTCCCCTTTATCTGTGAAATTTTAAAAAAGGTTGTAGCACAGCAGTTACTACTAATAGTATCTACTTAGGAATAAAAACTTTTAAATGTATCAGTCAGGATTTTGGCCTCATCATAGCACAGAGACAGTGTTAGTCAAAGTGGTAAATGACCTGTTATTGGTCTCAGATCAGGGTTTTTTCTACTTGTTTTGATAGACAGTGCAGCTTTTGACACCATTGATCATAATCTCCTTGTTGCTAGACCATTACATGTTGTTTAAATGGAACAGCTCTCTCCTGGCTCAGGATTTATCTGACTGTTCACTATCAGTTTGTTAATGTAAATGGTGAGTTATCCATACTTTCTGAGGTAAGTTTGGTGTTCCAAATTGATCTGTCTTAGGCTCACTGCTTTTCTCTTTATATATGCTGCCTCTGGGTGTCAGCCCGCTTGAGCACTTCAGGTATTACCGCCTCAACCACAGAGGAAACGCCCACTCCCAACCAGCTGCACGGATTTGGTGTATGATTTTCTGGCACTTATAAGGACGCCTGAATCCTCCAGTCAGTGCCAGATTGTCTTAAGGCTTGCCCTGAGCACTCTCCAGCGTATTCTGTTTTGTTTGTTTGTTCTTTTGTTTGTTTCGTTGTCTCTGACCTGAACATTCTGTCCTTCGGTTTCCGGCTCGCGCTGAACGCGCCCGGTTTCCGGTTCGGCTCGGCTCTGCTCTGCTCTGCTCGCGCTGAACGCGCCCGGTTTCCGGTTCGGCTCGGCTCTGCTCTGCTCTGCTCTGCTCTGCTCGCGCTGGGCGTGTTCCGGTTTCCGGCTCGGCTCTGCTCTGCTCGCGCTGAACGCGCTCCGGTTTCGGTTCGGCTCGCGCTGAACGCGCTCTGGTTTCCGGCTCGGAATCCTCACCCTTCGCGCACATCGGCTCTCTGAATCGGCTCTCTGAATCGGCTCTGAATCGGCTCGAATCGGCTCCCGGAATCGACTCCTGAATCGACTCCTGAATCGGCTTCCCGATTCAGCTCTGCACAGCCTTTCTCCCTGCTCCTTTTGCATCTGCCTTGGATCCTATAACCCTAACTTTCTGACAGAACAATCTGGCCAACATGGATCCCGTGGATGTACCTGCCTCTAGCGCCGCTTTAACGGCCTTGGCTCGCCAACAAGCGGCGCAGGAGCAACAAATCCAGAACCTCTCTACTGGCGTGCAGGAAATCATGGGATTTTTGCGCTGCGTTTTGGCGACCGGCTCACCACAGGTGCTTTGCCGCCATCATCATCTGCTGCTCCGGCCCGGCAGGCCCCTGCTCCTCCTATCGCCCCTTCAGCCATGCGTGAGCCTCAGCTCGCGCAGCCAGCCCGGTTTTCGGGCGACCCTGACTCCTGCCGTTCATTTATTATGCAGTGCGACCTGATTTTTAGCATGCAACCCTCTCAATTCGGTACAGAGCGCTCCAAGGTGGCCTACGTCATTTCCCTCCTGTCAGGCCGAGCCCTAAGGTGGGCCACTGCGGAGTGGGAAAGCCGATCACCCAACTGCGGATCGTTCGCGGCTTTTCTGCGGAACTCCGGAAGGTCTTCGCACGCCCACGCCACGCCAAGATGCCGCCCGCTCCTGGTCTCGGCCGCACAGGGCAACGCTCTGTTGCGGAGTACGCGCTGAGTTCGGACCCAGGCCACTGACAGCGGATGGGATCGCATCGCGCTTATGACACTTTCCTCCAGGGCCTCTCCTCTGCTGTTGGGGCGAACTTGCCGCTCGTGATCCACCCGGGATCTGGATTCGCTGATCTCCTGGCTACACGCATCGATCGGCGCATAAGGGAACGCCGCCGGGGCGTGGTTACCCAACTCAGAGCCTAGGTCCTCACAGTCCTTTAACTGCGGCGGTTCCCTCCTCGTGTTTCGGGTTCTGGCACCCGTTCTTTCTCTCCGCCACAGGCCATGGAGATAGGACGCCACCACCTGACCCCGCTGAGAAGGAAAACGTCGGTCTCTAGGTCTTTGCCTCTACTGCGGAGGTAAAGGGCACATGGCGCATCCTGCCCAGTAAAGGCAAGGCTCGTCGGTAATGGAGGGAGCACCCACGAGCCGCGCTTCCCCGCTCCTCCAAACCCACTATCTTGGTCCACCTCCAGGTTGGCCCCGATGGCACGGAGTTGGCTGCCTTCGTCGACTCGGGGCTGATGCCGAGTTCATCAACCTCAAGCTTGCCCAGCAGCTGCTGGTTCCCATGGAGCCCCTGCCTGAAGCTCTGCTGATCAGAGCCCTGGACAGCAGCCTTTTGGGCCGGGCCACGCACCGCACTAGGCCTCTGCTCATGTCAGTGGGGGAACAACATCGGGAGTGGCTTTCCTTCCTGGTCATCTCCTCTCCCCAAGCCCCCATTATGCTCGGGTTCCCTTGGCTTGGAAACACAACCCACGTGTTGATTGGATGACAGGGCGTATTCTTGATTGGGGTGTGCATTGCTTCGGCCACTGTCTTGCTCTTCCTCCACCCAAGCCACTGGTCTATCATGGCCTTGCGCGCGTGTTCAGTAAGGCCTTGGCTACCTCCCTGCCTCCCCACCGGCACTTCGACTGTGCCATCGACCTGCATCCCGGAGCCAGTCCCCCTAGGGGGCGCCTGTATCAGTTATCGGCCCCGGAGAGGACTAGCATGAACCAGTATATCCAGGAGTCTCTGGCAGCAGGGATCATCCGACCATCCTCCTCCCCGGCTGGTGCGGGTTTCTTCTTTGTCGAAAAGAAGGATAAGTCCCTACGCCCATGTATTGACTACCGGGTCTTAATGCGATCACTATCCGGAACCGTTACCCCTTGCCGCTTATGGCCTCGGCGTTCGAACTCCTGCATGGTGCCACGATCTTCACTAAGCTGGATCTACGCAACGCATACCACCTGGTGCGTATCAGGGAGGGGGATGAATGGAAGACCGCCTTCAATACCCCAGCTGGTCATTACGAGTACCTCGTCATGCCGTTCGGCCTAACCAACGCTCCGGCCGTCTTTCAGGCTCTGGTCAACGAGGTCCTCCGTGACATGCTTAATACGTTTGTGTTTGTCTACCTGGATGATATCCTGATCTTCTCCCGTTCCATGGACGAACACATCCGGCAGGTGCGTCAGGTCTTGGAGAGACTTCTCAAGAACGGGCTTTATGTTAAACCTGAGAAATGTGAGTTCCACACCTCACAAACCTCGTTCCTGGGATACCTGCTTTCCGCGGTAATATCCGGATGGACCCTGCCAGGGTCCAGGCTATCCGGGACTGGCCGACCCCACCTCCGCCGCCATTTACAAAGGTTCTTGGGCTTCGCCAATTTTTAGCGCCGCCGTAAGGGCTATAGTTCGGTGGCGGCGCCCCTCCACCTCCTGACGTCTTCCCTCCGCTCGTTCTTCTGGGGCCCTGAGGCTGAGGAGGCTTTTCTGGAGCTTAAGCGGCGATTCACGGAGGCGCCCATCCTCATCTTTCCTGACCCGGCTCGGCAGTTCGTGGTTGAAGTTGACGCCTCCGGTGTGGGGTGGGGCAGTGCTCTCCCAGGTCTGCCCTGAGGATAACCGCCTGCATCCTTGCGCTTTTTTTCCAGGCGCCTTAGCTCCTCTGAACGTAACTACCGGTGGGTGAGAGGAGCTCCTGGCTGTCAAACTGGCCTTGGAGGAATGGCGCCATTGGTTGGAGGTGCGGAGGTCCCTTTCTGGTCTGGACGGATCATCGCAACCTTGAGTACCTCCAATCGGCTAAGCGACTCAACCCCCGACAGGCTAGATGGGGCCTTTTCTTTGGCCGCTTCCGGTTCTCTCTTTCGTACCGGCCTGGGAGCCGGAATGTCAAGCCTGATGCGCTCTCTAGGGTTCATGCCCTGGAGGAGGAGCCATGCCCAGAGACCATCCTTGCCAAGTCTGTGTCGGTCCACACCCTTAGTCTCGCTTTGGAGGAGCGGGTCAAGAATGCCCAAGACAGGGGCCCTGTCCCTGAGGGTTGCCCTACTGGTCTCCTGTTCGTCCCCGAGGGTCTCCGCCTGGAGTTCTTCAGTGGTGTCACAACTCCCTGTTCTTCTGTCACCCGGTCAGCCTCGCACCTTGTCTCTGGTCAAGGCACGCTTCTGGTGGCCTTCTGTAGTAAAGGACACCGGGACTTTGTCGCCTGCCCGACTGTGCCCAACACAAGAACCCTCGTGGCCGCCCCCATGGTCTTCTTCGGCCCCTTCCTATCCCGAAACGCCCGTGGTCGCACATCGCCATGGACTTCGTTACCGGGCTGCCCATTTCCAGTGGCAACACGGTTGTCATGACGGTCATTGATCGATTTTCTAAGATGGGCCACTTCATCGCTCTGCCCAAGCTGCCGTCTGCCAAGGAAACCGCCAAGCTGGCCCTCCAGCACATATTCCGCCTCCATGGTTTCCCCAGAGATATCGTCTCGGACCGCGGACCCCAATTCTCGGCGCAGTTTTGGAGGAGTTCTGCCGCCTCCTGGGCATCTCGACCAGCCTCTCATCTGGGTTTCACCCCAGGCGACGGACAGACCGAGAGGCTCAACCAGGATCTTGAGACCGGTCTCCGTCTCCTTTGCAGTCGGGAACCCTCCTCCTGGTCGGACAAACTTTTATGGATTGAGTATGCCCATAACACTCTTCCCACTGCTGCCACAGGACTTGCGCCCTTCCAGGTGGTCCACGGTTTTCTGCCGGTTTTCTCCAACCAGGAACCCCGGTCCGCCGTTCCTTCTGCCGCCCTTTTCTTTCGTCGCTGCCGTCGAGGCTGGAGGACGGCCCGAGCAGCCCTGCTCAAGAATGGCATAAGGCTTTGCCAGGGGCCAACCGTGGCGGTGCCTAGCCCCGCTACCGTGCCGGGCAACGTGTGTGGCTCTCTACTGGGACCTTCCCTTAAGGCCACCTGTCGGAAGCTCGCCCGCGCTTTATCGGCCCCTTCCCCATTTCCAAGGTTATTAATCCGTGGCCCTCCGGCTCAGGCTCCCCAGGCGCTCGGGTCCACCCTCGTTTCATGTGTCTAGGGTTCGACCCGTTCAGGCCTGCTCCTGGTGCCCTCCGCCAGGCCCCTCCGCCCGCCCGGGTCATTGCTGGGGTCCTGCCTACACCGTCGCCGCCTGCTCCGCTCCCGTCGTCGTGGCCGGGGCCTTCAGTACCTTGTGGATTGGGAGGCTATGGTCCTGAGGAGCGCTCCTGGGTCCCCTCCGCTTTATCCTGGACCCTGACCTGATTGCTGGCTTTCATCGGGCCCACCTGGGCAGCCTGTTGGGCGTCGGGGCCGCCCTGGGCGGGGGTACTGTCAGCCCGCTTGAGCACTTCAGGTATTACCGCCTCAACCACAGAGGAAACGCCCACTCCCAACCAGCTGCACGGATTTGGTGTATGATTTTCTGGCACTTATAAGGACGCCTGAATCCTCCAGTCAGTGCCAGATTGTCTTTAGGCTTGCCCTGAGCACTCTCCAGCGTATTCTGTTTTGTTTGTTTGTTCTTTTGTTTGTTTCGTTGTCTCTGACCTGAACATTCTGTCCTTCGGTTTCGGCTCGCGCTGAACGCGCTCCGGTTTCCGGTTCGGCTCGGCTCTGCTCTGCTCTGCTCGCGCTGAACGCGCTCCGGTTTCCGGTTCGGCTCGGCTCGGCTCGGCTCGGCTCTGCTCTGCTCTGCTCGCGCTGGGCGTGTTCCGGTTCGGCTCGGCTCTGCTCTGCTCGCGCTGAGCAGCGTTTGGTTTCGGCTCGCGCTGAACGCGATCTGGTTTCCGCTCGAATCCTCACCCCTTCGCGCACATCGGCTCTCTGAATCGGCTCTCTGAATCGGCTCCGAATCGGCTCCCGGAATCGACTCCCTGAATCGACTCCCTGAATCGGCTTCCCGATTCAGCTCTGCACAGCCTTTCTCCCCTGCTCCTTTTGCATCTGCCTTGGATCCTATAACCCTAACTTTCTGACACTGGGTGAAATCATACATAAACATGGAATTAGCTTCCATTGCTATGTTGATGATACAAAGCTGTATATTTCAGCAAAGCCAGATGAGAGAGATCAGGACTCAGACACAGAGTCAAGTGTGTTCAAATGGAGGCTGAAAACATATTTATTTAGTCAAGTCTTTTATCAGCAGATTTTACTTAGGTAAAGGAGCGGATCTGGAGGGATCATGGATATAGAGTGTTCTGTGAACTGGAATATTTGTATGCTGTCGTCCCCTCACTCTCACATGTTCATTTATGTTTGTTGACGGTGGTGAGGTGGGTTGTCACTTTTCCCAGAGAGCCTGTGTTACCTTTTGGCTCTCCCTTTTAGTTATGCTGCCATAGCGAGTCCCTAACTGCACAGTGTCCTTAACTTTTATACCACAATTAGGATACCAAAAAATCCATCTCTCTCTCTCTCTCTCTCTCTCTCTCTCTCTCTCTCTCTCTTGCTGATTTGGCCACTTCGTCCAGGCCTGCCTCTGGATCGTGTTTTCTTCAATTGGAGGCCAGTCTGTGCAGCTGGGGATGGTTTTTCATCAACAGCTTGGGATCCATGAAATTCCGGAGTAAGAACAGGGGCTTTGAGGATGGATTTGGACTGTACTTAATGTCAACAGTCTGCTACACTGAATCATGACTACAGGTTGCAATGATCTCCATCACTGTACCCCTCAACATTGTTTATCTGTAATAAATGGACATTCGGTGCAACCCAGATGAGGATGGGTTCCATCCTGAGTCTGGTTCCTTTCAAGATTTCTTCCTTGTGCCATCTTGGGGAGTTTTTCTTCATCAGGGACAAACTTACACTTATAAAGTACAATCTTATTGATTCATTCTTAATACATTATCTGTGTGAAGCTGCTTTGAGACAATGTTCATTGTTAAAAGCGCTATACAAATAAAAATAAATAGAATAGAATTTAATTGAATGGAACTGAATTCCATTCAATAGTGCCTCTTCACATATGGGTCTGCTGTTGAAATTAGAAGTGCTTACTACTATACTGTCAAATGTCTATTTTCTGTGGCTTATTATACCTTATTATATATAGTAAACATGATTCATTATTAGCATGATTTATTTGTTAGAAATTAATAAAGAAACAATCTTGTAGTCTGCCTAATCTTTTTGTCACTCTAATTTGCTGTTAAATATTTTTCATTTGTGATAGAATCAGTACTTTTACAATATAAATTGTATGCCAAAATCATATGGATCTGCAGCCAAGCAGAAACAAAAAGTTCCAGAACACACACCTGAAAACGTGATAAAAATAAAGTGATAGTTAAATGCTTGAACTCTTAACAACTTGAATATTGTATTGTTTGTTTTCTTAATGTTTTCTTTCTTTTTGTTATATTAGAACAATAAAAAAAGGGTAGTCATAAAATAGGCCTGGCCATAATATCTATGAAAAGTAAGGGGAAAAGAAACTAAACAATTTAGGCCACAAAATTCTAATTTTGTAATTAAATTGTTTGACAGGTGATGAAGAAAATCCTTACTATCACTGGGGTAATGAATGTGACTGTTGGGCGCATGATCATCCTTAAATGTTTGTTTTCCTACAATCAATTGCACACTGTAGTGTCTACTAGCTGTTACTGATAGAAATAACATTCTTTTTCAGATATTTTCAATTCATTTGATTCTTTTACACCAAGTAAATACAGAGTCAAAAGAAAGAGTAAACTAGAAAAGTAGTGAAGAGGCTTTCCCACTGCTGGTGACAGGAGAGGTTTCTTTTAAAAACTGAATGCCAATAAAAGCCCTGCCATAAACAGTATAATCTCTTAGCTGAGCCCATTGAAAGCTGGGGCTTTAGGGTTAATTTACCCATCGCTCTGTGTTTGAATCAACTCCAGATTCACATTAAGATGAAAGCCCATCAGTCCTAGGGACGAGCTGCAGCACAGGGCCCAGCGGGCCTCCTCGAAGAGCACAGATTATAGCCTGTTTGTATGGTTGGGACCTCCATCAGGACAGGGAAACTGAAAAGAAAAACAATAATTAGACATAATTGCTTGTGTCCAAACATGGCCATTAAAGTCCCCCCCCTTTTCTCTCCTTTGACCCTTCCCTCAATATCTCTCTCTCTCTCTCTCTCTCTCTCTCTCTCTCTCTCTCTCTCTCTCTCTCTCTCTCTCTCTCTCTCTCTCTCTCGGTAGCATACCAGGTCAAAAGAGAAAAACACAACAGTGTTTTGACAGCTGGGCAGGCAAACATAATTTGTGACAGCTGAAGTGAAACATCTTTAAACACCATGAAAAAGAAAAAGAGGGTGAAAAAGGGGGAGGGCTTAAGTAAGAAAGGGAATAGAAATAATGAACAGAAAAAAAACAAAAGTGAGAGAACTACATTTGGAAAGAGCTCAAATAATTATCCAAGAAAAACTTTATGCATTGTACAAATGAATGAAAGAAAGATACTAGAGAGAAAGAAGTAAAAAAAAAAACGAGGACAAAGAAGACCAAGTAAAGTACATCTTATACCTAAAGTGACTTACTTGAAGAATTTGTGAAATGTAAAGGATTTGCAACTGAACAGTCTGTCTGAATATGGTGTCATGCAATGTTTGACACATTGGGTTAATTTGCTGCGCAGTGGTTGTGCCCTTTGAGCTCTGGGGTCAAACTGAACTTGGAACAAGGAGGCAAAATCATGGAGGCCAATCTCAGCAAGCTGTGTCACAGGTCATCCATGAGATTTTAGGGTATACAGGCCAAAACAAGGACCATATGTGTATAAATACACATTCAAAACCAAAATAACTTCTGAATGTGTGCCTCTCTAACCTTTTTCTAGGCTCTTCGGTGTATGTGTGCATACTGTGTGTGTGTGTGTGTGTGTGTGTGTGTGTGTGTGTGTGTGTGTGTGTATATATATATATATATATATATATATATATATATATATATATATATATATATATATATATGCATTTTATAAAAAAAAAAAGACTTATAATTTTTATAAATATATAAAATCAGTTTTTCTAATAAAATGCACAAGATTAGTTAAACATCAAGATCAAGTGGGTCTACCTGGACTCACACATTATCCAAGGAATAGGGGGACAGAAATGACATCAGGGAAGAAATTGTTGCTGTTTCTCAATCGGATTATAATGGCATTTCCAAACTATTGGGTCAATTGCCATTGTCCATTAAATGCTGCCACAAAAAAATAAAAATAAATAAAACAGCTGCAACATCAACCCAGCATCTCCAGGCCTCTGTAAACACATGCAATGTTTATGCTCATCACAGCACAGGTCTCAGAAAAAGAATGAACAAGTACGGCTTTCATGGAAGTGTGACGAGGAAAAAGCCCCTTCTTTTTAAAAGGAATATTGCAGCAAGTAATAGCTTTGCAAAATTGCATAGTTATCAAAAGAATGCTGTGCTTAAAGAAATGCCTTTAAATATTAATGAACTAAAGCAATGTACTCTAAACTCAAAGACTGAAAAAGTTCAACACAAAAAGTATATATAGATACATATACATACATACATTTTATATATATATATATATATATATATATATATATATATATATATACAGGTATATATAAATGTGTGTGTGTGTGTGTGTGTGTGTGTGTGTGTGTGTGTGTGTATGTATGTATGTTATTAACATATACATATAGTATATGTTATTGTTGTTAAATGTTGTTGTACGTGATATTAAATTGTTGAGTGTGCTTTTTTTTCTCACCTGGTTTCTGAATGTTGATTGGTTTAATTTTTTAAACAAATGAGTACTTTTGCTCAAACTATTGAAATCAGTTGTGTTAATTTTGTTGTCACCTGAGAGAGAGAGAAGAAAGTGAGTGAAAGAAAGAGAGAGAGAGAGAGAGAGAGAGAGAGAGAGAGAGAGAGAGAGGGAGGAAGACTGAGCAGATCAGTGTACCCCCCCCACACATACCTACACTCTGGACCAACCGCAGGCAAAAATAAATAAATAAAAAAACAATTACACAGATGTTAACTAGGCATTGACTGAAGGCTGACTGCTCACACAAAAAAATTTGACAGTGACAGAATTTTTCCCTCATAGGCGATACTAATGCAAACAGCGGAATGATTTTGTCAAAATATCTCCACAGCACCTCATGCTTTTAAGTTTCTTTCCAAAATAAAAAATAAAAAAATAAATAAATTTTATATATATTAGATTTTTATCTTTTTTTTAGTTGTGCATATGGTGCACAAATGAAACAGAGAGATGACATCATATGACACTGTGTAAACAAGTTGGTTAGAGTGATGAGATTTCACTGATTTTAACTTTAATATAAAAGCAGACCCACAGTAAAACAACACATTTTATAATTAGGAACATTAATTAAGTTGCAAGAACACATGTAGGCAGTATACAGTCTTTCAGTATTAATCATACAGAGACAGAAACAGAGACAGAGCTTAATTTTATTTGAACATGTCATTTTTCCAGATATGAACTGAACATCTGCTAATGTCATCCAGCCAGTCATCTGATATTTATTATGACCTTCTCTACTTTATTAAATTCAGAGGCATGATCACTCCATCAGAAGTACAGAATAACCGCAAGATTATTGCCATAAATGTGAAATCACTACCCCACTCGTAAAAGATTTATGAGACAATCATTGTATTTCCTAAGACCTTTTAGATTTTTTGTAGCTTGTTCCATTTTGGTATTGAAATGTAGAAAGTTATTAATTTGAATAATAGAAATGCTTATAGGAATATAAACAAACAGCATATTTAATTTTTATATTAGGCTGTTGAGTTCCTATTTGCAACTCTTATATCTTATATCATATCTTAATCTACATATTGAATAGCTCTAGATGATATAATGATTAATGCATCAGAGCTTTTTATTTTATTTACAGTGCACATCTGGAAGTTCAACCACCTGCTGGAGCTGAGAAAGAACTAATCTTAAAAAAAAAAAAAAGAAAAGAAAAAAATAAAGGAAAGGGAAGCCAACTTCTGCAGTCTGATGTGAACAGATGCTCACCGCAGGGAATAACAGTTCAGTGTGAGTCCAGGGTCTTAAAATAGTCTTGCCATCAGACACACACACACACACACACACACACACACACACACACACACACAAACACCACCCACATGCTAGGTTCTGTCTCTCTATAGTATTAAGGTTACAAATAAATCTGCATATCTGTATGTAAATTCACTTTAATGGTCCACAGCATTTGAGAAATACTGCACTGATCTCACCACTCAAGGGTTTACTGTCAAACATATCACAGTCAAGCTGGCTTGTGTGTCTCACTTCATTCTCACTGCACTCGCATATGTAAGTGATTAGTCTTTCTGGTTATGTGTGTGTGGGTGGTGGTGGGGGGATGTGAGGGTTTAATATGAATGATAAAAAACCACCCATATAGATTAATAAAGTGTTATGTAAAAGTGAATATGACTGCCACTCACTCTCTGGGTGGCACTACCTGACTGGGGTGGGCAACTGTGAACGAAAATAGAATAGCTGGAGTATAATTAGGAATTGATTGATTTCACATGTTTTTCATCAGCAACAAAGCCATCTCCCTCCACTTTACTTGGCTGCAAACAAGGAAACCATTTGCCCCTTCTCTTTCATACCCCTATTTAGAGTTTTGAAGCACTTTGCTTACAAGACCACCAGCAAAGATATCCCGAACTGCTATTTTCCCCATTAATGTTCAGGATTCTGATACACAAATAGAATCCACAAAGATACTGCTTTACAAGCATAATAATATAAGTTTACAGTAAAGTATTACATTAGATAATACCTGTCCAATACAGCGGTGCGTGTAGGTCTTGTAAAACAGCAGTGGGGGTGAACTTTTCTTTTTTGTCTGTCTGTAGTTAGTAGGACATATAATAAGGAACAACCATAACATTGTGCAGATATAAATAACACCAGTTTGCAATGACTTGCTTTGACCTGTGTGAACAACATTTTCTAGGAGCTTTACTTTATAATTCATATTTAATTATTTTAATTAATATAATTAAATCTGCACAGAATTTTATATCTGGTTAAATTCCATTAAAAAATTTATAATTTCATATACTATTCAATTCAATTCAATTCAATTCATTTTTATTTGTATAGCGCTTTTAACAATGAACATTGTCTCAAAGCAGCTTTACACAGATAATGTGGTGATTAAACATAAATATGTTCTTTGTAAGTATGTTTGTCCCTGATGAGCAACTGTGGCAAGGAAAAACTCCCCGAGATGGCATAAGGAAGAAACCTTGAGAGGAACCAGACTCAAGAGGGAACCCATCCTCATCTGGGTTGCACCAAATGTCCATTTGAAGCAGATATACAATGTTGTGGGGTACAGTGATGATGATCAGAAGCAAACTGCACTCCCGAGTCAGTGCAGCAGACCGCCGACACCAACTACAGTCCAATCCGTCCTCAAAGCACCCGTTCTACTCCGGAATTAAGAGACCGTCCCGAGCTGCACAGAAGTGTGAAGATCCAAGGAGGGGAGAGGGGCAGGAACACTGGTCACTGGAGCCTCAGGAGCATGTTTAACTCGACCATATACTACTACTATTATTATTATTATTATTATTATATACTACTATATATTGTAATATAATATTAAGTGCCAAAATAGTGATCTAAGGGGTCCAGGCAGCTAGTTCCTGCAAAAATACATGGACAATAAAGCATCCATAGATGATGCTTGCCAAGTATTGTGACAATATCTTAAAACTTAAAGCCAAAGGTGACTTTGTTTTTAATATAATACATTGATGATCAAATATTCAATTAGAAAATAATAAAATAATACAGCAAAGCAAATTTTAGCTCAAAACACTTTTCGGTTTTGGAGAAAAGGGTGGTTGAACCAAGATATATTCTCTTTAAATGACCACACTAAACAATTTGTACACATTTTAAGAAACTAGGATTAAACATATATCATAAACCTGCTTTGCCTGGTGTATAGAGAGCCAAGGCTGTGTACAAATTAGAAAGTTTTTCATTTTCAGTTTGATACTCTCCTCAATAGTTTAATATTACTTCTTTAAAGATTTAACTAAAAAACTAGTTTGCTAATGTATTTTAAGTATTTTAACATTAAATCTATGACAAACTGACAAAAAATCCTAGCACGGTATATGTTTCAAACTAATCATCCAGAACCATGAATAATGCATGACCCCCAAAGTCCAATTTGAGCGTATTAGATAGTTATAGGTACATACTCAAAACTACAAAGTTTTGTGATGATACTTCAAAGTTAACTCTGTCAAATGCATGCTGAAATCTAAACAACTCGCGGCCATGGTTTTTACATAAACAGGCCATCATCCAGCATACACTTGCAGATTAGCATTGAGATGCTGTTTACCAAGTTCAGCTCAACAAACAGATGTTAGCATTTCCTCCTGCTCAAAACCACGCCACAAACGTTGCATGACTTTAGAATCTTGAACTATATGAATGGTTGAATTTTGTGTGTGTGCAAAAACTCATGAGCAGTTTATGTAGATTTTGCTTTGACTGTGGTGTCCATATTGTTAACAAATATCATTATGTTGTGTCACACATGACAAAATTGTGAAGAAGAAAAAATACTAGAATAACTTTTTCAAAGGTTTTGCACATTATGGATATGAACTAAACGGTTTTTGAGGCATTTCTTGTTCATGAGAACAAAACTGTAGGATTACAGTAATTTAAGTATGTAATATGTAAAAGATCTGAGAGATTTTACTATAGTGTCAACATTTAGCCATTTAGCCTAATTTCTCTTAACTAAGGAGTGGGTACAACATGGGTAAGATCTACCTTCACTGAGGCAATCTATAAGAAAGGGCAGAGCAGACTATTTCTGCTGAGGAGACTAAGGTCTTTTGGAGTGCAGGGAGAGCTACTGAAGACCTTTTTTGACTCTGTTGTGGCCATCTCTACTGCAGATAGGAAGAGACTAGACAAGCTGATCAGGAAGGCCAGCTCAGTCCTGGGGATTCCCCTGGACACTGTACAGGAGGTGGGAGAAAGGAGGATGGTAGCAAAACTATCATCATTACTGCAGAACGCCTCCCACCCCCTGTATGAAACTGTTACCTCGTTGAGCAGCTCCTTCAGTGACAGACTGTTGCATCCTAAGTGTCTGAAGGAGCGATATAGAAGGTCTTTTCTCCCTGCTGCTATTAGACTGTACAATAAAAGCTGCTCCCAGTGAACCATTAACCAAAATACACACTGCTATTACTGTTCAATGGTGTAATAGTTACTGTTTTTACTGTTTTACTATTTAATAATACTACCTGTGTGCAATATCACCTGAAATATGTGCAATATTACCTACAGTACGTGCAATACAACCTGTGTGTAATACAACCTGCAATACGTACTTTCCCTCATCTGTATTTATATATTGTGTTGTGTATATACTTGTAACATTATAGTATGTCTTATTCGTCTATTCTTTTATATATTTGCATTTATTTTTAATTTTTTTCATGCTGCTGTAACAAAGAAATTTCCCTACTGTGGGACGAATAAAGGTTTATCTTATCTTATCTTATCTTATCTTATCTTATCTTATCTTATCTTATCTTATCTTATCTTATCTTTTTTTAGTAGAAGATGAAGAAAAATGTGCTTCTTCTTCTTCTTCTTCTTTCAGCTTCTCCCATTAGGGGTCACCACTGCGGATTATTCGTCTCCATACTACTCTGTCCACTACATCTGCCTCTTTTAACCCAACCACCTGCATGTCTTCCTTCACCACATCCATAAACCTCCTCCTTGGTCTTCCTCTTTTCCTCCCTCCTCCATCCTCAGCATTCTCCTACCGATGTACCCCCCTCCTCTGCACATGTCCAAACCATCTCTCACTTTGTCCCCAAAACGTCCTACATGGGCTGTCCTTCTAATAAACTTGTTTCTAATCCTGTCCATCCTTATCACTCTCAACAAAAACCTCCTGTCTTTCACTCAGTGCCACTGTCTCTAATCCATACAACATCTCAGGTCTTATCACAGTCCTATAAACCTTCCCTTTTACTCTCGCAGATACTCTTCTATCACAAATCACTCCTGCCACTCTTCTCCACCCACTCCACCCTGCCTGCACTCTTTTTTCACTTCTCTAACACACTCTTTATTACTTTGCACTGTTGATCCCTGGTACCTGACCTCCTCCACTTTCTCCACCTCTTCTCCCTGTAACTGCACCACTCCACTGCACTCCCTCTCATTCACACACATGTACTCTGTCTTAATCCTACTGACTTTAATTCCCCTTTTCTGCAGCACGTACCTCCACATCTCCAGGCTTTTCTCCACCTGCTCCCTACTCCCACACCATAAAGAAAAACATGCTTGGCCTTCTAATAATAAATAAGTGAAGAATAAGAACATGAGGATGCACTTTCACCACAGAATGTACAATTAATTATGTAGAATTGAACTCTCCTAAATAGTCTAACAACAAAATTGTGAATAATTTATTATTTATTATTATATTAAGTGGACAGAACTAAATGCTTGAAAAGGTAAATTTTGACAGTTTGAGCAAAGTGATTAATTTAAACGCTTATTTCACTCAACCTACTACTATATTAACACAAGTTTTGTGATAATAGCTTAGTGGGAAATCTGTCAAATTCCTCCTGGCAGCTGCTAGGCTACACACACACACTTTACACTTTATGTGGCGGCCATATTGTTTACAAATAATAAGAATGCCCTGATATATTTTGAGGTTCACACTTAGTCATGAATATTTTTACACCAGAATTATAAAAATAATACAAATTAGGGCCAAATCTTAAGACTAGTTTGCAAAAGTACCAAATAATTTTATGAGGTAAACGATTCTTCAAGCTTAATCTTTTGATGAAAACCCAAATTCCGAATTCAAAATGATTGATTGTGGAACTTGCACTATAGCACCACCATTAGGTACAATTTGGTCATTTCCTTTTTTAAGTAGAAGTTGCAAAACCTGTCAAATGTTATGGCTTAGTCTGAGAGATTAATTTTAGCAAAGGGAAAAAAGAAGAAAAGCTTGTACTCCTTAAAAGAAAAAATCCTAGCAAACATGTCTACACATAAACATACATATATTCAGTGATGCAATATGCTTGTTGAAAGCTAATTGCCTAAAAGTAATCAGACCTTTCATATAATTCAGTGATGATTCAAAATCCAGTTGCACAAAAACAAAGTTCACTAAAGCACAAATGGACTTTGGGGTCCTGATAAAAAGCTACTTACATTTAACTGTGAATCCCATGAACCTGAATAACAAATCACAATGAGCAATTTGAATGAGATTGCTCATTTATGGCTTAATAGGAAATCTATCCAGTCTTCTAACATGCTACAATCCATCATGCTCTTTGAGAACTCTCAAAACAAAGACTTCTAGTAGAAAGGCATACACATAACATATCACATATCATAACCTTACACCTGATCAAACACACATTATTAATTTGTGCTTGATCATATATTATGGACAGCAGCTACGCTAATTCCTCTCTACCCATCTCTGAGCATCCTGAGGTTGCACCAGCTCCACTTGTGTCCCACCTCATCAAGGTTAAAGATTCACAATGTCAACTGACTGTATAAGACTGTAGAAAGGACATTAATCATAATCATCAAAATAATAATCACACATATAGTAGTTTTTATTCTCCAGGGTTTTGTATTGTTTTTAAGATTCATAATCACACTCTTGATATCACCCAAATGAGGAAGGTTTCCCCTTTTGAGTCTGATTTCTCCCAACATTTCTTCCTCATACCATCTAAGTGAGTTATTCCCTGCCATAGTCCCTGCTCATCAGGGATAAATACACATAATTCACTTATATAACACTTTTTGTGTTCTATAATTCTTATGCTTGGTAAAGCTGCTTTGGGACAATGACACTGTGTATTTATGTCCAAAGAGCTATAGAAATTAACTTGAAACTTGTGAAATGGCTGCTAAAATCTGCTATCTGGAGGATAGCAACCATGCATTATTCACTAATTATACCATCATGAACAGTCCACTTACAGATTAGCATATACACTGGTGTAAAAAAGTGTTTGCCCCCTTCCTGATTTCTTTTTTTATTTTTGCATGTTTGTCACACTTTAATGTTGTTTCAGATCATCAAACTAATTAAAATATTAGTAAAAGATAACACAAGTAAACACAACATGCAGTTTTTAATTTAAGGTTTTTATTATTGATGGTGAACTTAATCCAAAGCTACATGGCCCTCTGTGGAAAAATGTTTGCCCCCTAAACCTAATAACTGGTTGGGCCACGCTTAGCAGCAACAACTGCAATCAAGCGTTTGCGATAACTTGCAATGAGTCTGTTACAGTGCTGTGGAGGAATTTTGGTCCACTCATCTATGCAGAATTGTTGTAATTCAGCCACTTTGGAGGGTTTTCGAGCATGAACCGCCTTTTTAAGGTCATGCCACAGCATCTCAATAGAATTCAGGTCAGAACTTTGACTAGGCCACTCCAAAGTCTTCATTTTGTTTTTTTTCAGACATTTAGAGGTGGACTTGCTGGTGTGTAATAGGGATACCGATTGCAGTATTTGTTAAGGTCAAAAAGCTTTATTGTAAAACAAAATGCTATTATGGATAAACATTATTGATTGACAATAGCATATGTCATTATTAGGGATGCACCGAAATGAAAATTCTTGGCCGAAACCCGAAAACCGAAAAAGGAGGAAAGCAAGGCCGAAAACCGAAAACCTAAACACCGAAAGAAATTATGCCAATTATTATTACCATTGCATTTATGTCTATGACTGTGTACTAAACTTACCAAAAATCAAGGCATTTCAATTGCATAAATTAATATTAAAGTTTAAAAGAATAAATCAATTACAAATTATGAAAATATTTATTTATAGCACATTGCAACAATGCACAGGATAAAATTAATTAAAATTTAGTCTTAAATGTTTAACTTAAATGCACTCATGTGTACATTAAATAATAATGTACAGGCCCTCTGGCCTGCTGAAAGGTTGTAAAATTAAATATGTTCTTTAATTAAAACAAAGTGCATTCAGAACAAATGCAACTGCTTAAAGATACAATACAACACTATCACTGGGAAACTTCCTGCCTTTTCAAAAACGTCCACCACAGACGGAGTGCGCATGCTCGGAGGAGTTTTGATTTTCTGTGCCGCGTTCCTCTCATATTCAGCATAGCGATCGGTATGTTTGGATTTCAGGTGATAAATTAAACCCGACGTGGAGAAAGTCTTTGCAGACGCACCCCCTCTTGAAATTTCGGCATTACATGTTTTGCAAATCGCTATCCGTGGGTCTTTCTCAGATATACTGAAATACGTCGACACTGCAGACATGTTGTTTTAGACAAGCACGTGCGGGCCGCGGTTTCTGTTTGCGTCATCACAACAAACTGTTTCGGCCGTGTTTTATCGTGGTCAAAGTCTTTCGGCCGAAAACCGAAAATGCACCTTTGGGCCATTTTTGTCCGAAAATTTTCGGTGGCCGAATATTCGGTGCATCCCTAGTCATTATCTCCAACATGAAAAACTACCTCTGAAACATATGCTTGCCCAAAACTGCCTGTTACATTCTGGCTCCTTCTATACACCTACTGTACCTCGGTACTGTACATGTTTCTTGCTTGTCAAATATCTCATGAATTAAAGATAATCAAGCTGTCCTATACAACTGTAGATCATTGTAAGGTGGTTGATTTAGTGTTCTGATCATTTTTGACATATAGCTTTATGTTGTTCACGTACAGGGGGTGACTGATTTGTAATTGATATATATTTTTATTTTTGTATCTCTATCTGCTCTCAGTGAGGGGGTTTATGAGGCCAATGATGAACAGCATCAGGGATATTGCATCAATGCATGGAGTTTTTCAGTCATTTTTAAAGTGCAAAGTGAAATTTTTAGTCTTAGCTACTAATAAATCGATTTTTGCAAATTAAAAAAGGCAGAGCAAAATTGAAAGGCTTCTTGTGTCACCTCTGACAGTGCAAATGAGCTGGCTGAATCAGCAGGGGCTCATGGCCAGATATTTCAGTGGGGTAGGTGGGATAACAGAGGTTATTACAATCGTATTATGCTTTGAGAAAAAAAATAACAGGGTTCAGGGTTGACAGCTGAGAACATAGATGTCCTGGATACCTCTAGCAGCCTACAGCAAACAGTTTGGAACGACTTCAGATGTGCCTTTGGTTCAAGCAAATACGTTTCTCATTGCAGTGTGAAAGGAACACACAGCTATCATCATTAATCAGCATTGTCAAGTTTCAGCAAAATTTCCAGCCTGTCGTCTATTAAAATGCTTTAAGCAGATTGATATTTGTTAAATGATTGATATACACTCATGAAGGATTTTATTTGGTATATTATAGTAGTTCTGGGTAGAGTCTCTCTGTGTTTTAGCTTTGTTTTTCAGATCAAATGATCTATTCATGTATTTAAACACTTGCTACGAAAAACAAAAAATAATCAGATATGATATTCACCAACTAAATTGTGCACATGAACTATTGTTAGAGGATTACTGCTCTGTCATGGCTCTATATAAGGTCCCTTGTTTCCAATGTCTTATGAATCTTGACCTTCTTGATCTTGGTCCTTCTTTACATCTCACCAAGAAAGTAAAGCAACTTGTTTAAAAAGTAAATTACAATAATCCATGTTCGAATTCTCATTTATGATTTAAAATACGTAAAAAAAAGAGAAAGAAAATAAATCCAACAAAGGACGACAATTCTGTAATAGTTCTTATATTTGTATAGATTTATATATATTACACATTTATTACAGACATTGAAATCATGAGAAAACAAAGTGGTCAATTTGTAAAAATGTTGTGGGGAAAAAAAATAAAATAAATCATTTACACAGATGATTTGATATAACCATGAACATGAGACCAGAAAGAGAAAGTGAAAAGATTTGAGAAGCTCCAAAATGCATTCACACACATTTATCTGACGGCTGTAGAGGCAGCAAGAACCAGCTTGCTAAAACACACAATCCGACATTTTAAGTCATGTAGTTTTACAGGACAGAAAACGTGTCTTACAGTTCAGTTTTGACCCTAAAGTCCACCGGTTAATATCTGCCTCCACACTGAATGCCCAATACCACTTTAATGATTTTCGAATACAATTACATACACCTTAAACATTTTCAATAAAACAGTAAAGATTAGGAATAATAATAAAAAAAACTGTGCCTTGTTACTTCATAAAAAATTATCCCGTGGAAAAAAAAAAAAAAACTAAAACTTTCCTAGAATGTTACACATTTACACATTTACACATTATGATTTTTTTAGTACATATCAAGCAATCCTTTGTATTATTTAAGGCCTTAATCACTCTGATTTATTTTAAGTAGCCCTTAAGACAGTTGACCCTCAGAACAGGCTATAAGGCACAGAGCCATTTAAAAGAAAAAAAAAAGAAAGAAAAAATGTAAGAAAGAAAAACACTGTTTAGCCCCTTTAAAGCACTTTGTATTTGTTAAGCAGTTTTGAATGGTTAGTTACTTAGACATGCAACTGCTTCAATGCTTGTGTCTAAAGTCTGAAGTGATATTAAATTGCTATGTTTTGGTACAAAATAATAAAATTGCTGAAATTTTGGTACTATATTAATAATTAATTATACATTATTTAATGCTACTGTAAAATATTTCTGTATTATTAAAGTAATAGATTCAAAAAAGGATCAACAATGGGAACCGATTCCCATTTTCACTGCAACGTCTCAGTGCCTTTGGGTATATAGGAATATATCGGTCATCTATAAACCGGTCATTTAATAATTCAGAGCAATATGGATCACGCCAAATTACAGCAAATATCCAAAAGATAAAGATGAACATGTTCGGCTGTTTAAAAAGGCATCAGATCGTCAATTCTATATTTTGAGGGCAAGACAACATATACTGTATAGTATATATATATATATATATATATATATATATATATATATATATATATATATATATATATACACAAACACACATATATACACACATATACATATACATATATATACACACACACACACACATACACACTGTATTGTATCTGCTCTGGATGTGTCACATTTAAATCTGGAAGTCTTTACATGCGTCACATTTAAATCTTGATTTTTTTTTTTTTTTTTTAGGATTTGCTACATTTTTTTTTAGAAAGGCAGTAATTTCAAGTTGTCATTTATAAGCATTTTCCCTTCAGGATTCCAGTAAAAAAGTATAAAATAAAACTGGCTCACTTAGAGTAACAAAGATGAGGTTGTTGAGAAAGAAATTGAACAAATCATCGAGTTCGCTTAGAAAATAGGCACTAAGGTCAGGTTTCCAAATTTTTGGTTTCTTTTCTTTTTGTTTTGTTTTTGAAAATGATCACATAACTGACCTGAATTTCTGACATTGAAAAAAAAAAAACTAAATGTAAATTACAAATTTAATAGCTTATACCTTCATTGCACTTTTACTGTGATACAAAAAAAAAAAAACCTGGGGTAAATATGACTTTTTTTGCCACTATGTGTTTAATACATAAAGGCTTTTTGCTGTAAAGTCAAGATAAGGGTTGATCCAGAAAACAATTAGTAATGCTACAAAGATTTTGTCTAAAGCAAGAACTCAGGCCTGTCTTGAACTGGCAGATTTCCGGACAAACTGTAAATGTTCGCATTGTAGGAGGCATTTTTTTGTATCCCTCCTCGCCCCTTATTTTATGTTGTATTTTTTTATAATTTCTTTTTATTAATTTATAATCAAGACATAAAGAAGAATATAAAAATTAAAGGTCATTGTGTACACACATGGCCTTGAAGCTTGTTAGTGCAGATATGCTATTTCCTTTTGCTTTACACTGAATATTTTCTCTATCATATTGCCATGTTAAAAGTTGCCTATACGTGAAAACACAATGTAAAAGTCAAAAATAAATTCTAAATATCAGGTTATTACTTTTTACTTTCTCATTCTTCAGTATTCCGACATTCCTTATTGGTTTTCTTTATTAGTTTTTTTTTAGACAGTGTATGATTCTCAGTGCTACATGAGTAATAAAACGTGTAGTAAAAAGTTTGTTCTTCCCCATTTGGTTGGATGGCAGGATATTCAAAAGCATTGAAGCAACCAGCGTGACACTTCTTTTCTTTTCCATTAAACTCCATATTGATGAGAGAGGATAAAGTAAAATGATAATGAAAAGTAATCCTTTAATTTTTCGATAATTTGATCAGATGTTCCTCTGATATGACGTCTCAGCAATCCGCCATATATCTCCCTGTAACAATCACACACAAACATTTTATTATTCATTGACTTGCCACAACTTTAAAAGTTTATATAAAAAAATGAAATTAAACAGAATATATTTGGATAAACATTACATACACTCGACTCATAGTAACATCTACAGAACTGATATACAGGGAGTGCAGAATTATTAGGCAAATGAGTATTTTGACCACATCATCCTCGTTATGCATGTTGTCTTACTCCAAGCTGTATAGGCTGGAAAGCCTACTACCAATTAAGCATATTAGGTGATGTGCATCTCTGTAATGAGAAGGGGTGTGGTCTAATGACATCAACACCCTATATCAGGTGTGCATAATTATTAGGCAACTTCCTTTCCTTTGGCAAAATGGGTCAAAAGAAGGACTTGACAGGCTCAGAAAAGCCAAAAATAGTGAGATATATTGCAGAGGGATGCAGCAGTCTTAAAATAGCCAAGCTTCTGAAGCGTGATCATCGAACAATCAAGCGTTTCATTCAAAATAGTCAACAGGGTCGCAAGAAGCGTGTGGAAAAACCAAGGCGCAAAATAACTGCCCGTGAACTGAGAAAAGTCAAGCGTGCAGCTGCCAAGATGCCACTTGCCACCAGTTTGGCCATATTTCAGAGCTGCAACATCACTGGGTGCCCAAAAGCACAAGGTGTGCAATACTCAGAGACATGGCCAAGGTAAGAAAGGCAGAAAGTCGACCACCACTGAACAAGACACACAAGCTGAAAGCGTCAAGACTGGGCCAAGAAATATCTCAAGACTGATTTTTCTAAGGTTTTATGGACTGATGAAATGAGAGTGAGTCTTGATGGGCCAGATGGATGGGCCCGTGGCTGGATTGGTAAAGGGCAGAGAGCTCCAGTCCGACTCAGGCGCCAGCAAGGTGGAGGTGGAGTACTGGTTTGGGCTGGTATCATCAAAGATGAGCTTGTGGGGCCTTTTCGGGTTGAGGATGGAGTCAAGCTGAACTCCCAGTCCTACTGCCAGTTTCTGGAAGACACCTTCTTCAAGCAGTGGTACAGGAAGAAGTCTGCATCCTTCAAGAAAAACATGATTTTCATGCAGGACAATGCTCCATCACACACGTCCAAGTACTCCACAGCGTGGCTGGCAAGAAAGGGTATAAAAGAAGAAAATCTAATGATATGGCCTCCTTGTTCACCTGATCTGAACCCCATTGAGAACCTGTGGTCCATCATCAAATGTCGATTTACAAGGAGGAAAACAGTACACCTCTCTGAACAGTGTCTGGGAGGCTGTGGTTGCTGCTGCACGCAATGTTGATGGTGAACAGATCAAAACACTGACAGAATCCATGGATGGCAGGCTTTTGAGTGTCCTTGCAAAGAAAGGTGGCTATATTGGTCACTGATTTGTTTTGTTTGGTTTTGAATGTCAGAAATGTATATTTGTGAATGTTGAGATGTTATATTGGTTTCACTGGTAAAAATAAATAATTGAAATGGGTATGAATTTGTTTTTTGTTAAGTTGCCTAATAATTATGCACAGTAATAGTCACCTGCACACACAGATATCCCCCTAAAATAGCTAAAACTAAAAACTACTTCCAAAAATATTCAGCTTTGATATTAATGAGTTTTTTGTGTTCATTGAGAACATGGTTGTTGTTCAAATTAAATCCTCAAATAAAATTAATCCTCAAAAATACAACTTGCCTAATAATTCTGCACTCCCTGTATTACTGTGTGCATGTACTTACACAGTGATGTGTAATAATATAAAGGGTTAAATAACTGGCAGAGCAATAAGTAAAACTACCTTAAATAATTTTAAATAAAAATTTGGTCTTATAAATGTAGCCTTACCAGAGACTAATCGCTTCTTATTGAGCGAGAGTCGATAACCAGATCCGACCAGTTCCAATTCTACTCCAGAAATTGTGCTACCCTCATTAAAGAACTGAACAGCCAGAGTCGCTGGGATTGAGGGACCATCCGAGAGCTCAAACTTTGCCCTCAGCGAGCCAGAACCTGCCCCACACACAGACGCACACACACGCGCACACAGACATGCACACACACACAAAGATACACACACCACATTATTAGCTAAAAACAATCAAAATTGTCCCCAAAAATCATTATAATTAGAATGAGCTTTTAAAATAAAACAATTTTAAACATTTTATTTCTTAAATGTTTATGGTGCATATATAAAGCAAGCACATTATTCCAAAGCTTCATAAAACACTTTCAAAAATGTTCTTTCAAACTTAAGAAGTTCTTGGTGATTTTTACATGTTCATACCTTCATTTTCAGACTTCTCAGAGATGTCATTCAGCTTCCATAAGGACTTACTTTGGTCTGGATTCCTGGTACCAAAGAAATAAAATATTTTATCTTTAGCTAGTTTAAAATAATAGTTTTGACACTGACATAAACAAATCAAAATGGAATCAAACAGCTCAAAGAAGAGGTGAGAAAATTGTAAATCCCTTCGACATAGTAAGAGAGGTGTAAAATATTCCCCACAAACGATCAGTGTGGATGCAGGTTTTAATTCCAATGAAGCAGAAGCCACACCTGAGTCAAGGTCAACTGACTTAAACAGATGGAATAAGGTGTAACTTCTGTTTAATTAAAACAAAAACCTGCACCCACAGTGGCCTTTTTACAGGTAGGGTTGTAGGATTTGAGAGATTTGGTGCATTCCTGTGCCTTACCAGGTGGCAGTGGGGAGCGAGTGCACGTTGGTGACACCCCCGCTGACAGGAACGAGGACCTGCACGTTACTGAGTGGTCCAGGCGGTTGCATGGCCTCAGGGTTGTAGTGGTAATCCACCCGCAGGTCTGTAGTGCTCTGTGCACACTTCCAGTACACTGCCAGGTTTAGCGGCGTTGACTGAATCCCATTAGAACACACCTAAAAAGGAGATGAATGAACAAGAGATTCTTACAAGTGATAACAAACAGATACCTTTTGTAGCAAATGCTTTCTAAATCATCTTCAGTTAGGAATGATCCTACAATTGAGTGCACTTTGTAGATCATTTCAGAACGGACAACACTTTTTTTCACTTGGATTACACATTACTCATCTAATGCACAACACATGACCCGGTACATACCTGGTACTTGAGGATGTCCACGTTGTAGTAAGAGGATGCCGGATTCTGTTCAAAGGCCTTTCTGAGATATGCAGTCAGTGCAGGCATGTTCATCCAGAAATCTTTAAAGTTTGTGTCATTCTGCGAGGAGTCACTACATAAAACACGCACAACACACATTGACTTATTAGCATTTTAAGGACCTCTAATTAACCTCATTTTTATCCTATACCTAAATATACACTTTAAGAATTTAAACTTTAATATACGCTTTTATATAATCCTGTAAAAGATCCTTTTCAGGTGTGTGCGGCGTTTAACAATGCAACCTACTCACAGCACTTGCTTAGTTAAAATTCCAGCCTGGTCTACATAACGACCAAAGCTCATTAAAAGAGCGTGTGTTGGAGAGAGAATACGGTAAGGTACACTTTATATATACAAAATTGTGCAAGTTTTAGACAGGTGTGAAAAATGCTGTGAAGTAATAATTCTTTCAAATGTAGAAGTGTTAATAAACACTTTGCCTGCAAAACAGCATCCATTCTTCTAGGTACACTTGCACAGTTTTTGAAGGCACTCGGCAGGTACGTTTGTTATAAACATCTTGGAGATCCGACCACAGATCTTCTGTGGATGTAAATTGCCTCAACTCCTTCGGTGTCTTCATGTAACCCCAGACAGACTCGATAATATTGAGACCAGGGCTCTGTGGTGGCCAAAACTATTACTTCCAGGACTCTATATTCTTCTTTACGCTGAATGATATTGGCTGCATGTTTGGAGTCATTGTCCTGCAGAATAAATTTAGGGCCAATTAGATGCTTCCCTGATGTATTCCCTGACCCCTGACTAAATCTTTAACTTTATTTGAAGAAATGCCAAACTTGCAGGAAACCTCCACCATGCTTCACTTTTTTTCTTGCAGACACTCTTTATTGTAACACTTTCCAGCTCTTCAAATTTTGACTTCTCAGTCAAGAGCACCTGCTGTCATTTTTCTGTACCCCAGTTCATACATTTCGGTGAATAGTTGAGTCGATTAGCCTTGTTTCCATGTGGGATGTATAGCTTTTTGGCTGCAAGTCTTTCATGAGGACCACTTCTGGCCAGATCTCTCCAGACAGTAAATGGGTGGACCTTTGTCCACTGGTTTCTGGAAGTTCTTTGCTAATTTCTCTGCAGGACATTTTCCGATGTTGAAGGGAAATAAACATGACTGGTCTTTCATCCGTTGCACATCCTTGGCTGGCTACGGTCCTTAACATGGCAACATTTATTTGTGCTTTTTCAAAACTAACGAACACTTGAAATCTGGAACCCAGTGACATTATGAGACACAGAGTTTTTTTTCCCCCCGTGGTGATTTGTTTGCATGCTTTTAATGCAGCTGTTGTCACTTCCTGCTTGTTTTGGAGGTGATTTGCCTTGAAATGTGTGAATTGCATGCGCAAATGCATTCAAATCAGGTGACTACATTTCATTGCTTTGCTATAAAAAAAGTATTGGGTTTGAATCAAAATATGCATTGGTTTATTGTCCATCAGCAGTGTGAAGTACTGTCCAATACGTTTAGAAGTATTTGGCTAAATCAGAATGATAATAGCCCACAAACAATTCAGAATTCCTGCTGTTGCTTTTGTCAGCACTCGTAAAGTTGATAAACACAAGAGAATCAGTTCGCCCTCACATTCTTTTCTTTTAATCATTCTGGTACAAGTTGATCTCATCTGTCTATAGGGTGTAGAACTGCAGACTGTTTTAGATGTTCTTGACAATCTCCAATGTGGTCTCTTCCTGTTTTTGAGGCTTACCAGTGGTTTACAATGTGTGGTAAACTTTGTATTTACTCTAAGTCTTCTCTTGATTGTATCTTGTTTAACACATATACAACTACCTCTGGAGGGTGTTCTTGATCCAGCCAGATATTGAAAAGGCTTTTTTTTTTTTCTTCAGGAAGGAAAGAATTCTTCTTTGATTCACCACAGTTGTTTTCCATAGTCTTCTGAACTGTTTGATGCTTAAGAAATACCCATTGCTTTTTTACTGTTTAAGAATCAGAAATAGGTTTATTGGCCAAGTGTGTTGGCACACACAAGGAATTTGGTTCCAGCGGTTAGTGACAGCTGAATAAAGTATAAAATTAATCAAATATTTGAATTGGCCATGTCTAATGTTTATTTGTTATTTCTATATGGGCTGGTTTTGATTTTTCAACCTTATAATGGTTTACTTGATGTTCTACATCAGGGGTCTCCAATCTTTTCAGCCCGAGGGCTGCATTAACTAGCAAAGAGCAGTTCGGGGGCCGACTACACACTCGAGGTCCAAATAAAAAAGAATCAAAACATGAATGTTGTTTTTAATTATTTATGTAATATTATTTTATTCAGTTATTATTTAATAACACATTGATACACTACACATGAACACCTGTATTAGTGGGAATGGTGAGATTGTTTCCTGGATACCAGAATAGCAGACTATTCTGTCTTTAGATTTGATGTCCCTGACATCAACAGTGACCTGAGATTATCATCGGAAAAGTTTGTTCTCAAATTGTCCTTCACGTATTTCATTCTTGTGAAATGATGATTAGACCAATGAAATTGCAGAACAGGTTCAGGTGAACCAATGAAGCTCTTTATATTAAATCGCGCTCCCACTGAATCGGGCCGCACCACATCATATATACGGTTGAGGTTCCTCTGACGTTTGACCTGCCGCTCACTCGGACTGTCAACAGGAAATGCGAATCATTCGACACGCTGAAAATAACCGGGCATGAAAAAACACTTCACCTGTGTTCTGAGCTGCACGGCTTTGGGAGAAAACCTTCACCGATGGTGATTTTTAAACGCACGACGATGCCAAAAGATAAACTCTTGAGAGAAATAGTTGTGAAAGGAAGGAGGAAGACAGTGAACAATGACTTTCTTGGTAGGCTACTGTTTAGATACAAGCCGTGTAACAGACACTGTCTTTCGTTAAAGCCTGTGTAGAGTTCATTAGTTTCAATGTAGGAACCTGCGGCTTATAGACAGGTGCGGCGTTTTTATGTTCAAAATAAATATCTTTGTCAAATTCAGTGGGTGCGACTTATATTTGGGTGAGCTTAATAGTCCAGAAATTACGGTAACGCACTACTGCGTGCTGTAAAAACATAACGTCCACATAAGCGGCGGCTGATCTTGGCAGAATTTCCGTAATTTTTTTCTGTAGACAAAAAGGTCTCCATGGACCCCTGTTTGGAGTTTGGAGACCCCTGTTCTACGATGTTAATTGCTAAAAAGTGACTTCTATAATGTTCATCTGATTTGAATGTAAATACCCACAAACAAAATTTGAGACTAGTCAAAAACAGGTCAGTATTTTCCAAATGTTGCTCATATTCATACTGTACATGTTCATATTTCTCCTTCCCCCATCATATATTCATTCTGGTTCCACAGTGGTGCAATGACCATGCGTTCGCCCGATCATCGCTGGATCAAATGTGCTGGGATGAATGTCTGTGACCTCTTATGAATCTATATAAATGAAATAAATAGCACATGCACACAAACACACCTGTGTAGAAGATGCTGGTTTGGTAGTATCTGCTCCAGTTTGCTAGTGTTTCTGAGTTTGAAGCTGAGTACAGCTGGTGAGGGACTGGATGTGAAGATCTTAATGATGCCACAGGGAAAGGAAAGGGTCATGTCTCCTGTGATCTTCACTATGCACCTAAAAAACAAGACAAAACTCAATCCAGGACTGAACTCAAACTGTACTGAATGCTGTTCAATTTAATCTGTTTGGACTCATACCTTTGTGTACAGTATTATAATGGTACATTAGTAAAAGTTTATTGTTTTAGGTAAAAAATTGGTCAAATGATTTCGTTTTAGGTGAACAGGTGCTGACTGATATGCATTTTGCAACACCTTAACAAATAGTAATTACTATTAATGGGATAATTACTATTATCTGCAATAAACACTTAATACAGCTAACAATTTCATAAGTCACTGTGGCAGCAACTCCCATCTGTTAGTGAAAGCATGACAATAGAAAAAGTAGTTATTATAATCACAGCGCTGCCAATGATTGTACTAATAAAATGTCTATTATGTCATTTTTGTTGATATAAGCAAGATTCTGGTAAAAGATTTCTTTCTTTACCCCGCATGTTTAAAAGGACCATGTATGAAGACAGTGATGTTTTTGTATTGTAGATTAACAGTAGTGATTTTCAAACTGCCACTTGTCAGAACAATGCGTAAGCAAGAAAAGAAAAAATAATAAAAAAAAATACAGAATGAACTTAAACTTTAAAATGATGCTGGGGCCAATTTGACAATGCAATAGTCTATATTGTAGGCATAAATTCATACATACATAGAAAATGACATATATAAGCATAGAAAAGGGTCCAGTGGCGGGCGGTCAGGGCCAGCAAGGCCTTCTCTACACTATCAGAAGCACTCACCTACCTTTTCAACCTAAATTCTAATATTTGCTCCATTAAATTGTATTAATTAATTCCCAACAGTTTATTCTTTTAATTTCGTAGCATTTCTCTTGGCTGCACTGTTTCCAGTATGTGTATGTGGATGTTAGATTTTTTGGTCCAATCAGGTTTCAGCCTCTATGTGCTGCCATGTCAATCAATTGCCCCTGAAATTTCCCCACTGTGGGACGAATAAAGGTATATCTTAATCTGCCGAGGGCCTTCAAAGTTTGTTCTGCAGGCCTTTTTACCACTAAGAATATCACCAACGGGTCTGTTTCTTTAACCAATCAGATTTCATATTCGCCTCACAGGGGCAACTGGCTGGTTCAGAATAGCATCAACATTTTTCCGTCCTCTGATTGGTTGGTCAGAGGCAAACCGTTACAGCCTAGTATGACTGGCAAAAAACTTGTCTAGCTCTGCACACATTAATACATCTGAGTTAGACCTTGCTATGACTATGGAGGAAGAGAAATTGATTTGGTCTCAGAATTACTTAAAAATATTTTTTTTCAGAAAAGCTAGACATTGTGAGGAGGTCGGCCAACCCTGAAGCTAGCTAGCTTGTCTCAGCCCGGGAAATGGTTTGTTTGCTACTTCCAGACAAGTGAATACGAGCGATACCCCTGGCTTACAGCCTCTGAGGAGCAGTGCAAATTATGAGTCTGCATCTCTGGTTGTATAATATTTAAATTTTTAATGTTTTTGTCATGTTATTAGACAAATATTGATTCTGAACTGCCCCAGACAATGTAGGTGGCACAGTTGCGGTTGTAGTGTAGAGGTTTGAAGAGTGGTCTTAACTGGGTTTCTTACTTTAGTAAAATCTTATTCACCATCCATATGTGAAATGCTCTCTCTCTCTCTCTCTCTCTCTCTCTCTGTAATGCCACGTGTTGTTATATTGCGTTTTTGAATTGTATTATTGTTTTCTATAATTGACGTGATAGTGGTGGTATTAAGAGGTGGATTAAGTAAACTATTGTGAAGTTTTGGTCATATTGCCAAGTTCTAGTAAAGTATTATGCTACATTTAATAGTTAAAAATGCATAATTATTCAATTGGATGAAAAATAAGTTTAAGACAAGATTATTCTCCAAATACGACTCTTTTTGTAGTTCAGAGAATACTTTCTATATCTATACTGCCTGTAGTTGGTAGACGCTTAATCTTCAGGTCATGGGGATACAGCAACCAAACTGGGCAGCAACATTTACTGCATTGTAAGAAAGGTCTGTAAATCTGCTTTGGTCTTTATTCATGAAAACTCTAAAGATAATAAAGTCCTACTATTTATTAAATCTGAATTGTCTTACAGACACAGGACCTGGACATACTGCATTCAAGGTCTGACTTTATTAAGTAGTACAGGGGAATGAATAAGTATTATTTGAGCTGCAGATACAAGCTATCACAGCCAACCTGTCACACATGTGCTCTTATGCAACACCAGCCTTTTGGTTTTATATGACTTATACCTTTAAAACTAACACTTACTTGCTAGGATCAGCTCCTTTGAAGTAGGCATTGACTGACTCTGTGAAAGCAACAGCTATGGGAAGTGAATCCTGGGATGCTAATGTGACAGGGCTGGGGCCGCGAGATGTTCCTAGGAGCAAGAAAAGATAAATGAATATAAACTTCATAAAATACACATAGAGGAAAAATAACATCACTATAATTCAATATAATGCTCAAACACAAGAAGCATTTAAAACAGCACAAAACAACAACGAAAATACATGAAATTTAGTAGTTAAGACAAAGACCAATTAATTAATACAGGTCACATGGAAGTCGTGATCAATGAGAAGTCAGTAGAATTAGTCTGTAAGTGTATCTGAGGGGAAAAAAAAACAAAACAAAAAAACCACTTTTCCAATTTGCAGCATGTTACCTGCTGGAGTTTCACACCTCTTCTCAAATGTAGGCAGTTTCGCCACAAACACATCATCCTCTTACAGCATCAATGAAAGAGATGAAATTCAAACCAGAAATCAAAAGAAAATTAATGACGAAACCCACAGATGAGTGCAAATGTCGTGATAGGATGTCTACCCAGAGTACTGGGTAAAATTGATGATGAACATTACGTGAGATTGCAGTCTTGAGAATCTCTTCGCCAGTGAGACTTGATGATGAATGTATATTACCCTAGAATGAGTGGGTATGGTTTCCTTACCGATAGTGGGTGTGTTACTTGCACTCAGCGAGGCGTTGGAGCTTAGAGAGGAGGAGCTTTCCGCCCGGGCTAGAGGTGCAGTAGGCTGAGGACTGGAGTTGGTTGCCATAGAAGGGCTGAATGGCCGTGCCTTTAGTGTAAAATAAACAAGTAAACCAATTAATGATCTAAACAAGATACACGGTATAAAGAACACTCATACAGACCAGCTTTCCAAAAACCATAAATGATACAATTATCCACCAACATACTTTATTTATTTACTCAAATATCAAATAAAGATTATGTTTAAAGTTTAGCTTTTTTTTTCTTTTCATAGCTGATATTTAAAGATGATGAAATAACAGCAAATAATCAGATTAAACTAAAAAACAAAGTCAAGTCAAGCGAAGTCAAGAAGCTTTCATTGTCATTTTATCCATATAGATTACGCAGTACACAGTGAAATGAAACAAAGTTCCTCCAGAACCCTGGTGCTACATAAACAACAAAGCTACATAACAGAAAACACAGAACTGAGGACTGGTAAGTGTCCTCGCCACATAAAGTACTCACAATCTCAGTGATGCCAGTCAGTTTGCCAGTAGGCAGTTTGGGACGTGAAGAGGGTCGAGGAGGAGGAATGATTGCTGCTGTGCCCAGAGGGGTTGTGGGTCTGTTGGAGGGAGGAACTGTGTGAAACAAGAGACAAAATAGAGGTTAAAAATCACTGATTTCACAGATGGAGTGGGCTAAAGAACAGGCAATAGGTAGTTCCCAACTTATGGTGGAAATGCGTTACAATGACTTGAAAATATCGTAGGCCGAAAGCCTAGCCTACCCAGGAGTATTAAAGAATGGCGTAGTATACTTTAATATGTTAAAGATGTAACACATTACAGTACATCATATAGCCACACAGAGCAATTTACACTATTATAATGTAAACACTTTACAGTATATATGTTTGTGGCAGCAGTGCGCTGTGCGCTCTGTTTCAGTGTCCAAAGATAGCGATAAAAAGGAGAGAGACAAGAGTTAAACTTGGGCTTTAAAACACTGAAAAAAAATACATGCTCTAATCCAAGACAACTGAACTCTGTTAACCGCTGGCAAAAGTAAGACATCGCTCAAGGCATGGGATTATGGGGACATCCTGGCAGCGTATTATATGTATTATACGCTGTTATCGTAAGATCAAAAAATCGTAAGGTGAACCATCATAACTCGGGAACTACCTGTATTTCTAAACACATTTAAAAACTTAAACATTACAAGAGCATGCAGTCACAACCAATGGCTGTATATAGTTTGGGAAAGGCTGATTTTCTTTGTATTCATGAGCACTGCTTTTCCGCATTGCATTTAGTCCATAAAACTCCATTAAAAGTTAAAGCTGGAAGAGCAAATATTGACTATTATTTGCAGAAAAAGTGACATTTATTCAGCAGCAGATGTCGAAGAACGTTCAACTTTTTTTTCCATACAAGAATATTAAAATCATTTAGTAAAACATCCTGCCAAATCATGGCACTTGAAAAGACTTTCACGTTTTAAACAGTCATGTACTGTATTAACCATGCCCTTTTAATTCTTATCAAATAATTCCTATAAATAGCTGATGGCTATTATTCCAAATAATTCCCTAAATATGTTCCATTCAGTCATTAAGAATTAGCCAGGCTTAAACCTGTACTACAGTCAGCCACTAGAGGATCACTTTTATGAGTTCCTGTTTATATACAGTCACAGGTCACAACTAGCCAGAGAAGCTCGACAAACTAAACTAACCACAACATGCAAACAACCAAAAAAAAAAAAAAGAAAGAAAACCACACAAAAAAACCCAACAGAATACAAAAAATAATATAAGAAATTAAACACTACAATTGTATAAAAATATCATACAATATATTAACAAACTTTGACATAACTGATCATATTTGAAGTATAGATTCATTTAAAGAAATGTATTTTATACAAGAAAATAAATTCACTAATTCTAGCACTAATTTCAGCATTAAAGCCAGACCTAAAACTGACAACAGCAACAAACCCTTATCTCTTCATAATTATAGCAACAAAATCTCTATTCTGAGAATAATTCTGATATAATTTTTAAATCATAATAATATAATTCATTAGATTAATTATAGAATCTATAATTTTATTCAATCCACACTGATAAAACAGGGTCTCAAGAACAGTATTACCACATTTAGTTAAATGCCCCTCAAAAAAGCTGCTTGCTGCTTTAATAATAATAATAATAATAATAATAATAATAATAATAATAATAATAATACAAAAAATTAGGTTCAGGCAATACAACCAATGATGAAAAATATAAAGATAGTAAACATATGCAACATACGCAAACAATTTTAATGCATTAAACATTACAAAAACAAGTTATGCTCTAAAATATACACCTTTTTAAAATCCATGTTAATTGCATCACCCATTCATACAAGGCATTACTTTATGAGTTGAACTGATGGCATGCTTGGGATATTTAGTCTTCTGCATTACCGGCCTGCGTATGGACAGCTGTGGGTGTCATAGCAGGGTCCTCCGTCCAAGAAAGAGCGATCTCCTTCTTCTGACCCTTCTTGCCATTATGCTCTTCTATGCTAATAAAGGGATCTGTAGCTTTACTAGGTTGGGGTTTGGTATGCTGGGAAATGAGCAATGACTCAGATCTTTCCTGGTTAGGCCAGGGCTGCCCACCAGAAGGCACAAACGCTGCCAACTGGTTCTGCATCCAGGAAGAAAGTAGATCGATACCGGTGTGAGCACTGAGTGGAGTATTTTGGGTAGCAGCATCCCCTGGGTTTTTGAGAAGGGTTGGAGGAGTGCTCATGGCTCTGGGTTGAGATGGGGGGATGGGAAGGAAAAGCTCATCTGTGTTTATAGAAGACGAAGGAACAAGCAATGGAGAAAGCAGATTGCAAAGCAAAGACTGCAAGGAAGGTGAGGACATGTATTTAAAGCACATGTATTACACATAATAGACAGTTAACTCTGGGCTATGATTATCAAACCAATTAACAAACTTCAATACTAAGTTGCTCAGCTTAAGCTTTGAAACTGGTCTGGATGATCGGTGTCCTCTCTCTAACTAGCACTTCTGATTTGTCTAAAACAAACCAAGAGCAAATGTATGTGTGGTAATTGTAAGCAAAATATTTACCAATTAATAAATGTTTACAGGATACACACAAAGCAATTTATTGTCAAGGTCAACAGGGTTTGAACTGTTCTACACTTTGAATAGATGCAGAGATGAATAGGTTGAGATAGTTAGTGGTACATGGGAAGAGAGAAAACTATTACAATAAGAAAAACAAGAAGCAGATAAACATGCTGTGCTTCAATCACCTGTCTTTTCTCTGAAATGTTGTTCAATTTTAACATAAGAACTATAAACAGGTGAATCCTTATTTTCCTCTAAAAAACCCTGGCAGTGATATGAGTGGGTAGCCAGCTTCAGATTCAATTCGGCTTTAAACCATTTTTATAGCTTTTTATATTGGACCTTGTCACAAAGGAGCTTAAAAAAACATTCAGGATATTTTTCTTAGATATTACAAGCAAGGGATACACTAATAACTAATTATTCAGCGTTTTCTGTTCCTGTTACTTTTGCTTACCATAATTTTGGGTAGTGTGCCACCAATGATTCCATGTGCTCTATTTTTTATATAACGCATATACTGTAGATGTAAATTTCTGGAAATGAAAGCTAATTTAAAAATAGACCCAGGTGATACAAAATAAAACACAAGAAGAAAAAAAAATCCACAAATACAATCAGAAAATGATTGTAAAATCATTGTAAACAGGGTCTAAGAGATAGTAAAAGCATTTAAACATAATGCAGTGTATAATGGCAGTGCGCCGCTGGGCAGTGTTTTAGTGACTATAGTAACCTGTGCGAATTCTCTAGAGGTAACGGCTGAGAATGGGAAAAAGCCAAAACATTTTCACCAGCAAGGAGACAATATCAATAATGCATGAGGTCAGCATCCAGACCAACATCATGGAGTCGGCAGGAGGGAGGAGGAGAGTAAATAGGGCTATAGGCCAGTGTGCGTGTGCACTGAGGGCAAAAAACAGGCTATTCCTGATACTGTAAAAACATGTGACAACTCTTTTGTGAGGCTCAAGGTATAAATGAATTCATTGCAATGTTTCAGTAGAAATGGAATATTTTAGTAAGACTAGCATATGTTGTTATGAATATCCAATTTCTACATAAATACATGAACAAAGCAAAATGAAAAACACCCCAAGCTTCACCTTTCAGCTTAACATTTACGAGATCATCTTACATGTTGACCTTGAACTGCAAATCCACAGTTTGTTTGACACTCTTACTTAATATTGCACACGCTCGTTCCAAAATCAGATTGTCTAGATGTACTTTTGTGGAATTACGTTATTCGTCTAGAAAACAAATTCTAGATTTTTCTAGGTTCTAGAATTCTTTATAAGGAAAATAACTGCTATGAGGACACAATCATATCACATATAACAAAATCGTTGCATTATATTCACTTCTATCAACATCTTCATTTTTAAACTTGCTGCATAAGTAAATATTTATTATTATTATAGCCAGAAAAACCAGCATGGTGTTACCTGCAGAGGAGGACACAGATGAAGCAGCACCAGAGAAATTGGGGCCAAACGGGTCCAGAGACAACAGATCATTGCTGGTCAGTCTACTAATAAATAGAAAAGGTTGGAGAATAAAATAATAAGAATAATAATAAGAAGAAAATAGCAAACTGCATTAAAAATACACAAAAAAAACCAAAGCAGTTTTTCTGTCCATTGTGAAAGTGATATATTCTTACTCTGTATATGGGGCTTGCTGTGTTCTTGATCTTCCTAATTCATCACCTGAGGGACAGAAGGCACTCTAGTTAATAGTAGCACCAAAAATTGTTGTTTTTTTTCTCCACTTATTACAAGTCTCTTTTAAACCCCTTTCCTGTTTAATCAAACTGTTAGAAGAAACAAATGTTTCATTGAGTAAACTCTTTTGTATTTTGAAGTGTACAATAGGTTTGAGGACCTACTGCAACAAAGTGTGGAATTAAGAAGAAGAACCTCTATTACTTCATTCACTCCATGAAACATTTCTTTCCCAAAGAACCTACCACCTTAAACCCCACAACCACCTTTTTAGTTTTTTTTAATCACCTATTCATGAAATGGATAAAAAAAAAATACAGAACATGAATTAATGATATTATCAAGAAATATTAAGGAAGTTCCCATGTACCAATCAGGATTAGTTACACACGGAGGTTGTCAGTTGTGATCAAGTTTAACCGAAATGGTTAAAAAGAAATAAGTTAAAAAGCTTTGAGCGAAAGGCATTTTCACAAAACATTATTTTTAGTTTTGCTTTTCCATATGCAAGTATGGACTAAATCTTTTTTTTTTATATATATATATATATACTTACATGCATTTGAGTCTAAAGAAGATTGTGTGCTTAGTCTTGTGCTTCCTGATTAGAATAAAAGATTAACAATTTACTTTTAGTGCTAATAAACAAATCTATCTGTCTGTCTGTACCATATGGACAAAAGGTTCTGGACATCTGACCATAAGATTGGTATGTGCTTTCTAAACATCCCATTCCACATCGCATTCCAATTTACTGTAATAATAACCTCCATTCTTCTGGGAGAATGTTCCACTAGATTTTTGAGTGTGCTTGTGGCAGTGGCGGAGGAAGTACACAAACCCTGTACTTGAGTTAAAGTAGAGATACAGTAGGTAAAATATTACTCCAGTAAAAGTGCTCCCTTTCACTCGAGTAAAAGTAGATCTGCCTTAAAATCTATTTAAATATTTACAGTGCTATGATTTATTATGGCTTTAAATGTTCCTATTATCATTTTCTTGCATTCTTTCTTATTCAACTCAGTTGATTATATGAAAAGACTCTAATGTTGCTCTTAGCACACCAATCTATTAATAGAATCATATTAATGAGTCAAACACTGATTGATATCTATTATAATTATCATGAGCCCAAAACCTTCTATTTAACTACTTCAAAAAAGCCACGCAAATAAGGCCATGGGTGCTGTGGCAAGTTCATGTCAGGAGTTTTTTTCTATCCTCCATCATTTATTACTCTGAAAATGTCATGCTTGATGTTGCACTGACGCTGAACTGAATGTTTGTGCACAGGAGCATTGTTATGAACAAAATCTTTATTAACAATATTTTTTGGTTCGTCCCACCAGAACGCATGAATTCAAATGTACCAATAAAGTTAATTAATTTAAAGAACTGCATATCTGTAGTACACTCTTTGTCAGGACTACTTTAGTTCAAACCTAATAAACAGCTAATTGTTACAGTAATGCCACTACAGAAACCTTCACTGGTAAAGAAGTTGTATGACACAGCATACATGCCTATCCACATTCTCAGCATCTTAACAACAACGTAAAACACATAATTCCACAATTAATCTTATTCTTGAGATCAGTGGCTAGACCTTATTTTCTCATTGTATAAGCTGCATTGTCGCTCTGGAAGGCTTGCAAAAGAAATGAAGGTGGTGCCAAGAATACTGAAGGTGAACTCAGAAGGCATATACTTTCTAAAGTCAAGCCTTTAGATGAATCATTGCGGAATGATGAGAAGAAGAATAAAAGAACACTTACTAGACTGGTTTCTTCTCATATAGACCTGGAAATGAAAAGACATTAATTAATATGAGAAAAAAAAACAACAACATGAAAACAACAGAGGATATGACATTGTGTCTCCACATTCTTCTCTTCATAGAAACCGATTTGATCTCAGAAGCTAAGAGCTAAATGGGTTCAATACACAACAATGGAGATACTGACAGAAAAGAGAGAGAGAGAGAGAGAGAGAGAGAGAGAGAGAGAGAGAGAGAGAGAGAGAGAATGAAATGAAGGATGGAAAGGAAAGATTTCCCAAAAAATTCACGTCGGTCTAAAAGGTTGAATGATTCATTGAGAGAGTGAAAGCAATGTTTCTGAGAATAAGGAAAGATGTGAGGCAAGCAGAAGACTTTATTTACAGAATAATTAAATCCTATTATATACTTCATGGAATTTGTTGATTTCCCACCACTATAAATTTCTCTAATGCTTATTATCTCTTATTATCTTCATTCCGAATATATATATTTTTCAAGTATTATACTCTTATCTATTAGATGGTCTATGCGAGTCAGAAAATCCATTCAAGGTAACAAGGAGTTACTCAAACATAGAACAAGCACACTGAACTTTCACATCTATCTGGCTTTTGAGTCATGCTAGTATCCACCACTATCAAGGATGAAGGAAAACAGCAATGGAACAAAGGATATCCAGAACCTGCCAGTCAGACTTGAGCACTGGACCAGAGCATGATAAATAAATAAATAAATAAATAAACAAACAAACAAACAAACAAATAAATAAATAAATAAATGCGGATAAAACTTGGGCTGTAGCCACTGAGCCCCCTTATGACAACATGGTGGAGGAGTTTCAATCTCATAGTGAAGGCACTCAGTGCCACCTACTGGGTTCTGGCCGGACTTCTGTACAAAGTTTTAGTAAACCTTTCTCTGCGTCAATATATAATCATTCAGGAGAGTGCTGCATGCTCATTCCTCTGGACTAAATCCACGAAGCATACAGAGACTCAAAATCAGTGCATCTTCATTTTCAAGAGAGCACTCCATCAGCTCAGAAGCCTCTGTTATTTAGTTTAGCTGTTGGTCTGTTCACAACACATCCTCATCTGATGAACAGAAAGACTTTTGTCTAAGGGTGGATAATCAAGAATCACAATAGATGAAAAAGTTTACATTAAAATGTCCACAAGCAACCCAAACAGATTTATGCTTTGGGCAGAGTTATGCTGTGATGGGAGCAACATACACTAAATGGTCAGTATTATTTTTTCACCTTGCCACTAGACTTTATTATGACTTGCTTTACTGCTCCGAATTACAGTAGTGCTTTAGAGGACAAAGATGAGTGAGCACAATCTTCTTCTTTCAACTACTTGCATGTCTTCCCTCACCACATCCATAAACCTCCTCCTTGGCCTTCCTCTTTTCCTCCTTCCTGGCAGCTCCATCCTCAGCATTCTCCTCCCCTTCTAAACAGCACATACCTCCACCTCTCCAGGCTCTGCTCCACCTGCTCTCTACTCTCACCACAAATCACAATATCATCCACAAACATCGTATTTCATGGAGACTTTCAACCTGTCTATCACCACTGCAAACAGGAAAGGGCTCAGAGCCATACTGTTGCTCACAGATGGTCACCTCTTCTCTCAGCCTGGCTTCCACTACTCTTTCCCATAACTTCATGGTGTGACTGATCAACTTTATTCCCCTGTAGTTACTGCAGGTCTGTACATCACCCTTATTCTTAAAGATCGGTACCAGCACACTCCTTCTCCATTCCTCAGGCATCCTCTCGCCTTCCAAAATTCCAATCTCCTTTAGGTTGTATCTCCTCCACATAATATATAATCCATCTGTGTGCACCTTTCTCCACTCTTATGTCACTCTATGCTCCTCCTTCTTCTTAAAATAAGTGTTCAATGGAGTGAGAACAATCCCAGTACAAAATACTGATTTAGATCTGTTGACAGACTGATCATACTGTAAGTGATCAATAGAAAAGAAATGGCTGGATGGTCACAGAAGCTGATTATATTGTCCCCTTTGGAAAGTAAATTTATCAAACATTTTATATCATTTATATACCTTTACAATATTAATGTCATCGTTTGATTTTCTTATATATATATATATATATATATATATATATATATATATATATATATATATACAGGGAGTGCAGAATTATTAGGCAAGTTGTATTTTTGAGGATTAATTTTATTTGAGGATTTAATTTGAACAACAACCATGTTCTCAATGAACACAAAAAACTCATTAATATCAAAGCTGAATATTTTTGGAAGTAGTTTTAGTTTTAGCTATTTTAGGGGATATCTGTGTGTGCAGGTGACTATTACTGTGCATAATTATTAGGCAACAACAAAAACAAATTCATACCCATTTCAATTATTTATTTTTACCAGTGAAACCAATATAACATCTCAACATTCACAAATATACATTTCTGACATTCAAAAACCAAACAAAAACAAATCAGTGACCAATATAGCCACCTTTCTTTGCAAGGACACTCAAAAGCCTGCCATCCATGGATTCTGTCAGTGTTTTGATCTGTTCACCATCAACATTGCCTGCAGCAGCAACCACAGCCTCCCAGACACTGTTCAGAGGTGTACTGTTTTCCCTCCTTGTAAATCGCACATTTGATGATGGACCACAGGTTCTCAATGGGGTTCAGATCAGGTGAACAAGGAGGCCATATCATTAGATTTTCTTCTTTTATACCCTTTCTTGCCAGCCACGCTGTGGAGTACTTGGGCGTGTGTGATGGAGCATTGTCCTGCATGAAAATCATGTTTTCTTGAAGGATGCAGACTTCTTCCTGTACCACTGCTTGAAGAAGGTGTCTTCCAGAAACTGGCAGTAGGACTGGGAGTTCAGCTTGACTCCATCCTCAACCCGAAAAGGCCCCACAAGCTCATCTTTGATGATACCAGCCCAAACCAGTACTCCACCTCCACCTTGCTGGCGTCTGAGTCGGACTGGAGCTCTCTGCCCTTTACCAATCCAGCCACGGGCCCATCCATCTGGCCCATCAAGACTCACTCTCATTTCATCAGTCCATAAAACCTTAGAAAAATCAGTCTTGAGATATTTCTTGGCCCAGTCTTGACGTTTCAGCTTGTGTGTCTTGTTCAGTGGTGGTCGACTTTCTGCCTTTCTTACCTTGGCCATGTCTCTGAGTATTGCACACCTTGTGCTTTTGGGCACTCAGTGATGTTGCAGCTCTGAAATATGGCCAAACTGGTGGCAAGTGGCATCTTGGCAGCTGCACGCTTGACTTTTCTCAGTTCACGGGCAGTTATTTTGCGCCTTGGTTTTCCACACGCTTCTTGCGACCCTGTTGACTATTTTGAATGAAACGCTTGATTGTTCGATGATCACGCTTCAGAAGCTTGGCTATTTTAAGACTGCTGCATCCCTCTGCAATATATCTCACTATTTTTGACTTTTCTGAGCCTGTCAAGTCCTTCTTTTGACCCATTTTGCCAAAGGAAAGGAAGTTGCCTAATAATTATGCACACCTGATATAGGGTGTTGATGTCATTAGACCACACCCCTTCTCATTACAGAGATGCACATCACCTAATATGCTTAATTGGTAGTAGGCTTTCCAGCCTATACAGCTTGGAGTAAGACAACATGCATAACGAGGATGATGTGGTCAAAATACTCATTTGCCTAATAATTCTGCACTCCCTGTATATATATATATATATATATATATATATATATATATATATATATATATATATATATATATATATATCTCTTAATGAGGTTTTAGCCTTTTAATGCAATATTCACAGGCAAAACCTAAAGCTCAAACCAAGAGCAGACATTTAAGGCTATTCAAGTATTTAATAATTCAATCAAACAGGGCATATTTGGGCAATAAAAAAAAAAAAACATGCCAGTTATGTTTTACTATTTTTGTCTCTTGAAAAACAAAAGGTGCCATGGTGCAAGTTAACACATTTACACGCAAATATAAGGAAATTATAAAATATTTGTATCATATTTGCGTTATGTTCTCGAATGCATATGCCTTATGTATAGCAAAAGCAATAGAACTGGCCTTGCTGTTCCAATACTTGTAGAAGGTTCTGTATTTTGGATGAGTTTTTAACATATTGAGTTAAACAGAAAGTTGTATGACAAGGTGTGACCAGACTCTGAATAAACTATACTAATTCTCCATCTGAAAACTGTTTTGCAAATAAAATTCATCTAGTGTAAAGAATAAGGTTCATCCTTTTACTCTCTGCAAATGACAGAAGTAACTTAATGGTGTAAAAGACAATATCACATTTAGGACGTGAATAAAACCTATAATTTAGGTCAAAAACTAGCAGTTTAGTTCTTCCTGAATACAAAAAGCATGAAGCAGGAGAGGTGACAAAATGTAGCTGTGTTTGTACACCCAGATACATGTGCAGAGGAAACACGCATTACTGCATATGCTATTATAAGGGAGTACTACATAAAAACATAAAAAAATATGAGGAAATTGTGTTTAAATCGTAATAGTCAGATACTGTGTCTTATTTAAATACATTCATATAAAAAAGCTCATGATTTGTGTTGATTGCAATGACAGTGTAACGCTGTCGTCAATGATCTCAAACTAAAACAATTAACACTTGTATTGTTTCATAATCAAGAAAAGCTCTTACAAATGTATACATACTGTATACAGCGTGTGTAAAGGGGGAAACCTCTATTACTCTATTACTTAATAAATGATTTGAAACCACGTCTATAACATCAGGAATTCAATATTTTAGAAGTTTAATTGTAAATGGTGTTTATCAGCTGGTAATATGTGCAGAGAAAATAATGATGTACTGCACTCTATTAGCACAAATGTCAACAGAGAATGGAAAGAGATAAACGAGGGAGAGTGTGAGAGAGAGTGGAACTGAGCACGTTGAATGAAAGCCACTCGTGACATGCTTTTTTGTTGTGGTTAGTCCCTGTAAGTATCTGTTATAATGTTTTTACATGTTCCTGCATTCCTGTATATTAGTGTGCGTGTATGTACAGTATCTATGTATGTATGTACGTGTACATTACCGTAGACGAGGGGGAAAGGGTGATGTTTCCGATAGAAGCCTTCAGCTCATCAATGGTGGCCGAGTGCTGCTGTGTGCCACTGTTTGGGAGCACAGGTTTGATTTCCACATGAAATTTCCTGCGCTCATCTTCTTCGTCTGAATCACTGGATGAAGAATTGTTGTCTTTGGTATGTGAAAGGGAAAATTAAGGAATTGTGTGGGACAAAAATCGGTGCGTTCGTGTATGTCGCCCGCTAATTATGTACAAATATCTTGAAGCATATAAAACATATACCTTTAAATAATCATTATAGCCAAATCAAAATGACTTTGAAACTATGCAACAGATTAATCTGGGAGATGGACACTGATTAAGGATATCATTTTCGTTGAATTCGGTCTGATACAGAAACCCTCTTCATCCACCTGAGGCACATTCTGGGATAAAACAGGGCTGATTAAGTACCACATTAATTATTTTTCTCTACAACACTCATTTAATTTAGTATTATATGTAGTATAGAATGTTTTGTGACATTTGGACACAACTTACAGCATTTTGAAAATCTATGGGTCCATACATATCTGAGGGAGCTCCGTTAGCAGTGTTCTGTGCAAAAGATAAAATGTGAAAATAAATAATTAAATCAATTTAAAAAAAGAAAAAAGTTAAGTACAAAAAAATAATAAATAAATGCGTTAATTAAAAATGTGATTCAACTTATAAACTCCTACATAACAAACAGTGTTCAGCTTAATATAAAAAAATCTACTGTTTACATTTCTAAACAAAGTCCCAAATAAAATAAAAATACAAAGGAATACTCACAGTACTTTCGACTTCTGTAGATTCACTGAGGAAAAAGAAATGATATGGTGAAGGTTTGCATTAATGAAAGCATGTCTAGTGACTCTGTACAGCAAATATTACTCAACACAATACATTATTTAGGGAAGTAAGTGATCACAAAACACAGCACAAAAAAATTAATACTTACGTGGAATCTGTATCCTTGTCTTTTCTTCTCCCAGGAATGGCAAAGGCCTTCCTCCTTTTGGGTTTAGCAGCTAGATACACAAATGTTTGTGATGTCATTTAGTGCAAATTCAAAACATTCTCTGACAAGCAGCAATATACACAAACAGATTGGAGACTAATGAAAGAAAGAAAAAGTGGTTCTGTCATGTATAAGGTGTTTTGTTTGTGTCTCCAAAAGTCCACTAACGTAAGGATCAATGCAAAAGAAAAGTGCAAGACACATGAAAGCTTTCTTGGAGTTTGCAAAAAATAAATAAATCACAATTGTTTATCGTGCATCTGGCACTTGGTTTCCACTGTGCAATTGTACAAATTTCTCCTATTTCCATACATGATTATCGGACTTTAGGACTCCAGCTGCAGTTTGGCCTGGCTGGTAAAACTGCCTCCTCATCCAACATGATCCTTGCAGTCAGATAACTAAGATTCCATTGATTACATGTGATAATCTGGACTGTTTCTACCATAGTTTGGTTAAGTATATTTATATATTGGAAGAATCAATTCTAGCATAAATATCTTTGCTCACAAAAACATTAGTCTAGGTCAAATGTCATCATCCTAAGAATAGAAAGCAAATTATATTTGTCTTTGCATCTGGCTGGTGCTTCAGCTGATTCAACAGAAACAAGCTCAGATTTCTTCATAAAGAATAAGACTAATTCATACATTTCAGTTTTTTTTTCTTCAGTGTGAGATTATGCTAATTACCCACAAAGAGACATTCTCCCAATAACGATTTAAAACGTTGCATACCTTCTGTAGTAACGGATATATTGCATTCCTCAAACTCAATGGGTCCTGCAAACATACACACAAAAAGAAAATATTTAACTGGTTTTGGACTGTAGTTGCCTTTGGCCATGCAGTTCATGCATCTGAATTGTAGAAAATAAAACTCACACAGTTCAGAAATACCCAAAATCATTTAACACTCGATTTAAACCATCACAAATGTATATATAGCTAATAAATATATTCTAACATGCAGAAAAAGTCACATTTAAAATGTATTACTCAAGAAAATATTTTTTTATGCATTATTTAGAAGACTTTTGTCCATAATTTACATTTTATAACAATGCAATTCAATGCATTTCAATTAAGAAACTATGAAATATACTGTAATTTCCGGACTATAAAGCGCACCCATATATAAGCCGCACCCACTGAATTTTACAAATATTTTTATTTAACATAAATATGCCGCACCTGTCTATAAGCCACAGGTGTCTACACTAATCTACTTTACACAGGCTTTAATGAAAGACACGTTACACACGGTGTAACAGGTGAAATATGTTGCGCTTCCTTTAGGAGCAGAGCGGTATTTTGGGAATAGAATGCCAGAAGCGAGCTCTCCCTTCACCCAGACTCAACGCGTTACAACGGCTTGTATCTAAACAGTAGACGTCCAAAAAGTCATTGTTCACTGTCTTCCTCCTTCCTTTCACAACTATTTCTCTCGGGAGTTTATCTTTTGGCATCGTCGTGCGTTTAAAAATCACCCGATGGAAGTTTTTTCTCCCGAAGCCGTGCAGCTCAGAACACAGGTGAGGTGCGTTTTTTTGTTTCCGTTCGGAAATTTCACTGGTCTAATGTTATAGGGTTCAGTTTTTTGGCTTGAAGTTTGTGAAACCGGGAAAAACCCAGAAAAAATTCATAAATTAGCCACTTCGTTGTTTAAGCCGCGGGGTTTAAAATGTGGGAAAAAAGTAGCGGCTTATAGTCCGAAAAATACGGCAAGCACACACACACACACACACACACACACACATATGTGTGTGTGTGTGTGTGTATATACAGTGGAACCTCGGAGCTCGCGAGGGTTAGGGACCAAGACCGGTCGCGAATTCCGAATTTTTGCGACCTTTTGATACGCCCCTTCCAACCCAGTAAAAACCCAGAGAACACTATACGAAATCGATTTAAATGAGTAAATAACACTATTATCACTCCATAACACTTAATTTTTAGACTATTTTAACAATACTTTATGTAAATTAACAGCAATTACAATGCTTAATTAAAAAAAATAAAGTACAGGTACAGTAAAGTATAATAAAAATAGTTTTAAATATATTTACACACACACACACACGTGTGTGTGTGTGTGTGTGTGTGTGTGTGTGTGTGTGTGTATATATATATATATATAAAATATAATACTTTAAGAGTCTAATACATCATTTTACCATGAAATGGTTTTGTTCTGAATAATAAAGAAAAATAAATTAATTAAAATTTAAGTCCAATAAAAAAGCTTTAAATGAGAAAAATGAAAAATATAATAGGCTGGCTTCTGTGACAATGAGTAAATAAGAGGCAGACTGCTATAACATTAAATTTTTTGTGTGTCTGTGTTAAATGTATAAAAAGCTCAATTTTTCAAAATACAAATGGACCTGAAAAATAAATGCCTTTTCTTTGAACCCTGTAAGGCAAAACACAGACTGCAGCTAATATCACACGGACACAGCGTGAACAGTTCAGTAGTTAACGGTTTTCCTTAAATGAGTCCCAAATTTCCAAACTATCAGCAGCAAGACAAACAAAATCATAATTTAAAAAAACATACTACCAATCGAACCAGTGTTTTAACCCCTTGTCCCACCTTTTTTAATCTTCCAATTGTAGAACGAGTTTGTCAATTTTTATTAAACAATACTACAAGTATTTTTATTCTGTATTATTGTTTGACCTCAGACAATGTCTTCAGCCAAGTAACGAGATTTTGGTCAAAGTTTTAATATAAAGTTGAATGACTGCTGCTCAGTGTTCTGTGCACTATGATGTCACAGAGGTAACTTATCATAAATAGTAATCTATTTAAAAAAGTGACTCTCCCTCTAGTGGTAAAGCATGGAAATACAACCAAAGAGGAACGCTTTCCCACAAGGACACATTGAGAATTTTCATCAGGGGATCAGATCAGACATCACTGTGACACATTATACGATGGTTACTTTCAAGTATAGTTTCAATGTGGAGGATAAAATGCACTGTAGTTCTATCTAGAACTATCCTTGGTATTAAATATAATGTAACATCGGAGCTCCAAGACAGACTCAACTTTACATTTTCTTGCTCTCAGTTCATTTAAGTACATACTGTAATATTTTAACTATAGCAGGGCTCATGATAGATTCCCTCAGCTACACTCTATTACCAAAAGTATTGGGTCACCTGGTCATAATCGAGTCAAAAATCAGCATCAAATAAATTGGCAATCAGCTGCCCTAATTTCTAAATATCGGCATCAGCCAGAGAAAAACCCATATCATATTGACCTCCAGATATGATTTGCACAAATTTAAAAATATACAAAATAAAAAAGGTGAACCCTAAAATGTAGATGAAATGCAGACAAATCTGTATCAATATCTGTATATGAGTGAGTATTGTTACCTGGTCTTTCTTTGCCGGTCCCTTTGCTCTCGGCCAGTTTCTGTAATAGACTGTCCACAGACGTGTTCTCCATGTTATTCACAAACTCTTTCTGCACCTTCACAACAGAATAGAGCATAAAAATAAACACAAAATTGGAGCATAGTAAATATTCATGAATTCATCCCAAATTATATTTTTGCCAATGCCACTGATAGGTAAAGGGCACAAATCAGGCGATCAGGTGTCTACATACTTTTGATCATGTAGTTACAGCAAACTGTTAACATCAAACGAACTGCGACGTATACCCTGAATACCATATAGGCATCTGATTCGTATGAAATTGATCAGAACTGATCTTTCCTGTCACCTTAGATTTCTGATATTCACCTTTTTGAGATGTATAAGCAAACTCTGGAACCTTTTAGGACAGATTATTCAATATCTGGGAGAGCCAGGTTATTGGAACGGATAAACTTAAAGTAAAGTACAGAACATTTAACATTAACAACACACACCAAACTGCAGCAAGAACTGGGAACTGATTTGGCCAATCTAAAGCCCCCTGCTTTTTTCAAGAACCACCTCTTGTGTTGTTTTGGTAGTGTGGTTTAGGCCATCGCCTTGCTGCATGATGAAGTTCCAGGACAAGACAGGATGTCTGTGGACTTCTGAATTTATTATTTCTACTGTATGAATTCCTAAAGGAAAATGCACAGTGATTGTGCCAATGCAACAGCCCCAATATTGCTAAGGAGTTGGTTAAAAAGTCAAGATAAGAACAGTTTGCTGATTGGGTAAATACATACAAAAACAGTTGTTTTAGCAGCCAATGGTTGATTTGTCTGTTTAGAGACACAATCATGTAGTAAAAACCTACTCTGAAGTAAATGTATATAAACATATTTTAAATCAATTTGATATTTGGGGCTTTTCAAGGGGGAAATATCTTAAATGGGGTTTCTAGGTTATAACTTATGCTAATACACAACAAAAGTTTAAAACAAGGTCATCTTACATTAGTTTGTTAAATAAGAGATGCAGATAAAACTGTTCTGTCTTTCAGCTTCAGTCAAAATATCTTACTGGGAAAGAAAAAAAAAATCAGTCTAACAAGACAGACAGACAGACAGACAGACAGACAGACAGAAAGTGCGTCTACAATCATGGCACAGAAAGGGCGTAAAAAAAGATGGGCATAAACAATTTGTAAAAAAGGTGCAGAGAAACTTTACAGTTAAATTGTAAAAATGTAAATGTTTATTAATTTGGAAGAAAAGATTAAAGAAAGATTACCATTAGACTTAAAGTACATTTATATATATATATATATATATATATATATATATATATATATATATATAAATAATATAAATATAAAAACTGTGATAAACTTTAACAATACTATATAAATATAAACTATTTTTTAAGTTTTATTATTATTATTATTATTATTATTATTATTATTATTATTACTATTACTACCGTATTTTCCGGACTATTAAGCGCACCCAAATATAAGCCGCACCCACTACATTTGACAAAGATATTTATTTTGAACATAAATACGCCGCACCTGTCTATAAGCCACAGGTGCCTACAATGAAACTAATGAACTTTACACAGGCTTTAACGAAAGACGAAAGTGTCTGTTACATGGCTTGTATCTAAACAGTGGCCTACCAAGTAAGTCATTGTTCACCGGGAAAAACCTCGGAAAAATCCATAAATTAGCCGCTACATTGTTCAAGCCGCGAGGTTTAAAACGCGGGGAAAAAAGTAGCGGCTTATAGTCTGGGAAATACGGTAATATGAATATTGCTGTTATTATTATTATATACCCGGTGTAAATGCACAGTGCAGGTTCCCAAAATAAATAATACTGAATCTGTTTGTGTGTGTGTGTGTGTGTGTGTGTGTGTGTGTGTGTCTCAAGTCAAGTCAAGTTTATTTCTATAGCTCTTTTTACAACAGACATTGTCTCAAAGCAGCTTTACAGAAATCGACAGTCAAGGTGAATGGTGTGCATTTATTCCTGATGAGCAGCCGTGGCAACTGTGGCAAGGAAAAACTCCCTTAGATGTTATGAGGAAGAAACCTTGAGAGGAACCAGACTCAAAAGGGAACCCGATCCTTATTTGGGTGACATCAAGAGTGTGATCATAAATCTTTCAACAATACAGAACACTGGAGAGTGAGAACTAACATGAGCACTGGAGTATACGATTATAAGTGAATGTTCTTTCTACAGTCTTTGGTATAAAAGTAGGAGCTACTGAGCTCAACATTTGTGATCATCACAGATCCAGCAACAGCTTCTCCATGCCAGAGCCTTTAAACACTCCAGGAGGTCCAATGTCAAAACTCCACACATGCAGTGGGATCCAATTGGCACTGGTACGTCTCTTTGTGTGTGTGTGTGTGTGTGTGTGTGTGTGTGTGTGTGTGTACTTACCTCTCCAATCTGTTTGTGTGTGTCCTCAATCAAGTGAGAATATGTCTGGATGATATCCTTCATTTGAAGAATATGGCCTTCTTCAATGTCCTGAAACTTCTGCTTTCACACACACACACACACACACACACACACACACACACACACACACACACACAAAAAACAGGTTGTGAGAGAAGAGAAGAGAAGAGAAGAGAAGAAGAGAAGAGAAGAGAAGAGAAGAGAAGAGAAGAGAAGAGAAGAGAAGAGAAACGAATTCTATTACTGGAGAATAAAACCACATTAAACAATCTTTCATACCTGTGCTGTGTCTGCCATTTTTTGCTCAAATTCAGTCTTTGTACTGGCGTATTTCTCCACGTAGGACTTGTACAGTTCTCTGGCTTTCTTAACCTTCAGTCCAGCCTGACACAACACAAAATATTTTTAATTTCCTGCTAAATACGTGTATGGGTAAAGAAGTGTGGCCATGCACCTTTACATGCAATTGTTTATCATTTATGAAAGTTTATAACCTGTCATATGTTAGCTGCTATGCTAAAGCACCAGAGTGTACAGGTGCATCTCAATAAATTAGAATATCATTAAAAAGTATTTTAGAAATTCAATACAAAAAGTGAAACTTATTATATAGATTCTTCACACACAGACTGATATATTTCAGATGTTTATTTCTTTACATTTTGAGAATTTTTAAAATTATAACTTACATATAATGAAAACCGAAAATTCATTATCTCAGAAAATTAGAATATTGTGAAAAAGTTAAATATTGGAGACTCGTGGTGTCTCACTTTAATCAGCTAAATCCAAACACATGCAAAGGTTTCCTGAGCCTTTAAATTGTGTCTCAGTCTGGTTCAGGCTTCCCCCATGTTCACAATCATGGGGGAAGACTGCTGACTTGACAGTTATCCAGAAGACGATCATTGACACCCTGCACATGGAGGGTAAGACACAAAAGGTCATCGCTAAAGAAGTTGCTGTTCACAGAGTGCTGTATCCAAGCACATTAATGAAAAGTTGAATGGAAGGAAAAAATGTGGTAGAAAAAGGTGAAACGGAGATTCACAAAGAGTGGACTGCAGCTGGAGTCAGTGCTTCAAGAGCCACCATGCACAGACGTATCCATTGGCTACAACTGAAGCATTCATGGTGTCAAGCCACTCCTGAACCAAAGACAACGTCAGAGGTGTCTTGACTGGGCAAAGGACAAAAAGGACTGGACTGTTGCTCAGTGGGCCAAAGTCGTCTTTTCAGATGAAAGGAAAGAAAATTTTGCATTTCATTTGAAATCAAGGTCCCAGAGTCCGGAAGAAGAGAAGAGAGGAGAAGCACAGAATCAAGCACAGAAAGGTGCTTGAGGTCCAGTGTAAAGTTTGCACAGTCAGTGGTGGTTTGGAGATCGTCATGTCATCTGATGGTGTTGGTCCACTGTGTTTTATCAAGTCCAAGGTCAGCAAAGTCGTCTACCAGGAAGTTTAGAGCAATTCATGCTTCTCTCTGCTGACCAGCTTTATGGAAATGCTGATTTTATTTTCCAGCAGGATTTGGCACCTGGCCACACTGCCAAAAGCACCAAAAGTTGGTTAAATGACCATGGTGTTTGTGTGCTTTGCTGGCCAAACTCACCAGACCTGAACTCTGTAGATCTTATTGTCAAGAGGAAAATAAAAAACAAGAGACCAAAAAATGCAAATGAGCCAAAGGTCACAGTCAAAGAAACCTGGGCTTCCATACCACCTCAGCAGTGCCACAGACTGATCACCACCATGCCACGCCGAATTGAGGCAGTAATTAAAGCAAAAGGAGCCCCTACCAAGTATTGAGTACATATACAGTAAATGAAGTTACTTTCCAGAAGGCCAACAATTCACTTTTTTTTTTATTGGTCTTATGAAGTATTCCGATTTTTTTAGATGTGAATTGGTGGGTTTTTGTTAAATGCGAGTCAAATTTATCACAATTATAAAAAGGAATAAAAAGAAAGAGTTGAATGAAATAAACACTTAAAATATCAGTCTGTGTGTGATAAATCTATATAATATACAAGTTTCAGTTTTTGTATTTACTAAAATAAATCAACTTTTTAATGACATTTGAATGTATTGAGATGCACCTGTAAATGTGTGCATACCTTATCAAGATCTCTCTGAGTGGAACCTTCTTTGCGCATACGTTCCTGCTCCAGAGTCTTGCTGTGGTAGTTTTCTTTACTTTTCTGCAATGCCTGAGACACAGTCTGGATGTTCTGCACAGCCTCCAGCGTGGGCGCCACTTCCTCCTTAGTCTGATTTAGAGATTATAAGAACATGGTTTTTAGAGAAAACACCAGTTCAATAAAGATTATTGAATTGCTACAGTAAACATTATTTGCTAAAACAAGCCCAAAACATTATTATAATAGTTAATAATGGTCAAATTATAATAATAGTCTTGGTTTGTATGCATGCACTGATTTACATACAGGGATCATCGAACAGTTTTTTTTTTTTTGTTTTTTTTTTACATTATTAAAAAAATATATATAATTATTATTATAATAATAGATTAAGAGTGTACCTTTGACCTTAAGGGTTAAATGCTTAAAATTAATTTTGACAACAGCACTATGAATATGATCATCCAATTGGAGTAGTGGAATAGACGGTACAATTGTATTGTATTCTATTGTCACAGTATTGCAGCTGTGTGACTACATGAGCTCCATGTCATCTGTATGACACCTGACGTTGACACTAAAACCCAAGCTTTATGGTGCGACACATCCAGGCTTTGCGATTACAGCTTTTAATTACAGGAAATCATTACCCACATCCTTGAATAGCACATGACCGACTTTATTACTGTGACCTTTTCAAAATGCCCAACTGTCACAAGCAAGTAGTACAAAGTAGCTAAAAATGCTACAGTATGTTATACATGGCCACTTTTTTAAAACCTTCCTCCCATTCATCTCTTAAGGAAGGATGACGTTATGCTGATGTTGTCCTTTATAAGTTCTGTCAGCATGTGATCCCACATCTTGCTATAAATGTATGAATGGATGAAAGAATGAATGAGTAGCGACACTGCAGTGAACGATTGTTGACGCCAGATTAAAATACAGAATTTTAAGGGAAGGTATGTGATTAACAAATCGGACTGTTGGTACAATGACAAAATGAATGCAACAGCTGGGGATCGAAGGAGAAAGAACAGTACCTTCTTATGGGCTTTGGTTTGTTCCTCTGCATATTTCTGCACATCCTTGATGAGATCTTGCAATTTGCGCACCAGGTCCATGTGACACAAAGCCAGCTTTTCTGTTGACACTTTAAACACATCCCATACTGGAGCAAATGTCCTGTAGGATAGGTCAGATATTTAAAGTCATCATCATGCAAATCATGACCATGTGAAGAAAGAAGAAAGAAGGAGTCTTTTATTTGTCACATATACACTATATTTCCAAAAGTATTGGGTCACCTGGTCATAAGTGCAGTATGTGATTTTTGCAGCGCATTTCACTTTTAGTCCCAATTTGCTCTTATGATTCCCTCCACTCTTCTGGGAAGATGTTCCACTAGATTTTAAAGTGTGGTTATGGATATTTGTGCTCATCAGCCACAACTGTGTTCAAGTAAATGCAAAATTCTATTATAGCGCCATCTAAAGACGTCCTGTACAATTGAGTGCCTCCAGTTTTCGTGGTAAACGTTTGGAAAAGAACCACATAGAGCAGGAAAAGTCAGGTGACCCAATACTTTTGGAAATATAGCATACAAATTCTTTCTTCACATATTCCAGCATGGTAGAAAACTGGGGTAAGAGCAGGGCTGGGCATGATACAGCAACCCTGGAGCACAGAGGGTTAAGGGCTTTGCTCAAGGGCTCAGCAGTGGCAGCTTGGAGGTGTTGGGACTTGAATTCATGACCTTCCTGAATCCCTGTCCTTAAGCCCAGAGCCTTAGCCATTGAGCTAGCACTTACCTAGGCATTATACATTTATAACAGGTATTACTCATTTATAATGATAAGCTCTTAATGCTCATGTTTAATTTGCTGTGGGGGTGAATCAATTGTTTTTCATGTCCTAATACTAAATTAATAAAATATGTTTTGCCTCTATAATTAACATACCACCACCCCATATCCTATACATGTCCTCACTTTGCTAAATTTTCAAATGTTTTCAGTGTTTCTAAAAGGCACGACACGTTTTGAAGGACCTAGAAAGCTCATATTTATTAAATAGAGAAACAGAGCAACATAAACAGAGACTAGACTTTTTTTATTATTATTACTAGACCCTGTTTTCCCCCTTGTAAATGGCAGACAAATGGACTTAAAAAAAGACTATAGACACAACCACATAGACACAGTTAATATATTTGTCAGAAAAGTTATAAACTGTAAATAAAAATTCTTACTTTGGTCACAGTGTGTCTGCCAATAAAAGCACATTAAACAGATACTAATATTTCAAAGACTAAACAGATACAGATAATGCCACTGTATCACTCTCCCTTTCTCACACACACATATACACACACATATATACACACACACACACACACACACACACACACACACACACACACACACACACACACACACACACACACACCACCATACATACCCCAACTGAGAGAAGTTGCTGGCAGACTTGGCAAGTTTGGTTATTGCTCTGGAGTATGTTTCCTCAATTGTAGCCCTGCAGAGACATCATATTCAGTCAATCCTGGCACATTTATACAATGCTGATTTAAAAATCAACACAAATAGCTGTGGGGAACTGTAAAAGTTTCTCAATACATCTCAAATTGAGCTCTTGCCTGGTGGTAACATCAACACCATTGTTTACACGTGGAAAAGTTAAATAGGATGCAAATGTTAGATAAGTAGTTTAGAGAATTAATTACCGTTTCAGCTCATTTTCCCTGCAATTGTCTGAACACCTACTGCACAATATAAAGCAACACACAGGGGGATGCATTGCAAGGGAAGCCCTGTTCAACATCTAATTTAAAGGTCTTATTTATAAGCTTGTATAATCGCATAAAAGTGATTAAAAACCATCCGTGTCAACCAATCATGTAAAATAAAAACTTTTATAGAACATGTGTTGTGTCAGACTGTCCACTAGGTGGAGCCACAAATCTTAAATGTTTTACAAGGTACAGCAATAAATAAATAAATAAATAAATAAATGCAATATCTAAATATATTCATTAGGAAGAGCTTGCCATTGTTCTCCTGGACAAGAGCTGTCACAATTAGTTAACTGAGAAAAAAATTATACTCAAATTATACTAATTATTATTATTATTATTATTATTATTATTATTATTATTATTATTATTAATCTACACACAAAAATCAATACTGATAAACATTTTTGATTACTTTATTGAAAAAACATAAATCCAAAAGCCTGAATTTATTGAATTTGTAAAAGAACCCTCGCTATTTTACACTAAAGAGATTACAGCATCAAAACGTTTGAGCATTTGGACAGTTTCTCTTCCTGACAAATCCTCTCAGGTGTAAACAGAGAATCTGCAAACATCTGAGAAAAAAAAAACATCCACAAATATATTTTCAAGTTTCTCTACATAAAAAAAATGTACTGTCCTGTCAGTATCTGTACTACTGCAATGTTATGAAGGTCATACTCATTAAAATTTTTTGTTTATGACTGCATACAGACTTCGCTACATTCTAAGAAGGGTTATGGTTAGTCTCCGCATAACTCTGCGTAACTGCTCCTGAGAAGTCTCGAACATCATGATGCTGCCATCGTGATGCTTGCTGTAGGAAATAATCTTAGCTAGCAAACTTTGGTGGGGTCCCCCCCGATGCAGAATTTTTTATGAGAGAGCTTTTTGTCTAAAGGTTAGTAGACAGTCCAGTGTGTGTGTGTGGGATATGCCTCTCACTCAGGCTTGTATCTGTCTAGTTACATTTGATTTTTTGACCACTGTGCCATTTGAGATCGTCAGGTGTGCAGTGGGAAATGATACAAATTCTAATTCTAATAAGAATTTTAGTTACTGGAAATAATTGCCCATTGTTATCGATGCCTATGATGTAATGACTGGCAGATGAATGGAAAAACTTCCTCCACCTCAACGGGTGGCATTTAGTAGCACAATAATGACCTTGTTAATTCATGACAATAGAATTAATTTAGTGCGTGACGGGTAGCGCTGTGGATAAATGTTTGGATAATGGATAAATATTTTAAAAGGAAAAGTGCAAACTCTGACCCCTGCATACAAATTCTGATCCGGGTGAAGGCCCTTGTGTGAGTAATAGTCAAAAGAAAACAAAAACGATGAGCTCGAGGCAATACAGGGACATTTATCTTTCGTTTGGATTTATTTTTAAACAGGATCTGATTCAGTTATGCCTGGTGTGTGTGTGTGTGTGTGTGTGTGTGTGTGTGTGTGTGTGTGTGTTGGTTATCCAACAGTGTCATGGTGCCAAGCAAGCTTAAATGCCATCTCCAAATAAAACACCACTTCAAAACAAGACTATTTTGTGCCTTTGTGAGTGAACACACTAAGAAACAGGCAACTCTAATAAAGAAAAACACAAAGGTGAGAGAGCTCTCCAAGTGATGCTACCTAGTAGCTGAACTCCAAATCATTATAGAGTATTTCACAAAAGTGAGTGCACCCCTTACATTTCAGCAACTATTTTAGTATTAAAAAAAATAAAACTTATATATTTTAGAGTAGTCAATATGCAGCTTGTATAGCTGTACAGATTTACTGTCCTTTAAAAATAACTCAACATACTGCCATTATTCTCTAAATAACTGGCACAAGCTGCACATTGACTCAAATATATCCAAGTTTCATTTCTATAGTATCGTCCCCTTAATAAGATACACTAAAATGGTTGCTGGATTGTGAGGGGTGCACTCACTGTTGTGAGATACTGTATAAACCGTGTTAGGCTACAGTTTTTCTGTAATCATTTTGGTGTGTTGTGAGACTTTTTTTAAATGTAGAAACTTGTGCCATGCCTCAAAAAAGGTTGAAACACAAGACTCTACCATGATGGATTGATTGAGGGGAGTATTTCTCAGATAGCAGGTTCTCCCACTTAACTTGGAAAGCTCTGGTACAGAGGATATCAATGTATTGGTCACTGGACCCTGACAAAGTAGAGGTGGGCAGTATGGCTTTGCTAATCCCTGCAGCCACTTACCCTTCCCAAAGAACAGGAGGATATAAAATCCCAGTACAGACAAGGAGAGTTTAGCTGCTTGGACTATACTAATGCTGGCTTGCATATTTTCTCATCGAATTAGAAGACAGTGACACTCTACCTTCTCCTCTATTCACTGCTATTTCTAAGAAAAAACCCACAGCCCAGTGCTTACCAAACAAGGCCACCTTTTGTTCCTAGTAAATAAGGAGCTATGTTAAGTGGTTGCCTACTGTCAACTATGTGTTTGTGTTTTTCCTGCCTCTACTACAAGGTGCTACACTGGTCATAAACACAGACCCTGACAACATTTTTCATCATGGGTGCAATGCTCCAACACCTGCTTAAATTCAGCAAAAAGTCAAACAGGGGTTGGAATGAGGAATTAAAATCCTCTATCCTTCCCTCCTGCCAGGGTGATAAACTCTTTTAGGCGGTCAGGTGTTATCTGGCTTGAAGGGTGTGTAATTCGCATCCTCTTTCTTCCACCAAAAGCACCATTATTCTTAATCTGGAAGGAACACCTGCTGTCCTACCCCAAAGTATTCTGACATGCTGAAGCTTCACAGTCTCATGTTTGAACAGGGATACTGATAGTGAAGTCCAGATAAGTTTAAGGTCTGAGTGGTCATTGCTGGTTTATTGCTGATTGGTTTATCTGTATTCCTCACAGACTTGCCCATGGTTCCTAACAAGGAAGGGGGGGAGACCACAAAACATTAGCCAATTAATTGGCACCGGTAGTTGATTGCTGGAACTATCGGCTATTGGCCAAAAATCCATATCAATAGTTTCTCTGGCTTGCCTCTAAAAGCCAAATCACTGACACGACGAGTTGCTTGTTTTTACACGTGAGACTGCGCGGTGCCGGGAGAGTGCACGGCGCGCAGAGAGCACTATATTATATGTATTATTTATCATTTATAAACTATACAATTTATGGCAAATTATGTATTAATGACAAATTATGTATTAATTAATATATTCAAAATTGTTTCATTTTGCACATTTTTGAGATTCAGTATTGTTTTTTGTGGGATTTTTATTTTTGTAATAAAGTTCAGTATTATTTTACATGGAATGTTATGTTTCTTTTTCTATTCGGTATCAATTTTAAAAACTATCGCTCGATTAATGTGTTATCGGCAAGTACGTTCCAAACTAGCTCTCGGGATCATGAAAATCCGCTATTGTTCAACCTGATGTGAGTAAAATGATTATCACTGCCTTGAACACTGTTGGTGGCAACTGCATCAAATAGAGGGAGAAAACCAGCAACCAAACCTCATCCTCACCTAATTCCTGATTGAAAACAAGCTTTTCTACTACACACCAAGCATCATGAGCAAGCCTAAGTTCTCCTGGTCTCCACGTCTTGAGTTGAGTCTGGTCTGGTGCCCAGATCTATTTTTATTTTTTTTAACATTGTTCAGACTGCAAAGTTCTAGGGTGAGTTTCTTTTTACTTCATGGCTGATTTTTGATCTGTCATTTATTGTAGTTTGTATACATAATTGCGTGAATTTTAGTTGTCTACTCGATTGAATTTGGCACAAATGGTCTACAGTAATGTTCTAAAGACATCTCAAATATAGCGAGCAAGACGAATCCTAATTTGGAGTCTGAGGGTCTGAATACTCTCCTATATTCTTTTTGAAATAGTTTTTCGAACATTTATTTTAATACAATTGTTTGAGGCATAAATTAAAACAGCTAATTGTTACTGTAATATGCATAAATGTAAGCGCATAACCCATATTTAACTAAACCCTGAAATGGATGGATAAATGGGAGAATGGATGGATTACCTTTCTCTAATGAAGTCTGCAAGTTCCTTGCTGGATATCTGCCCATGTTTCATGTTATGGTATAGGACATCAAACCCATTATTTTTCTCACCCTACAAAATACATAAGAAAACAGGTTTTGTTAATTTAGCCGTAATATAAAAATCTGGTTTCTAAACAAAACAATCCACAAGATTCTCATTTATCAAACCAATGATCATCAAAACTGTTCAAACTGTTAATTTTGTTGCATTTTCAACTAAAAAAAAAAATGTAAAAATGTAAAATCCAGGAAGATATAAATATGTGTACAACAAATAGATATAAAGTCTCTGCCAGATGTGCAGAAGCTGGTGATTATGTACACCAAATAAATATAAAGCTCTGGGCAGTGTAAAAATGTGCAGAAGTGGATGAGCGAATACATTAAAAATTAAATATACATATATATGAAATTAAAGGATGTGTGTAAGTCACAATATGTGTAGAGAATGTGGGATTTATAAATGTACAATATGAAATATGTGCATTGCATGTACAACTGTACAAAAAGGTATAAACAGTGTATAGACAGATAAAAAAATATATAGATAATCCAGAACAGGGGTGGCCAACCCACAGCTCTCGAGCCGCATGTGGCTCTTTGCCTCGTTTCATGCGGCTCTTACGCTCATTTCGAAGTTTGTGTTTGTGGTTTTTTTTATTAATGTGCGTGTTCGTTTCACTTGAGTTCAATACGGTACTTTTAAGACTTAAATGATCTCGCCCCTAATGGGAAACTTTGCGGTATTTTCATCTCATGCACATGCGCATTTGACGAAAATTCCGTACTGAACTCAAGCGAAGCGAACACGCACATAAAAAACACAAACACAAACTTCCATATGCAAATTGTTTACTTAAATTTAAAGTAAACAGTTTGTGTCAAGTTCGATCTTAAAATGGCAGGAAAATATGAAGATGAACACAGGACGTTTTTAACAGAGTGGGAGAGTTTATATAAGTTTCAAATCGCCACACTGTTGAACACAGAATATCAGACATTAACACGGCTATTGAATCACAGTTGCACTCTGACCTGCAATGGCAGAAGTCCCACTAAGCAACATGCATAGTAAAAGAAAAACGCTATTGTAAATTATTATATTTTTGTTTGTGGACTTGGTTGAATTGAGAGTTTGTGTGTGTGCGACAGTGTGTGTGTGTGTGTGTGAGAGAGACAGTGTGTGTGTGTGTGAGAGAGACAGTGTGTGTGTAAGAGAAAGGGATGGGTGATGTTCATGTGTGCCCATGTGTATGATGTGGCTCTTTGCGGTAACACAGTAAAAAATGTGGCTCTTGGTCTCTGACTGGTTGGCCACCCCTGATCTAGAATATACAATGAATTTACAATTATATACAGACATAATTATACAGAGATAAAAAAAACTGATAAAATAGCAGCAAATAAAATAACAGCAAATATCTTTCAGACGGTGACCAACTAAATAAAAATGAACAATCAAAACATTAACATTTATATACTGTAACAACTCGTAAATCATTTGTAGTGCAGTATTTAGAATTCGTTTCAGTAACGTAACTATAGAACACTTTCTATTGCTATATACTTTCTGCAGCTTTTGCATGAAACACTGATTTGTTAGGTTGTTCTAACACAGAGAAAAATAAAAGAACACAAAGAAATTAAATTGCATTAGCTGCACTTTATGAATTATTTTTCCCATTATCTCAAACTTATATTCTACTGGTTTACACTTTTTTTGTTGTTTTCCTTCTGTGCGATTTGTTTGGGACAGCGACGTTTCGGTATCTCTTAAAACAGAAGACTCTGCACAAGGTATATTTGCAGTAATGGTTGGCAGCAGTATACACAACTTCCTTGAAATGGGTGAGATTCACTGCTAATCCAGAAGTGTGTAACTGGATAAGTGAAAGTACATTATCCAGGTATCCACTTAGGCCATGGGCAGGTGTGCACCTAATAGTTAATTCACACCCAAAAATCTAGTTCCTCGTCTCGTTCCTCTCACGGTTTCTTCCTCATGCCATCTCAGGGAGTTTTTCCTTCATCACATTCGCCACCAGCTCGCTCATCAGGGACAAACTTACACTTATAAAGATGTCCATTGTTCAACATGCTATACAAATAAAAATTGAACTGAAAGACATAAAGAGGGTGAGGCAGGTCCCGGGATTGGCTGATGTTGTAGACCATCTTTTTACAACTGGGCTCATTAAGTAGCAAACACAGTGAACAGTGATGTGCTTTTTTCTGACTTTTCTTTCTATTCTGTCCTATAGACTATAGCTATATATGGTTAAACTGACAAAAAAAGCTTCTTGACTTAACCTGACTCGAAAGTGTAAGTTTAGGTTTGAGCTTTCAGCGTAAACTTTAAACTTCTGCCTTAATTTCAAATCCCCCAAAAAATGTAATACATGGGGAATAAAATGCACGAGAATGCATGAAAAACCTGGGGTCATTTTATAAGGTTAATATTGATGCTTCTTCTAGAGATGACGTATGCGGGTGGTGCAGCTGTGGCTACAGTGAAAGGAGACTTGAATTGAATTGTGTTGAATTGTATTAATTGGGTTTCTCGCTTTAATAATGTTGTTTATTCTTACAGTAAGAGATACCTGTCTGTGATGTGGTGTTTTGTTATACTGCGTTTTTGCTATTATAGACCATATGGACAAAAGTATTGGGTCACCTGACCTTTCCTGCCACATGTGGCTCTTCTCCAAACTGTTACCAAAAGGCTGGAGGCACACAATTGTACAGGTTGTACAATAATAAAATGTTGGGCACTGTGAAAAAAGCAAGCTCCATGAAGATACGCTTTACATGGTTTAGAGAGAAAAATCTTGAGTGGCCTGCTTTAGAGCTCTGATCTCATCCCTACTCAACACCTTTGGGATAAATTGGAACACTGACTGCACTACAGGTCTCCTCACCTCACCTACATCAGTACCTGACTTTACTAACACCCTTGTGGCAGATGAATAAAACTGTCCACAAGCACACTCCATAACCTAGTGGAACATCTTCCCAGAAGATTGGAGACAATTATAAGAGCAAATTGGGACTAAATGTGGAATGCGACACCATACATATAGAGTATTGATGATTTCTATAGCCGTGGCCTCATAATGATTTTAGAGGTGGCTTGACTCAGGTAGGACCCCACTGAAGGCCTAGGTGTAAAATGCTCTGCCCGCCACTCAAATAACTGCAGTCCATGGTCAATGGTAGTGAAGATGAACAAGTCATGCAGTACATCAGCCAGATCATTTCAGTGAAGAAGTGTAAATACTGCAAGATAAAAAAAGGTGTGTTTGACCAGGAAGTGCATTCTTTTCACCCTCTGTATCATTTACTGGGACACTCCTTTACTTTCTGCTCCACTGGCTGCAGGAAGTATGCCAATGTGCAGATCACTTGCTGGTATGTCACTTCAGTCATTCTGCTGCTGCTGTCTACTGAAATGTGTTGCTTGGTACTTTCTGTAACTGCAACAACCTGAGAGAGAGAAGGTGGCATAGCAGATGGGAGCTTGCAAAAGACCTTAATGCAGCCCTTGAAGCTGATTTGGGCAAAAGCCACAAGAAAGTGACAGCCACATTTCTGCTGCTTTGCTCTTTTTGTTTGAGTTTCTAAAAAAGGGCGGTTAAAAACAATCAGGTGCACCGAAGCGCTGCTGAGTTTTTCTCCACACTCACAAACACTTGGTTCAGTATTTAGTTTACTTCCTGATTCACACAACTTCTTGACTCAACATTGGCATGGATTTTAGCAGTTTTATAATAGTTTCCTCCGGCATATAAAAATAAAACACTCAAGCTAACAATTTCCAAAATGGATCATTATTCAGCTAAAACATATTTTCCTGTACATAGTTTTTGCAGGAATGCCATCAAAAATGCTATTGTACAATGCAAGATGTCCTCAATGAACACATGCTGTTGTATTTTAGCTACCCTAAAATATATTGGTGCAACTCTACACTGCCACTATATAAAGCTTACCAAAAAAAAACCCTTGTACACAGCTGTAACTATAGTAACATACAGCCACAGTCTCAGACAGATATTGTGAGCATTTCCTCATACTTACGTAGCCAAATGAGTGATTTAAGTGTAAAACTTTGATTAATTTGTTGTCTAATGATGTATTTGAGAATCAGCAGAATAATAAAATTAGAAACAAAAAAAAAAATGTCACAATGTATTTACTCCAACAGCCTCATTATTAATATAGATGTGACACGGATGCATTCGGTTCTTGCATAAAACACTCTATGTCTTTCTGTCAACAAGTATTTTTATTACAACTCATCAAATACATGCAATCTTATAGCACTAGAGATCCATGGTGTACAGTGGACAGAATTCTAGTATTTTAAATCTGTATATAAAATAACTAACAAAGCCATTATTTTAGATCCATTCAGTTTTGCACTGCAAACTATAATTAAATCTTTAACTTGTCAAGGCATGTCACAGTTAATGATTTTATACACCTGTATCCAGCTGCTATTTTTATTTTTGAGGCTGATTAATGGTTTTGCTGTGTTGTTCTCCATCTGTAACATGCTCACTGATCCTGTTTCGAATAGCATTGTATCTGGTTTTATCACATAATTCTCAGTAATGTCTAGAGTTGTTTTTGCTGTTCTTTCTGACCTGTTTTTCTTGATTCCTTTAGCTCTTTTCACTCTGTAGACACAATGATGCCTTTACATTGTCTGTTTACATTCCAAGTCCTCCATAGAGGAGAGAAAGTTTGATCATATTACCCAATTTGCTCTTATAATTGTCCTCTTATAAATATCTATATATATATATATTACACACACACACACACACACACACACACACACACACACACACACACACACACACACACACACACACACACATCCCTGATTTACTGTTTAAACGCTTTACCATTAATTAGTTTGGCTGATTTTCCCGGTCTCTCGCGTATAGCACGATAAACCAAAAAAGTTATAAGGAAATTGTTTTCATGGAGTTTTATGTTGGAATAATGAAATTTATTAATACAAATATAATTTTTCATTATAAAATGAAGTAAATGTTAATACAGTACAATATTGTTTACATAAAATTGCATTTTTGGGGTGGCGTCTGTTTATCGGGGTTTTTCAGAGTTGAGAAGTAATAAAGAACAAATACTTCATTACTGTACTTAAATAGATTTTTCTGGTATCAGTATTTTACTTTTACTAATTTTTACACAAATATCTGTGCTTTCTACTCCTTACATTTTCAAAAATTACTTCAGTTTTAATCTAGTTGGTGACATGATCAATATTTATCTTCTCATTGTGTGCTGTTTTCAGACAATCAACCTGTTTCCTGTCATTGTGTGGCTTTTTCAATCTACCACTGGTTGATCGTTTCCTCCTCATGCACCACAGACATGGTTTTTGAAGTTCACAATGAGCACAGCAGAAGTCAACAAAAATGATGGCTAACATGGATGAGTCAGAGGGAGTTAGTGATGTAAACATGACTGAGATCAGAGACTTTCCTGATCACTTGATCATCATCATCTTTTCTCTGCTTGTGTTCTATATGGTGGATGTTCAGCCTGGATACATTCATTACGTAACAACATTTCAAATTTCAAATATATAAATATATATAAATAAATATTAAAAAAAGGCAAAATCAAAACCTTCAGCGAAATATATGTTAATTCGCGATGTCCTTTCTTTACTCAGAAAAAAAATAAACTTTAACGAAGAATTTTTTTTAATCTCTAAATATCTTTTGCTGATGTGCCAAGTCTCAAATTAGCTTGGCCAGGTGAAAAGCAGAAACAGTGTCCTTTGAGCAAGCTGGACGAGTGCTTTCTGCCATCTGTATCACTGCCTCAATAACCCTTTGGGGTCGACAAACACGCATGTGCCTTCCGTGGCATTTTTCCTGTCTATAAAACAGATAAACAATATGCGATTATGTGGCGATTAATCATTAACTCACTACAATTATGCAATTAATCGCGCTGAAATATTTTAATCGATTGACAGCCCTAATATTAATATGACGTGAGGTCCAGTTACCAGCGTGACACTAAAACAGGTAGTAGTAATGGCTACTTTTTACAAGTACATGTCAGAGCCCAAACTTCTATACTTTAACTAATATAACTAAAATAAAACGTTGTGTGTATATACACACTATAAGTGCAACTTCAGCACTGGATATGGACACTTAATATAATGTGGATAAATGTCTTATTCCCAGAAAACTGAAGTTGTTTGCTTTAGTTACTGTGCTACATTGTGTTGTGGTGGAACCCTTCAAAATGTCATTAACAGGTAACAGTTACTTGTTCAGACGATAGATTTAAAGTACATGGTGTAAATGTATAAAAAGTCGGCAATGGGTGTACAACTAGACACTGAAGAGAAACAGCAGCAGTCCATACAGTCTACACTATAAAAGGAGGGTGAACCTCTGTGCTCTTGGTCAGTATATTGGTGTTGATGAATCTGAGATGTCCCGTGAGATGAGAAGAGCCAGAAACTTGAAGCACTGCACTCTGTTACCACAGAGAAAGACTGAAATATACTCATCATTCCTTTACGTTCCAAAGTATATAATTAGCCTTTAGGGCTTTACAATGTTGAAGAACAAGTCTTCTGTGCACCAGCTCACCACATTCTCACACTCTGCAGTGTAAGCTGATTCATCGCTCTTAGAGATACAATCACCAGTGTGTTATCTGCAATCTTTATGTTGGTGTTAGAGGCAAATGCAAGAACATGGCCATGTGTGAAAAGGGAATAGTAGATAGGGCTCAATATGTGGAAGGCAGATGGGAGCTCAGTCTCACTGCCTGAGGATGATCAAGCAGAAGATCAAGATCCAGTTGCATAGTGATGAAGTGATGTCTAGCAGACCTATTCAAGGTAAAGTATATGCATGTATGTTCACTGCCTCTCCATAGTGAGTCAGAACAGTGTAAAGAGCCAGAGATGGTGTTCTCGGTGAACTTGTTAGTTTTGTAGGCTTTGTCTGGAGAAGTGGGTGTGAGGGTGACGAAAGTAATGTGGGAGAGGACCAATATTACAAAGCACCTTCTAATTGTTGGGCAACCAGAGAATATTAATTTAGGTTGTTCATGTAAGGTTTCTTTGGCACTATGATAGCTGACTGATAAATATTCCTGTAAAGGAGACAGGATGAATATTCCTGTAAATACCTCTCCAAGCAGTCTGGAGTAGTCCTTAAGTGCCTATCCCGAAACACTCTCAAGCCCACAGGTCTGCATTGTGTGTCCCTCTGTAGCACAAGTTGCACCTCATATGCTCGGTGTAAAAACCTGTTTAATTTCTGTGGTTGGATTTCTTGCATTGGTCCCATTGTTGCTGTTTTCTTAACAAGTGAGATGTTGAGCTTACTGAATGATGTGACATCATTCTGGTGGCAGGCAAAGTTTGCTCTGCTAGTCAGTGATAGATCTGACGCCTTGCCACGTGCTCCATGTGTCAGTAGCCAGATTAAAGGAATAAATGTGAGATTTTGTACTTTTTTGTTCATCCAGTTTTCTGGTTTGAAAACATTTTAACTACTGTGGCATGGTCTAAAGATCTAAGGATGTAGAAAAGCACAGTAGCTGTTTACTTTAAACCTGTAGTGAATACAGGTCCCAGTGAGTACATTCCAAACATTAATAGAACTGTGATTTTGGCCATATTTGGATATTCCTTCCTTACTGCAGGTTTTCTTTATTAACCATGTTAAATCTCCTGCTACAATGCAAGTACCATCAGAGTAGGCATTGCGGGCATCAAGAAATTCCTGGTATAAAGAAAAATATCACTTTACTGCAGTCATGCTGGTGAGTCATATTTTATACTACACTAGCAAGTAGCAGTCATTTAGAAATCTCTTTATATTGAGCTTTGTGCATCTCATTAGTGAGTTTTAAGCCACTACGCTTTCTTCAGTGCATGCGATCAGCAACAATACTCAAATAGGAAGCAAACAGTGACTGACTGGAATTAATAGGAACAAATTGTGAAAAGATATATATTTATATTCCCCACAGCATTGCACCACCTCCACCAGCCTGGACTCGAAAGCAGGTTGGGTTAATGGATTCATGCTATTGCCAACAAATTCTAATCCTTCCATCTACACTATATTGGCAAAAGTTTGCAGACACTTTTTGAGCATCGTATTCCATATTTAATCCCAATTTCCTATTATAATTTCCTTCACTCTTCTGGGAAATTGCTCCACTAGATTTTGGAGTGTGCTTGTCGACATTTAAACTATACCAGTCTAGTGCTGCATGATTAACTTTATCGCAGTCGCAGTCAGATTGTGCGATTATATGATGGCAAACGTTGCAATATAGTGAAATAAATAAATGCAGGTGTGGACACACTTTCTGAAACCAGTTAACGCTAACAAAACGAAAGTCTCAGTTTACGCAGTGCACATGTGGCATGTGTGGTCACGTGACTTTCCGGTGTGCAGCGGGGAGACCAGGTGAAGATGGATGGAGCAGACAGACTGGTAGCCAAAAAAACGAAAAAGAACTGTGCAAGATTTGCTGAATTAAAGCTGCTACGTTGCATTATGACAAATCTGTAAAAGATCTCACTGGTTCAGGGTTGGAAGAAAGAGATGACAGGCGATGGTCCAACATACAGAGCTTTCTTTTATTTTTCATTTACTTTTGCCCTGCCGCTTTCCTTCCCTCGTGCCCACACACGTCTCTCCTCGCCGCAAACACGTTACCTGTGCGCACACATCCTATACACGGCATCAGCTCTGCCCAGGATATATATATATATATATATATATATATATATATATATATATATATATATATATATATATATATATATATATATATATGCAGGTATCTATCTATCTATCTAATCTCTCTCTCTCTCTCTCTCTCTCATTCCTACTGTCACCTCCCAGTGCTCTGAACTCCCACCATCCAAATCATTAGCAATCACACATAAAAAAGGTTAAACACATTTAATAATAATGATTGCAAAATTTCCTGAACCCAGCCATTAGGGAGGCACAAGCCAGTGCACTCTTAGTGCCGGTCCCAAGCCCGGATAAATTGGGAGGGCTGCGTTAGGAAGGGCATCCAGCATAAAATGTGCTAAATCAAATATGCGGATCACAAATCTATTTTCATAATGGATCGCTCGAGGCCTGAGTTACCAACAACCGCCACAGGTATCGTTAGCCAAAAGGGTATCGGTGGAAATTGGGCTACTGTTGACCGAAGGGGGAAAATAGAAAGAAGGAAGACGACTACAGAGGCAGCAGGAAATAGAGAAGTGTAGAGGTTCAGGTTGGTACTTTAAATGTTAGTACTATGACTGGTAAAGGGAGAGAGGTAGCTGATATGATGGAGAGAAGAAAGATAGATATGTTGTGTGTTCAGGAGACCAAGTGGAAAGGGAGTAAGGCCAGGAACATTGGAGGTGGGTATAAACTGTTCTTTTTAATGGTGTGGATGGAAAGAGAAATGGTGTAGGGGTGATCCTGAAAGAAGAGTACAGTAAAAGTGTAGTGGAGGTGAAGAGAGTTTCTGATAGGGTGATGAACATGAAGCTGTGCTTATGCTCCACAAGTGTGTTGTGAGATGGAGGAGAAGAAAAAATTCTGGAGTGAGTTAGATGAAGTGGTAGATGGTGTACCTAGGACAAAAAGATTAGTGATTTGGGCAGATTTTAAGGGCATTTAGGTGAAGGGAACAGAGATGTGATGGGTAGATATGGCCTTAAGGAGAGGAATGTTGAAGGGCAGATGGTGTAGATTTAGCTAAAAGGATGGAAATAGCAGTGATAAATACTTATTTTAAGAAGGTGGACTATGCTCTATGTAGGAGATGCAACCTGAAGGAGATAGGAGACTGTAAGATGTTGGCAGGGGACAGTGTAGCTAGACAGCAACGGATGGTGGTCTGTAGGATGGTTTTGGAGGTGAAGGAAAAGAGGAGGAGTGTGAGGACTGAAAGAAGAATAAGATGGTGGAAACTGGAGGAAGACTGTAGTGTGAGATTCAGGGAAGAGGTCAGACAGGGGCTCGGTGGTGGTAAAGAGGTGTTGGATGATTGGGCAACTACTGCAAAAGTGATAAGGGAGACAGTTAGAAAAGTACTTGGTGTGACATCTGGAAATATATAGGAAGACAAAGAGACGTGGTGGTGGATGAGGAAGTGCAGGAGAGCATAAGGAGAAAGAGGTTGGTGAAACAGAATTGGGATCGATAGAGTGATGAGAAAAGAAGGCAAGGAGACAAGGAGATGCAGCAGCAGGTAAAGAGGGATAAGGCAAAAGCGAAGGAAAAGGCAAATATGGAGCTGTAGGAGAAGTTGGAAAAGAAACTACATTGTGTGTTTGTGGATTTAGAGAAAGTGTACAACAGGGTGGAGAGAGGAGTTGTGATATTGTATGAGGAAGTCAGGTGTGTCAGAGAAGTATGTGATGGAGGTGCAGGACATGTATGAGGACAGTGTGACAGCAGTGAAGTGTGCAGTAGGAACGACTGCATCAAGGATCGGCTCTGAGCCCTTTTCTGTTTGCAGTGGTGATGGACAGGTTGATGGATGAGGTCAGACAGGAGTCTCCTTTGACTATGATGTTTGTGGATGATATTGTGATTTGTGGTGAGAGTAGGGAGCAGGTGGAGAAAAGCCTGGAGAGGTGGCGGTACACGCTGGAGAGAAGAGGAATGAAAGTCAGTAGGAGTAAGACAGAGTACATGTGTGTGAATGAGAGGGAGTGCAGTGGAGTGGTGCAGTTACAGGGAGAAGAGGTGGTGAAGGTGGAGGAGTTCAGGTACCAGGGGTCAACAGTGCAAAGTAATGGAGCGTGTGTTAAAAAAAAAATGAAGAAAAGAGTGCAGGCAGGGTGGAGTGGCAGGAGTGAAATCAGGATAGAAGAGTATCTGTAAGAATGAAAGGGAAAGTTTATAGTTATATAAATAAAAATTAAAAAAGAAGCGAAAAAGCAAATGTTTGCACATCTATGACATTTTAGTTTAATATTCAACTCCCTGCCTTTTAGTATAGAAGAGTATCTGCAAGAATGAAAGGGAAGGTTTATAGGACTGTGGTGAGACCTGTGATGTTGTATGGTTTAGAGACAGTGGCATTGAGTAAAAGACAGAAGGTGGAGCTGGAGGTAGCAGAGATGAAGATGCTGAGATTTCTATTGGTAGTGGGACAGCTTATGTAGGAGACAATGAGATGGTTTGGACATGTGCAGAGGTGGGACATGGGGTATATCGGTAGGAGAATGCTGAGGATAGAGCTGTCGGGAAGGATGAAAAGAGGACTAAAAATGTATTTATTTTAAAAACCTTTATAGTTTTACAAATACACATTTCAGCATCATCACTAATCTGTGTGCAATTTTCTTGATAACCAATCAAGTGGAGTCATGATACCATTTATTATATAGCAATCGCATATCGCAATAAAACTTTCTTTCGGCTTCTCTCTTTAGGGGTCGCCACAGCGGATCATCCGTATTCAGGATCCGCATGTTTGATTTGGCACGTTTTTACGCTGGATGCCCTTCCTAACGCAACCCCTTCCCATTTATCCGGGCTTGGGACCAGCACTAAGAGCGCACTGGCTTGTGCAACCCTAATGGCTGGGGTTGGTTTCCTGACCGGGGATCGAACCCGAGCCGCATCGGTGAGATCGCCGCATCCTAACCACTAGACCACCAGGGAATCGCATATCGCAATAATGACCATGATAATCACAACGTGACATTTTTTCCACGAAATCATGCAGCCCTAATCCAGTCTTTAATTGTGACTTGGCTGACAAAAGTAACCCAACGCGGTCACAAATTAAACTCTACAAATGTGTGTAAAAATCCTAGAATAATTACAGAAATACTCAAACCAGAAATAAAGCTACAGTCACAATCCCATTGTATTTTCTTTAACCCATTCTGATGCTCGCTGTGAAAAATGCCACTAGCTGCTGTCTGTATCTGCATGACTTTATGTACTGCAATGCTGCCACACTATTGACTGATTAAACAATTAAATGTTAAGGTATACAAATATTCTGTAAGTGCAAAATAACAAACACTATGGAACAAATTTCCAACTAATGTTTGGTAGTGTAGTATATACAATCTTTTAAGGGAAATTCTGCCTTGAACAACAGAATTTACTATGGTGTTTGTCATAATATGTAGTATTCTGCTGTGTGACACTGAACAACCTGCTGTTTTAATCGAACCAATGATTTTATGTTGTTTCTTTTTATGTAAACATATAATATGCAACATGCAATACAGCAATATGCAGTTCAACCGCTGACTGAGTTACAGAGGACGTCTTCCTATGATGCATTTACGCATAATATTGCTTTAACAAACAAATGTGGCATCACTACTAAGGAGTTGCTTTTAATGGACACTGTAGCAGCGCGGTCATGGTCAAGTGCCAGTGTGTGAATTGAAAGCAGGGGGAATTTGAGGTTTGAAGAAACAGCCACCTGCAGATAGTTGGACTAACAAGTGTTCTGTGTTGTAAAAGGCAGCGGAGGAGATAATGGACGCCATGACAGAGGCAAGGGCCGTGAGATTGAAGCTGAACTGAACAGTTTGTGTGTGTGCGCGCATGTGAGCGTTTATGTGATTAAGATTCAAAACGTGCTAGATAGCGCTCCCAGGAAAAAGAAATAAAGAGCCCATTTAGGTTGTTTCAAGCCTGCCTCGTGTCTCCTGTTCACACACACAGATATCTAACCATCAATGTTCTGAATTGCAATCTCAAAACAAAGGGTCTTCTTCTTCGTCTTTCAGCTTCTCCCATTTGGGGTCGCCACAGGGAATCATCCGTCTCCACACCACCCTGTTTCAAAACAAATACCTGCATGTCTTCCTTCACCACATCCTTAAACCTCCTCCTTGGCCTTCCTCTTTTCCTCCTTCTTGGTGGCTCCATCCTCAGCATTCTCCTACCGATATACCCCATGTCCCTCCTCTGACCAATTGGGTTCTAACAAAATGTACCATGTCCAAGTCGTTTAACACAATTAGATGGAAATGTTCTGATCCATCATGTTATTATTTAATGGCTCAACAGATGAGATTAAAAAATTTTAATTTTATGTTTGGAAAACATTGATAAAAAAATAGAATTTACCTTGCCGTTCCAATACTTTTGGCTAGTGGCCTGTTCTCAAGCCCAATATATTTGTAAAACATATTTGAATATATGAAAATAATTTTAGTCTGCACGCTGTAGAGGTGAAAGCCTACTTCAATTTCTCCTTTTTTAAGTTTTATTTATTGTTCAACAGCTAAGTTTGATCGTACCTGAAGAGATGACCTCTTTAATTATAAATTAGGCCTTCCTAAAAACGACAATGCTATGGACGGCTAAAAATGACTCAGAAGTGAAAAGGCCTTGCAGGTGAAAAAAACAGCAGCCACCCAAACACAAAGAACAAGCATAAATAAATAAATATAAAATGTAAATAAAATCCACGGGCAGCCAATACAACCAACTCAACGAGAGTAAGCAGAGCTGACATATGGGAAAGTATTGAATAGATCAAAATTACATACACTTTATACACCACACAAATTCAAACCCCAAACAGGAAGAATTTATGTTTCCTAAAAAAAGCTGTAAAGTTATAGAATAGATCGCCATTATTAAGTTGATAATAACACAATATAAATTGATAAGTTACATTAAATATTATGGAGCGTCCATGAACCAATTTGGATCCTGTTATCACCTACATTATAGCAGCTATACATAGTCATTCCCTCACCAGTCTGAAACCACAGAGGTCTTTGTCTACTTTTTATTAAAGTATGTACTGTTATGTATAAACAGTTCATAGGCGAGAATATCTGAGAAAGTCACCAGGATTGTTTATAGTCCCTTAATATGACACATATTGTTTTACTCACACAAAGGAATTTATGGGAGTAATTCATGGAAGACTACAACCAAACACCAAGCACCAGAACCATCTACATGTCCCCAACCACCAAGACCAGACCCAGGCAATGGAAGAGTTACTACCGGGTCTCAAAAAAGCCCCCTTTAAGAGCTACAATCCGAACTATCTTGATATCTTGAGTCTTGATGCACAAAAGAATGGAGACCCCTGCCTCAGATATATACTATTTCTGAGACTGGACAACAATAAAAGGCTGGGAGTTGAACCTTCTTTTTATTCTTCTTTCAGCTTCTCCCATTAGGGGTCGCCACAGCAGAATCATCCGTATCTATACCCCCCCGTCCTCTAAATCTGCCTCTTTCAACCCAACTACCTGCATGTCTTCCCTCACCACAGCCATAAAACTCCTCTTTGGTCAACTTATTTTCCTTCTTCCTGGTAGCTCCATCCTCAGCATTCTCCTACCAATATACCCCATGTCCCTCCTCTGCACACCTCCAAACCATCTCAATCTCGTCTCCCTCACCTTGTCTCCAAAACGTCCTACATGTGCTGTCCCACTAATAAACTAATTTCTAATCCTGTCCATCATCATCACTCCCAACGAAAATCTCAACATCTTCAGCTCTGCTACCTCCAGCTCCACCTCCTGTCTTACTCAATGCCACTGTCTCTAAACCAAACATCATTGCAGGTCTCACCACAGTCCTATAAACTTTCCCTTTCACTCTTGCAGATACTCTTCTATACTAAAAGGCAGGGAGTTGAATATTAAACTAAAATGTCATAGATGTGCAAACATTTGCTTTTTCGCCTTAACACACATCTCAAGCCTCTAAAAAAAAAATCTGAAAGTCTCTGGTCACACATGGCACACATGATATAACATTAGCTAGCTTAATCCTGTTATTCACATAAATATGTTGGTTATCTACTGCACAATTAATTTAAAATCTAATATCACGCAATTGATCAATGGTTTAATTTTAAATCACCAACAACTGATTAAAAATATGAACAATTGGGGCAAAACAATCTTTTTTTTTTTTCGCAAAGTAGCAGGCACCACATCCACGAAGCACGACACTGAATATGACTTACACGGAGGTCAAAAAGTCAAAAGGAAATGTCTTACAGCATGATGCATGTGTCTGTGGGGAACAGGGAAATGTGGTTTCTCGAACACACTCGTTTGTTGTGGTATGTATGTTGGCTTGTCTCAAATCAAAAGTACTTGCCTGCTTACAATCCTTCAGATTGCCATCAATGTCTCGGGAAATATTGCTGTTCCATAGTGGATTCAACTGTTCAGCACAATTCATTATACATATCATTTATTGTTTATTATGTTATTGCACTACACAAATAGCCCTATACTACATCATTAGCCCTAAATGGATTATTATTTAAATTGGAATAAAGAAAAGTAGAGGAAAATGGAAAAGAAGAAATAATAGAGAGAAAAAAAAGATTGATTTAAAAAAAAAAAAGAGTCTCTAATAATCAAGAGTTATACATGCAAAGAGTAGACAAAATCAAAAAAGCTAATAAATATACAGTATATATAAACACTTTTCTAGCCATACATATTTCTTCCATGAACTTTTACCAGGATAGATCTGGAAGCAGTGGTATGAAATTGTCCATTTACTTAAAATGGGAGGCCTAAACCTCTTCCAGCATGATAAGATAACGCTGACCGAACCCCAGGCCTTCTCACCTCACCTACATCGGTATCTGACTTTACGAACACCCTTGTGGATGAATGAGCGCAAATCTCCACAAGCACACACCAAAATCTAGCAGAACATCATCTCATAGATGTACAAAAGATCCACTGCTTGCTTAACAGTTACATTTATATCAAGTAGATGTGTATGAGAGGGAGAGAGGAGAGATGTACAGAACTGCGAGCTGTGGGAACTTGTACGAGTGTGTGTCCTGCATTGCAAACACACAGCCGATCACCGCATCATAACCTCCACTGTCCCACTGATTCCTTTTGAGACAAAGAGCGTATTGACTCCGTTACATCTCGCGAATGCTCGTCAGTCTCCCACCTCACTGTCTCTCCACTGTTTCTCATCATTTTATACATTAACAACAGAATTAACTCATACTCCAGCAATTAAGGAATCAAAACAGTGGAAACATTATCTACAAAAAAGGGGAGTGCGCGCACACACACACACACACACACAGCTACTTGATAGTGCACAAATGTATTCTTTTTGCCGGTTTTGAAACTTTTGCATCACAGTTCCTAGAAAGCATACATGTTTCTGAGCACAAACAACACAAAAGCGAGGAAGAGAAGAAATGGGAGATCAACACTACACTTTTCCTCGAGAACCAGACTCTGGTGAAATATATCCCGAGATCACAAATAGTGATTATTCTGACGCTGCACCTTTGCACTATCGAGGTGAAGGCGATGCGCCTCCATGATCAGATTCTATAGTTATATGTACAGTAGCGTCTTCTGTGAATCAACTCACAGCCTTATAGACACATTAGACCACATTATGTTTATGTTTCGAAACTGGAAAGTAAATAAACTCATATCATTAGGAAAAGTAAGTCATTCAATATTTCCATATGAATCTTCTATACAATGCCTGTTCCTTCATTTTAACTTCATTACCGAAAGACTGACTAAAGGGAGGGCGGGAAAAAGAGAACACCGGTGTGACGAACAGCGACGACACCCAATGAGCTTCCAGATCTAACCATTAACGTGCTACGTCATTCATAGGTAGCCAATGATTTTGCAGGAAGGTGGATTCCGTTTGGTTGGTCAGGTTTGTCCGAGTTCACCGAGGCCCAATCCCTGGTGTCGCGAAACGACATTTGCTGACTAAAGTAACACGGGGACCGGGGCATCGGCGCTCACGTTTCCCTCGCCCATGTTTTACCGGTAAGCTTTATTACACCGAGGTAAAAAACTGAACAAAAAACAAAAAATCAGCGTAAGCAATCAGGCTTTAGGGGCGATTTATAAAAAGGACTTGAACCGAACAACTGACATTCAGCACGACTAATGGAAACATATAACACAAACATACATACCCAGAAATTTTCCAGGAAATACGGCGTTATCATCTTGGCTGTGTTTCTCCTCCGAGGCGGTTCTTTTTCTTTTTTGTAATTTCTCTGTCAATTAGAGCACTCGATCCACCGCCCTCCCCTGATTTTGGATGTTTTGGAGCGCTTTTTCGTTCCCCCTTCCTCTGTTTCTTTCCTTCCTTCGGTCTGAAAACTCCACTTCCCCCTCCCGGGTTCACTTGGCTCCTCTATAGTCTCTAGGTTGGTGTAGTCCATTATTAAAAGGAGGATAGCGCCCCCAGTGGCCGCATGTAGAATCGCCACACTCTCCAACGTAACATTAACAATGTCTTCCAGTTACACTGGTGTTCCTCAGGTAAAAAAAATATTATAAAATAGTTAAATATTATACTACAGAATATTGCTAAATACCTTAAATGTTCTTCAGTAATAAGACAAACAGGATGCATTGTTTCAGTCTGAAGTTAATTTTGGATCTTTAACTCTGGTAAAGGTGACGTTCCTGATGATTTCTAATACATGACATGTCCTAAAGCACTCAGAAGATCCACCAGTGTCAGGCTAAAAAAAACGAAATGCATATCCCTAACTACATTATTATTACAACGGAAATCTACAAAACTTCTATTTCCTGCTTGATCCCCACTGTGCGGGTGTGTCCAGTCATTTTATGATTGACGACTGTGTAATAAAGAGTGTAGGATTGACAGACTGGCACTTCTGCAGAGAATTTGTTGGTTTTTATTGTGCAGATATTCTAGCGGTGACGTAGCTGCATTTTTTGCACCGTCCAAGTTTTATCATCTTAAATTGTGTCTACTCTCAGTTAGGATAGCTTTTATGTAAATTAGTTTTAAGATTATCTGAGCCAAATTTGGTAAAGATTGAAAAAATAAAATCATGGTTGGTGAAAAAAACATTGGTATGGTGAAAAGTTACCTGACAAATAAATATGATCAAGCAAATAGTTTCAGTCACAAGCCTGGGTAGTCGTTCTTACACTACACTGTATGTTAATACAGATTAATTCTAGAATAATTCAAGAATGTGACCATAGACTGTAGTGACTATAGTCTATGGTCACATTCTTGAATTATTCTAGAATTATAAAATTACATTTTATTACCAGATTACACTGGATTTTAAAGTGTAAACCTTTGGCTTTAACAAAAATATCACATTTAGGAAATACAGCCATTATTATACACAGTCCCTCCAGTTCACAGGCTCCAAAGAAATTGGACAAACTAAAAATTATGAATCTAATCTGCTCGTTTGTGTGTTTTTCCGCTTTCAGTTCTGCCTTTCCGTAAGAGAATTGCTGCCCAGGTGGGTTTCCGTCAGGTGATTTGAATCAGAAACTCAAGTAACTCTTTTGTTATAAGACCATCCCGACACTTTTTCATCACTTTTGAATCTTAGTAGAAAGTCACTAGTACTCAGTTCTATCACCAACTGTACATGCTCATGTCATGGCACTGCCTCCATGTGTGTCAAATGATGACATATGCTTTCGATCTTTTCCTTCTCCATTTTTATTTTTTCCACTAATTTACACAAATTCCAGTCTTACCTGTCCAATAAATTCTGTCTCAAAATTGGGCAGACATTTTTTAAATAGATGCTTTACATCATAATTGTTTAATGTGGTCTTCCAGGCATGTTGGTGTCGCTGAGCTCAACACTGCAATCCTTTATTTTAAGAATGTACCCATTACCTCTCCTACATTTAAAAAAAAAATTATTGAAGCTGAAAGTCTACAAATCAAACACATCTGGACTGATTTATTTCAAATACATTTTTTGGTGGAATAGAGACACAAAATGTAGAAAAGTGTGTCACAGCCCAAATGATTGCTTGTAACATATGTCTCATCATCTTAGTTTTTCTGACTGCTTTCTGACTGAAATGGAGAAAGGAACTACATGCATGAACAGCAGATAGGAAAATTATCTTTATCCTTCTCTAGTGCACTATATGTTCATTTGCTTTTTTTAATTGCATGTCCCCATTCTGAATTCTACATTTTCCTGTTTCCAGACAGAAAAACTCTCACAGACCAACTGGTGAGAAAGTTATTTTCATACCTTCTTTTTGTGGATGGCAGTGCATTTATTGGGTATACAGGGAAAGCCCCATGGATTTACAAAGTAATTACACTAAAACAGGACAATGTGTCACTATAATCTGAAGATACTTAGAAAGTGTGTCTATACAACTTGTATAAACATGTGTAAATGTAGCACGAGAATGAGAATTGTAGACAGGAAAGTATCCCACTTATCTTTTTAAACATCTTTACAATCCTTTGGAGATTCGTAATTACCAGGAAAATATCAGGATTTCCTAAATCACAGTCATAACAAAGACCAGGAAAATCATTGCATTGCATTTTATGCAGACTATTTACAAAATTGGTTAATAGCCAAGATGATAATTATATATAGAATTGAAAAAAAAAATTATATTATTTATTGAAAGGGAAAAAAAAGGTGGTATTTAGTACTCTACTGCTGTTACTATGTTTAGAGCAAATGTGAATCCAAATAGATAAGAAAATGCTCTGTAGTGGCAAAGTGTCGGTCATTTTGTGCTGGCCGCGCATGCGCAATTTGCCTAATTCGTCACGTGAAAACCGTAGTAGCGCTCATGTTAGCGTGTGTGTGTGTGTGTGTGTGTGTGAGATTCCGATTCATCTCAGTGACTCTTAATTTCATTCACTAGAAAGATCCGTTTCAGATTTGTTCACTGATTAAGTGACCCTGTCCGTGAACGAACAGTAGGTGGCGCCAGTGTTTGTCTTCTCTAGACATTACTGGCTCCCCTCAATATAATAATTTAAAAGCAACGTTTTAAGACGTGGATTATGATTATTATTATTATTATTATTATTATCTAATTAAATTGATAAATTATTATGAAATTATTTATTTTATCATATCCAAATAGAGAAAGGCAGACGAAATTATTTTCAAGAAAGACATTTTGGTAATTACAGGCTAGAGGATACCCATGAATGTAGTTTTCAATGCTACAATGATTTTAAAATAGCAATCTGTATTTATTATTTATTTTTTAATATATATTTGTGTGTAACGATGAACAACAATAGGCCCATCTTATTGCGACACACTTTACAAATGCACAGTTCCACCCTGTTTTGCTTCTTGTTGGCCTCGCCAAGCCACTATCAGTGTGTCAACAGATCCTTGATCTTTCACCTAGTTTATCCTTTTTTTTTTCCAATACAACTATTACCAGTTTTTCCATTCACAAATATCAAGTAGCTGTTTGTGGTAGATCTACTGATTTTGAGCAGCTGCAACTCCACACTCTAATGCAGTCTGCAAAAAAGCAGGGAAAAGCCACATGTTTTACACAGGAAGTCAGTACATGGAAGTGAATAAGAGCAACACAACCATGAGAGTGTTGATCCTGGTGATATGGCTTGGTGGTACCTGGTTTAGTCAGACCCTCATCAGATGTCTTGAGCGTTTCTAGTTTCGTGTCATCAGTGCTGCACATTGATTATACCAGAATTTCATGGGCAAGTTTCTTGTAATCTACTCAGATGCCTCCTTTATGCTTGTAAGCTTTTGTGTGCTGAATGTGCTGAAGGAGGTACTGATGATATTTCAATTGATTTTTATTTGTATTGTGCTTTAAACAATAGCTAATGTCTCAATGCAGATTTACAGAGATAATGATCCCTAAAGAGCAAGCCAGTGGAAACAACAGCAATGACAGACTCCCTAAAATGATACAAGGAAGAAACCTTGAGAGGAACCAGACTCAAAAGGAAACTCATCCTCATCTGGGTGACATCGAATGTCCATTTATTTTAGTCTAATCATTGTTGAGGTTTTCGTTGGGAGTGACGATGATGGACAGGATTAGAAACTAGTTTATAAGAGGGACAGCGCATGTAGGACGTTTTGGAGACAAGGTGAGGGAGGCGAGATTGAGATGGTTTGGACATGTGCAGAGGAGGGACATGGGGTATATCGGTAGAAGAATGAAGAGGATGGAGACACCAGGAAGAAGGAAAAGAGAAAGACCAAAGAGGAGGTTTATGGATGTGGTGAGGGAAGAAATGCAGGTATTCGGGTTAAAAGAGGCAGATGTAGCGGACGGGGGGGTATGGATACGGATGATCTGCTGTGGCGACCCCTAATGGGAGAAGCCGAAAGAAGAAGAAGAAGAAGATTGTTAAGGTGTGCTGTTCAGTCACGGGCACTTAAATGCAAAACTGTTCATGCAAACTGCAGTCCTAACCATTGTTGCAGACTTTATAATAATTACAGTCCACATATTACTGGATTCTACTTTGGTGTTTCTGAAATTATATATTTTATTTATTTAAATATAAATATTAGAAAACATTAGATGTTTGCAGTTTATATTTTTGGGTTTTCTTTTTTAACCAAATGATAGCAAAAATCAACTACTCCAGACCGCTTGAGGATGTGTAATCAGTAGGAGTCGAAACATGATAGTGACTGGATGTTTTGGTCTTTGGCAGACATGTTTACAGCTCACACTGAATATGACGGCATGGCTGCTGTCAGAAGAGCAACAACTTTGCCCACTGACACAAAACTCTAGGCCATACCCTCAGTCTAAGCAGCAAGTGTTGTAACTCTACCACCTACTGGTCAAAAGTCACAATAGCACACTAAACATACTTACATCTAACGATTTTATCATCAAATTTGGTTCACATAATCTTGAGGTCATCTGAATTCGGACAAATTACAAAGTAAACCTAAAAATAGTTTTGGATGCCTCTTAAAAGGTTAGTTTGGCTTTTTGGAGTTAAAACTATACTATAGCCAGCCACTAGAGGGCCTCAGAGACATTTTAGGTTCACTAATAACCACTGATACAAGTCCACTCATATGTACAGTGAATGGACACATCCGACCAGAAATGCTTAGCAAAGCAGAATATGCAAATTAACAAAATCTAAATAAAAGGATAATACGAAATAAATGTTGAAAGAAATCAAAGCAATTGTATTATGAACAAATGCAACATAACATGATTATAAAAGCATCCATGATTTAAAAATACAATTTGATTCATTTAACTAATCAGTTACTGAGTTTTTGCTCTCGTACATTCATCAGCCAATTACAGGTAAACACTCCGTCCCTAATCCAAGCTTAACAGTAGAAACATTAGAAATGGTCTGTTGCTACTTATTCCATACTTGGTGGTATTATTATTCTGCAGCATCATCCTGCGTATGGCCGGTGTGAGGGTCATGGTACTGTCCTCCATCCTAGAAAAGGGTGCTTTCCTTCTTCTGTCTAATGCTAATAAAGGGATCTGTAGCTTTGATGGGTGGGGGTTTGAGTCAGATATTTCCTAAATAGGCTGGCTTAACCCACCAAAAGGAACAAAAGCCAGTAACAGGTTTGGGAAGGAAGTGGATTGATACCAGTTTGAACACTGAGTGAAGTATTTAGTGCAGCAGCATCCTCCGAGTTTCCTCAGTCCACCAGAGGAGACAATTCACTTTCTAAAAATATAAAACCGAATATATTAAGATTGCTCAGTTCTAGTTTAGAAGTTTCCCTGGATGTGGGTTTGTTTACTCTTATTGCCTGAAATGATGGAGAAATAAAGAGATAAAAAGGTTGATAGAAAAATTGAAACATGGACAGACTATGAGAATAAAACATAAGGCAATAAACATGCTGCACTGAAATCTTAATTTTCTCAATGTAACCAAATATAAAACAAAATGACCGAAAAATATGCAGTCCCATTTAAAAGTAAAATAATAAATTGTGCTGAAATATGGAAATGTGGCTGCAGTCTTTCCTGTTTCAAAACAACCGCAAAACATTAAGCGTCCACCTCCATGTTTGACTGTGGGTGTGAGACAGTCTGCTTACATCTGCTCTTCTGTTTTCAGTCTCACATCATTTCGGTTAGAGACAAAAATAAATCAAAACTTGGACTTTACGTGTCCACATCATTTTCTCTCTCATTCACAGTCCAATTCTTGTGTTTTTGCCTTTTAATTACTGTGCTATAAATATCAGGAAATGAAAGCAGAAATTATAATTTATTTGTCTATTTGTTTATTTGTATTCTGAACTCAAACCCGTCTTTAAAAAACTGTCCCAATTCCAATCAAACCAGATTGCGATTTCTAGATCCATGGTTTTGCTATTATAGATCATTGTCAGTTGATGCTAAATTTTAATAATAAAAAATTCATGGTGCAAAAAAGTGAAAGTGAAACCAACTAAATATGATGAATAATTCTTTAAAACAAACATGTCACAATTCAGATGATCTTTAATTTTATTGCATTTATTGTTTTTAAATGTAAGGAAAACAATTTCAATACATCAATGCACTTTAACAAATGCAGCCTATGAATAAGGGAAAAATATCTTGACAGAAACCATACTCTCAATTTGAGAATTAATTTTCTCCTCACAATTCTCACAGTATACAAACTGCAAGAAACCGTTAATTCGAACACCAACAACTTGATGTTTTTAGGACACTGAATAGATCACATACATCACATGTACAGATGCACCAGTATGCACTACTCCTTGTTTATTAACGTCAGCAGTGGCCATTGTGTGTGTGTGTGTGTGTGTGTGTGTGTGTGTGTGTGTGTGTGTGTGTGTGTGTGTGTGTCTTCACTCTGACAGCAGTGGTCTCAGAGTCCTTCGGCTGCTGGTCCTTCTGTTCCCCTCCTTCAGAAAAGACAAAAGCTTCCTTTTCCCTGTAGGAGTTCGGTACAGCAAGTGCTCCAGTTTTTGTGGGTTCACTTGACCTGCATCCTTAAGCTTCTTAAACAGACGCTCGACTTGCACACTCCATGGCCCATTTTTACTTCTCTCTCTCAGCACATCAACCTGAAATAAAGTGACAGTTATGATTGGTTTTCATTATAGTTATGAGCCACTGATTCTTAGGAAAGTTAGAAGGGTAATGGATAACCACAAACTCTAACAATTACAGTCGACCCCCGATAATTGGCGGTCCGGAAAATTTGCGCGTTCTCATTTGGAACCTAACTAACAGCAAGGTGCGGATTATCTTAAAATTCGCGGGAATCTGCAGTGGGACCGAATGTTGAGGAAAGTTGGGAAAAACATTTTAAACTGTGTTTTCACAAACATTTTTTAAAAACACATTATTGCATTAAAGTGACCATGTCTAGATGAATTCACTAAGGTACCATAGGGCTGCATCCAAAATTCACGGATTTTCAGAACTCGCAGGAGTCCAGGGGACCGCTGTACAATAGATTCAACTCATGTCTACATTGCTGAAGCTCCATTTTAATAGAAATGCTAAACAGGCACAGAAAGTACCAGAGAGATCACTGGTAATGTATTTGTTCCTGCTTATACATTGCAAATATTCCTGGTGCCAATACTTTATTCTTTTGGTTTTATTTTGTTAACAATTAATTCATTAATTTAGTCTCACCACTTCCTGGCAGAAGTCTGGCTTCTTTACTAACTGTAAACTGTCAGAGAGCAGAGCCGCTGTGAGGATGGAGACTGCGTCATTCATTGATCCTGCCTTGGCCAACAGAAGAACCTGGAAAACAGTTGACATCAGAATGTATAAGAACAGTTTGCATTGGTTTCTCTTATTCCTTACATAGAGCACATGCAAACAGACTTACTCTCAGGTTTTGGCACAGTCTGCTTTCTGTATTCATGATCTGAGAGTAGATACTCTGCGCTCGCTTAACGTCATCCTGAAAGATGAACAATCAATAAGATTTTACCCTCCATGGAAAGGCAGGAACAAAACATTAAATTAATGGTGGTGGCAATAATTTATTGTGTGTAACATCATTCACTACCTGAACATATTAATATTCTCTTATTCAAAGATTGAATGTGTGCCTTTACATAGAACTAAGACTGTAACCATTCCTCAAGTAACTCGAGTAATTTAATTACAAAAATTCATTGTTTAGTCCATGTAACTGTTTCCCGCAGACCATTATTACTGACGCACCACCAGATAAACTCTGAAGCGCTCTGGACAGCTAACACAGAAGAATGAAAAAAAAAAGGAGGAAGAGGGAGAAAACGGCGAGGAAAAGAATCGGACCAAAGAAAACGCCCGAAAGTTTTCAAAGTTTGGGATCATTTTTAACTAAAAGAAAACACCGTACAATGCGGATACCGTTCAGTCATTTGAAGTTGATGTTTATATGTTTATTCATATACAGTGCTTTTAAAAAGTCCCTCCTCAGCGGCTGTGTAGAGCAGGTAGTGGAGCACGTTTTTAAAGCCGGCGATAAAAACACTGATTTAATTTTCCGGAGACGAGAAACCACATTACGATACTGTGCGAGATTTAATAAATAAATATCAGTAAGAATAATGATGAGTTTCATTAAACAAATATTTTCCCATAACTTACCACAGTGGAGGGACTTTTTAAACGGAACTGCATTTGTATTTTGATGTAATTGGCAATTAAATGCACTAAATGGGTTTAGTTTTCAGATTCTTGTGTGCAATTTAGCAATAAAAATTTACATTTTTCGAAAAAGAAAAACATTGCTTATTCGTTTTAAAAGACACGTCTGTTATCTCCTCTCTCTTATTTAGTATTGCTCTTTAATAAAGAAAAAAGTACTTTTACGATTACTCGATTAATCGTTGGATACTCCATTACTATTATTAAAATAATTGATAGCAGCAGCTCTAAATAGAATATGAGCTCTACAAACAGGACGTGTGGTTAAAAAAGGTACCACAGTTGATTAAACTGCAAAAGACGTACCTGCGTGAGGGCAAAGGCAACTGCAATGCAATAAGCATGTCTAGGAATAAAGCTGGCTTTGGCCTGACCTTCTTCCAGCAGGGCCAAGCAGATCTGGTATGACCTGGGGGTGTTCTATATGTTAAAGCATACAGGACATTAGAGATTAATCTACATGTTTACTATGATGATGATGCACTATGCATGGCACAATGTGTTGCTTTTTTTTTTTTTTACATTAACTTCAATTAAAATCTAAATATATACATTAAAAACCATGTAAACATTTCCTCCTCCATCACAATATATTTTCAGCCTAAATGCATGACAAAACAGTTTTCGTACTAGCTTGTAGCAGGTAGCAAATGCCAATGTAAAGGTATCCTTGTTGAAAGCAACACCTTGGGCCTTCATCTCCCCAAACAGCTCCAACGCACCTGCACGGACACATTTACATTACTACTGGGAGAGTGATTACAGCATGCTTTTGGGGTTAAAGAAAAAAAAAAAAAAAAAGCTGCTGTGATACTGATTCAGTACCTCACAGGACATGAAGCATTTGTGGAATGGGATTGATTCCCAGCATGATACTATTAGTATCAAGCTAATAACAGTGCTGTATCTTGTGGATAAGAAAAAGAAAGGTATATGTGCTGGTCTGATAGTTTTGGTATCCATGAGTAAATTTAGGATAGCTGAGGGAACAGATTTCTTAAATACAATATAAAACAAATATATGGTTTTGCCCCAAATTGACTATTCTTATGAATTTTATGATGTATTTGAAGTACACTGGTTTCATTGCAACTCTTACCTTCAAAGTGTCCTTTACTGAAGAGCAGGTCTAGGGCCAGATTAAAGGATGTACAGTCTGGAAAGAATCCTTTCAGCCTCTTAAAGAAAAGAACACCAAAAGAAAATTGACCTACAAATAAGCCTTAATAACAAAGCAACAGCATAAGAATTGCACCTGATATAATTTACCATGTCAGTATTTAGATAGAAAACTCTGCAAATATAAAAAAACAGATGATGTGTCTATGGAAACCACATAGCAGTATATCATCGGTTTGTATATTACCTTATCAGTTAGTGTATTGAGTGCTAAATCTGCCAGGCCGAGTTCGTAACACAGCCTCATAAACACAGGTCCAAATCTGAACTCTCCAAATGCCATATTAACATTTTCCGCATGGTACCTGCACAGAGAAATTACAACAAAACTGACATTTATATGTTCAGATATAAAATACTATTAAAGAACAATATTTTTCAATATTTATTTGTCATGTAAAATTTTAAAAGAACAAATCTTAGGACATGATAAAAATGCTTAGGATCATAAGCATAAATTGGTATAAGAAATTTAAGTTGAGGGCACGGCACTGCCAGGACTGTACAATTAAACTGTCAAATAATAATGAGTATTGAGCAGAAGAAGAGCTGCAAGCAGCATTTTACACGACCGAGCCACCAGACTCGGTGAGCTGCACATTCGTAGTCACTGTACAGCTGTTACCTAAGCAATCACAGGAAAGTTGAGCCATAACTTGAGATGCAAACGGATTCAAGAGGGAATTTTCTCCAGGGGGTTCACATGTGATGTGTTCGTTATAACCAATAACAATAGTGAAGTTGTAGAAGGAACAGTCTAGATTAACAATTTTGCAGCAGGGTGTAATGATGCGAGTTAAAATCTGGTGAAGATTGGACCAAATTGTAAAAAAATAAAATAAATAGCAACAATGTGGTTAGATGTAAAGCATTTTTAGCATGTTATTGTTACTTTTGACCAATAGGGGCACTAGACAGACATTTGTTGCAAAGCCTCAGGGCCCGGTTCCTAAGATTCCTACCAAGTGTTATGTCAGTGTAAAGTTGTTGCTGAGATGCAGCTCCACTTTCCATTGGGTGGCTTCTCTGTAAGATTTCTTGTGCCATTATGTCAACCAGATTGAATATTATATTATGCAAATTAGAAAAAGTAACATCATTGTGGAAAATAATTGCCAATGGCCATGTTGAATTTTGCTTCACTGATTTTTTTACATATGCCTTACCTTTTTATTTTTTAATCCATATAAATGGATGCAGTAATGAACCATTATTTAACCCATTAAGTTTATCATAGAGTAATAGCTACTGACCAAAGTTCATGCATCTAAGCAGCCAATCATTAAATAATTATAATAAGCAGAAAAGAAGAATTTTGATCTCTACCAACTCAAGCTCATAAAAGTATTGGAATGGTAATGGCAAATATTTTCTTTCATCATTAATGAGAAAACTTGAAAGATCCAAAATGAAAGGTTCCTGTAACTACCTACCTGTAGATCGCATTTCTAGCCAAAACCATATCCTCAGGTGTTTGACAGAGAAGGAGAAGCAGCTTCAGTTCATCCTTCAGGATCAATTGATTAGTTTCTATTTTCTGATTCAATGTATTAAAGAAATGCCCTGAAAGATTAGAGAGAGAAAATAAGAATGATTTAGACCATTTTCTATGTTATATTTAATAAACTAAACACCACCACCTCCCAATAGATTTGTTATGAAGGACAAATGGATTTACATGCAGGTTCTCAAGTGTTTCTATTTACTGTCTAATAGGCTTATGCTAAAGAACAATATTTTCACCATAAATAAAAACTTTCTTTCGGCTTCTCCCATTAGGGGTCGCCACAGCGGATCATCCGTATTCGTGATCCGCATGTTCGATTTAGCATGTTTTACGCTGGATGCACTTCCTAACGCAACCCTCCCCATTTATCCGGGCTTGGGACCAGGCACTAAGAGTGCACTGGCTTGTGCAACCCTAATGACTGGGGTTGGTTCCCTGACCGGGAATCATGCATAGCAGTGCTACAATAATACTGTGCAAGTTGGCATTTAAAAACATAAAAGTTTTTTGTTAAAACCAAATATTTGTTATGACCATCTTCACAAATTTATCAAGGTAAAATAATATATAATATATAAGTTCATGTAAAAATTGGCAAGTAAATAATAAAGAAAATACTGACCTATTTTATATATACCAATTTTTATCAAGTCAAACAGTTTCTTCCACTTTACAACACATTACTGCAAAATCACTTATTGTACAAATTAACCATCCAGTTCAGTTCATGCAGTTCCCAAATACACTGTAATATTCTTCATATTATTTGGTGTTACTTACAATCAAAACTATTGGCATTATTTTAAAATCGATAAATCTCAATCAGGAGAAAAACACTAATCAATAACACACAAGCCAACTGGCTACGGTACGTAAATGACCAACCTTTTGATCCAGATAATTGTCGGGCCACAGCAAGTTTCGTCTTCTGAAAATCTTCCAGCCTCACCACATCCTCTGACAATAGATAACGCCTGGCTGTAACCACAAATATTGAGCCATGTGTAAACAATGTTTGACCAACCTCAAACCTCTGGCTTTCCAAATAATAAAAGTCCACGAGTTGAAACGATTAACGGTGTTCTTAAATCCTGATGTTACAGTGTGCTGAATGGTCACAGCTATAGCAAGCTTCCTAAACGTTCCTAAATGTTTTTAGTAAGCTTGATAAATGTACAAACCATAATTAGTTCCACATAAATCCAACTTTGCTCAATGGTCAACGTTTTTGGAGTAATATACAACTTAAAGCAATAAGGTCACGTGACACAGACCTGAGAAATTATAATGGTATCCTTAACAATGAAATTGGATCAACTGGCCAAAAGAAATCTAAGCTACTCGTCAATAACATTCACTCGGGTTACATCACACAGCATCATTTAGAACATTCAGAACAAGTGATTGTTGTGCGAGTTAAAAAATAAGATTTTGTTAAACAAAAATGGTGTATCATACTTGTCACATGTATATGACAGCACAGTGAAATTGTATATTCTTTGGATATCCCAGCGATATTAGGAAGCTGAGGTCAGTGTCAGACATGATAGTGTCCCGGGAGCACAGAGGGTTAAGGGCCTTGCTCAAGGGCCCAAGAGTGGCAGCTTGGCAATGCAATGGCTTGAACCCCTGACCAGTAACTTAACCACTGAATCACCACTGCCCTAAGTAAGTTTTAAGTCTTGCCAACACGGGCTTAAATGTAATGATAAATTAGGACACCTAAGCAATTTATAGAAGTATGATTTCATTGCACTCGTGAAAAATAAACAGTATTTTACCATTGGTTTTAAAAATGGGCTCAAAACACATGTTCTAGATGGCAAACTCCAGACCCAAGTCTCCTGTCAATTCTGTGCTTATTTGTCCATAACAATTTTAATCGCCTATGTACGATATTATTATGATTATTATTATTAGCATTATTAAAATTATACCTTACCAGGAAAGGTCGCGTTTACCAAAGCCACCCCTGTATAAACACCACAGGGAGCAGCATGTGTGTAGGGATGGCTCAGAGATTTCCTATGGCTTTCCTATGAAACCAGGCTTGTGCAAGGTTTCTGAAAGATTTCAATTCCTTTATATTATTAGAGGGAATTGCTCCAAAATACAATGTGGAGAGAAACACAAAGCAAACCAGAAAACGTTGCCTTTTTCCCCACTTACTGTTGGATGCTTCTCCAACGCTACTTTTCTTCACTTTTTTTTTTTTCAAACCGACTGATTATTTTTGACACGAGGGACCAAAAACCAAATGTGTTCAGACTAAAGTTGACAAATAATCAGAACGCACCTTCAACTCTGCATGTAAACCAGTTAAATTTCACTGGCGCATGTAATACTGTTAACCTTGTTGAATTACATTGACGGAGTACAAACGGAACACAGCAACTCAATCCGCGCAGCGCCATCTTTGGTCCTGGGTTATACCAAAACGAGTCGTAGAGCAGCAGTCTATTCACGGCAAGTGCCTGCTTATATATTGAAATTTGTCGTGTCTTTAATGTGTGTACGTTTTAAAATGTGTAATTACAAATCGTTCCTATCATTCGACAAATAAATTATGTTAACTATACTGAGAGATTCTTTTTACATTTTACTAAAGCAAAACTCCCCCCGTTTTTGGCGCCATATAAGATCTCCCAAATAAATGTTTCGCTCTAAGGCACGTGCAGCAGAAGTCCGCCCCTTTAAGGTGACCGTGTAGCTGCACAGAGAACACTCGCTTGCTCACCTGCTTTGGTTCCGGAATTTCTCATTCATTTACTCTATTGCTTTGAGAAATACAGTATTATTAAATATAACATTTGAAGCTTTAACCAAACCAACCAGCTACCATCATGTCCTTACTACTTACCTAGGAGTTTTGACTGGTTCAAGAGAAGGATTGAAAAAAAACACTTAAAGCCTATGAGAGAATGCCAAACAAAATGTTAATCAATTGTATTTGATGTAATTTATTTCTTACGAATACACTTTTCTAATTTATACAGTTATACTACATAACTGAGCAGGTGATGATAAAGGGCCTTGCTCTGGGGCCCAACAGTGGCAGCTTAATGGTGCTGGGATTTGAACTCACAACCTTCTGATCAGAGGGCCACAAACTTAACCACTAGATTGGTTACCACTAATTTACTTAAAATTAATGAAATTGTTCTTTTGCATTGCATACCTAATTTCTATAAATGCAAACTTCTATTTTGTGAGATAACAAGAAATTTGTTATTTAACAAGATTCTGGTAGGTGAGAGAAAATGTGACATTATGGTTCCATGATGAGGAAGCACACTATAAACGTAATATTTGCTTTGAGAATATTGATGGAGAAGTATAGAGAAGGTCAGAAGGAGTTGCATTGTGTGTTTGTTGATCTAGAGAAAGCGCACAAGAGAATAGTTGTGATATTGTATGAGGAAGTAAGAGGTGGCAGAAATGTATGTGAGGGTGGTGCAGGACATGAGGAAAGCAGTGAAGTGTGCAGTAGGAACTAAAGAATGGTTCGAGGTGGAGGTTGGACTGCATCAAGGATCGGTTCTGAGCCTTTTTCTGTTTGCAGTGGTGATGGACAGGTTGATGGATGAGGTCAGGCAGGAGTCTCCATGGATTATGGTGTTTGCGTATGATATTGTTATTTGTGGTGAAAGTAGGGAGCAGGTGGATAAGAGCCTTCAGGTGTGAAGGTACACGCTGGAGAGAAAGGTAATAAAAGTCAGTAGGAGTAAAACAGAGTACATGTGTGTGAATGAGAGGGAGGGCAGTGGAGTGGTGTGGCAGTGGAGAATGTGTTAGAGAAGTGAAGTAAAGAGTGCAGGCAAGGTGGAGTGGGTGAAGAAGAGTGGCATGAGTGGTTTTTGATAGAAAGATTTGCAAGAGTGAAAGGGAAAGTTTATAGGACTGTGGTGAAACCTGTGATGGTGTAGGACATTTTGCAGACAAAGTAAGAGAGATGTGATTGAGATGGTTTGCACATGTGCAGAGGAGGGACATGGGGTGCTGACATGCTGATGGTGGAGCTACCAGCCGGGAGGAAAGGAGAAAGGCCAAGGAGGAGGGTTTTTGGATGTGGTGAGGGAAAACCTGCAAGTAGTTAATTTTAAATAGGCAGATGTAGAGGACAGCGTGGTATGGAGACAGATGATACTACTCCTAACTGGAGCAGCCGAAAGAAGAAGAAGAACTAGAAATAGATGATTCAGTGATTTCCTGAACATGTCTGAATTCAGTACACTTGAATGAAGCATGTTTGTTTTTAAAAGAGCTCCATTTCTGGATCTGTAAAATGCTTTTTAATCTGCTGTATTTTTTCTAAAATTATTATAATAGGATTTCTTTAAAACTGACATTGAAATGCCTGCGAGCTGTGAGATCTGGGTGAAAAATTGTTAATGCCTTCCTAAAAATCAACAGATTTGAAAGGAATGCAGGAATGAAAATTATAAAAGAAAAATTAAAAATAAACATAGCACTAAAATGTTGAATAAACGTGGGTGGAATAATATGTGGTTTAACTCAAACATAATGGTACCAGGTCATTAAACTGGACCTTATAAGTTTAAACAGGATGATTTGGGCTGTGGTCAGACTCTAATGAAAAACCTTTGCTTGAACTCCGAATGACAGTGTTGATGAGAGAATCTGAAGAGGTCATGGGCAGGTCAGTCTGAGTGAAGGCATCCACCATAGTCACATCAGAGAGGATGTGGTAGAGCAAAGAGAGAGTCCTCCTAGTTCTGTGTCCTGAAAGGAAGGCTGGAAACAACTCAGGGTTTGGGGAAGGTATGCTAGGAGACCTTTTATATGCTAAACGAGTGCTGACAACAGAATTACATTTTTGATAATTTGCGAATAGGATTTGTTAGCACAAAGTATGGCATAGTCATTGATGAGTTGCAAACACAATTTGTTAGCTGAGAAACAGGATACAGGTGTATTTTTATAGACAAAAGAAAAGAAAATACAGGGGAAGCATTGGAGACATCAAGTATATATATATATATATATATATATATATATATATATATATATATATATATATATATAGAGCATGGATCATTCTGGGATGTCTCGAAGAACTGATCTCCGACTGATTGCCATTTTGTGCAATAAACTCTATTTTTGCTTTTCACATTTACTGAGTGTGTGAGTTTTGAAACATTTTGCCTTTGTGTTTTATCACTTGCCTGTTATGATTTGTTATTGTTTTTACCTGCCACTAATCTTGTCTGCCCTTTAAGTTGAATTTTTATTTTCTTTTCCCCATCACTGTATATATTCCTGCTGTCAGGAACCCTATGGTAAAGTTATCCACTGACAAAAATGACCTTGCAACCACCTAACACCACCCCACAGCCCCTGTAGTGACATCAATATACACATAAATCTCTCCTGAGACACACACACACACACACACACACACACACACACACACACACACACAAATGTAGACAGCCCCATGTAAAGATGCACACTGCAACATACTATATTCTTATGCTGTTCAGTTAATCATATGTAATGTTTTAAAATCTTTTCTTTACTTGCTTGTTGGTTACATGTGGTAATTTTTAATACAATTAATACAAACATTGTTAGTTTTATGTCCCATACCTGATTCCAACCTGAAATTATACAAATCTGAATTCTTATCTCTACAAATTCAGTTTCAATTTCTACTTATCGCTACAATTTTAGTGATGTCCTTTGGGGAAAATGAGCATACAGGTGAGAGAATATAATCTTAGTACAGAGGCTCTAATGCATGGTTGTCTCTTGAGGGTGGAAAAAAGCTTTCCTTTACTCTTAACCTCTTTGGAGGAACTCAAACTCCCAGGAAATTAGATTAACTGTAAAACCATGTTAAATAAACTATGTACAGCTTTTATCACACAACTGTTCTTTAGATTTACACAGATTTATAAATACAAAAACTGGGTCAATATAATTGGTAGCACCATACTAGTTATTTTAGATGCCTGCTGAAGCTAATTGGTGGAAGGTGGCCATGGGTTTTTATGTTGTTCAGCAGTGATTGAAAAACCTAGATAATTAGCACATTGTTATATATATATATAACAATATATATATATATATATATATATATATATATATATATATATATATATATATATATATATATATATATATATATATATATACAGGAGTGCAGAATTATTAGGCAAATGAGTATTTTGACCACATCATCCTCGTTATGCATGTTGTCTTACTCCAAGCTGTATAGGCTGGAAAGCCTACTACCAATTAAGCATATTAGGTGATGTGCATCTCTGTAATGAGAAGGGTGTGGTCTAATGACATCAACACCCTATATCAGGTGTGCATAATTATTAGGCAACTTCCTTTCCTTTGGCAAAATGGGTCAAAAGAAGGACTTGACAGGCTCAGAAAAGTCAAAAATAGTGAGATATATTGCAGAGGATGCAGCAGTCTTAAAATAGCCAAGCTTCTGAGCGTGATCATCGAACAATCAAGCGTTTCATTCAAAATAGTCGACAGGGTCGCAAGAAGCGTGTGGAAAAACCAAGGCGCAAAATAACTGCCCGTGAACTGAGAAAAGTCAAGCGTGCAGCTGCCAAGATGCCACTTGCCACCAGTTTGGCCATATTTCAGAGCTGCAACATCACTGGGTGCCCAAAAGCACAAGGTGTGCAATACTCAGAGACATGGCCAAGGTAAGAAAGGCAGAAAGTCGACCACCACTGAACAAGACACACAAGCTGAAACGTCAAGACTGGGCCAAGAAATATCTCAAGACTGATTTTCTAAGGTTTTATGGACTGATGAAATGAGAGTGAGTCTTGATGGGCCAGATGGATGGGCCCGTGGCTGGATTGGTAAAGGGCAGAGAGCTCCAGTCCGACTCAGGCGCCAGCAAGGTGGAGGTGGAGTACTGGTTTGGGCTGGTATCATCAAAGATGAGCTTGTGGGGCCTTTTCGGGTTGAGGATGGAGTCAAGCTGAACTCCCAGTCCTACTGCCAGTTTCTGGAAGACACCTTCTTCAAGCAGTGGTACAGGAAGAAGTCTGCATCCTTCAAGAAAAACATGATTTTCATGCAGGACAATGCTCCATCACACACGTCCAAGTACTCCACAGCGTGGCTGGCAAGAAAGGGTATAAAGAAGAAAATCTAATGATATGGCCTCCTTGTTCACCTGATCTGAACCCCATTGAGAACCTGTGGTCCATCATCAAATGTGCGATTTACAAGGAGGAAAACAGTACACCTCTCTGATAATTTGCGAATAGGATTTGTTAGCACAAAGTATGGCATAGTCATTGATGAGTTGCAAACACAATTTGTTAGCTGAGAAACAGGATACAGGTGTATTTTTATAGACAAAAGAAAAGAAAATACAGGGAAGCATTGGAGACATCAAGTATATATATATATATATATATATATATATATATATATATATATATATATATATATATATATATATATATAGAGCATGGATCATTCTGGGATGTCTCAAGAACTGATCTCCGACTGATTGCCATTTTGTGCAATAAACTCTATTTTTGCTTTTCACATTTACTGAGTGTGTGAGTTTTGAAACATTTTGCCTTTGTGTTTTATCACTTGCCTGTTATGATTTGTTATTGTTTTTACCTGCCACTAATCTTGTCTGCCCTTTAAGTTGAATTTTTATTTTCTTTTCCCCATCACTGTATATATTCCTGCTGTCAGGAACCCTATGGTAAAGTTATCCACTGACAATAAATGACCTTGCAACCACCTAACACCACCCCACAGCCCCTGTAGTGACATCAATATACACATAAATCTCTCCTGAGACACACACACACACACACACACACACACACACACACACACACACACACACACAAATGTAGACAGCCCCATGTAAAGATGCACACTGCAACATACTATATTCTTATGCTGTTCAGTTAATCATATGTAATGTTTTAAAATCTTTTCTTTACTTGCTTGTTGGTTACATGTGGTAATTTTTAATACAATTAATACAAACATTGTTAGTTTTATGTCCCATACCTGATTCCAACCTGAAATTATACAAATCTGAATTCTTATCTCTACAAATTCAGTTTCAATTTCTACTTATCGCTACAATTTTAGTGATGTCCTTTGGGGAAAATGAGCATACAGGTGAGAGAATATAATCTTAGTACAGAGGCTCTAATGCATGGTTGTCTCTTGAGGGTGGAAAAAAGCTTTCCTTTACTCTTAACCTCTTTGGAGGAACTCAAACTCCCAGGAAATTAGATTAACTGTAAAACCATGTTAAATAAACTATGTACAGCTTTTATCACACAACTGTTCTTTAGATTTACACAGATTTATAAATACAAAAACTGGGTCAATATAATTGGTAGCACCATACTAGTTATTTTAGATGCCTGCTGAAGCTAATTGGTGGAAGGTGGCCATGGGTTTTATGTTGTTCAGCAGTGATTGAAAAACCTAGATAATTAGCACATTGTTATATATATATATATATATATATATATATATATATATATATATATATATATATATATATATATATATATATATATATATATATATATATATATATATATATATATATAATATATATATATATATATATATATATATATATATATATATATATATATATATATATATATATATATATATATATATATATATATAACAATGTGCTAATTATCTAGGTTTTACATATACTTTTACATATACTTACATACCAAATACATACCAAATTATTTTGACTATAAAGCGCAATTATTTCAAATATCCTAAAATCAATAGATCGATAGAACAATATAATTCATATTCAAATAGAAAATAGAAAAATCTATTTGACCTAAGAATCAATACTCCTGAGAGTAAATTAGGCTCTGTATCATTTGAATTGGTTGAAATGTGGCAACAAATTATTAATTCACATTTATTTGTATAGCACTTTTTTACAACGGCCTTAATTTAATATATATATGTTAGATCCTATATGTGTATTCTTTATGAGTGAGCCAGTGGCTGTGGCAAGGAAAAATTTCCTGGGATAGTATGAGGAAGCTTGAGTGGGACCAGACACAAAACAGAACCCACCCTCATCTAAGTGACACCTAAAATCAATTCATTATAGTTTTTTCATTTTTGAAGTGTGCTGCTCAGTGACAGGACGCTTAAATGCAGGAATGTTCATGCAAATTGTAGTCCTAACCATTGACTGCTTATAATTAATTACAATCTGAATCCATCTTCATAGTTCTCAAGTTGCTCAGTAACGTTGTTGGTCCATGACTGTTCATGTGGAACCATCCTAAGCTGCAAAGAGTGGTCTTTAACTGAAGAGAACTCCATCCAGAGGTAGGAAATTGAGATGAATCAGGCAGATCTGAAGAGAAAAACGAGACAGGATCACTGCCCACTTTTAACAAGACAAATGATTGAGATGTAGTTTGGCACCAAAACTGTAAGAATAGGACAAAAATCCTGGATAAGTTTTCAAAAGTAATATTTTTATATTATGCTACTAAATAAATGTTTAGTGATATTAACTGTAACAGTAGTAGATTTAGTATTAGGTACTACTACTACTACTACTACTACTACTAGTAGTAATAATAATAATAATAATAATAATAATAATAATAATAATAACTATTTTAGTATTGATAGTATTAGTATTACTAGTATTAGTATTATTATTAGTACTATTATTTTATTAGAACATTTTCATTTTGTAAAGTTTGTATTATTTAAAATAGAGTCATGAATTTTTGCAGAATCATTCCTCTGATACAGGAAGAGTAGGGCATGCATTTGGAAGAGATTCGCAATTAATAGCCCCCCGAATAGCAGTACAGAGGTACTGCCAGTTTTTCTCTAAAGGAATACACTTACATTTTTTATTGATTTTTATCTTTATTCAGATACATAATACAATAAACATTGTATTGCTCCACTAATGGAAACCCTGTTACTCAGCTGGCCTACTAGCAACAAAGCCACCATTGCAACCAGTGCAACCAGCCAATTTTCCTCAGCAACCGACCAGTTACAAATTAACAACCATCATACTGACATCATAGGGAGTAAAAACAGAAGATTTAGGGATGGATTTGGACTGTGGTTAATGTCAACAGTCTGCTACACTGAATCAGGACTACAGTTTGCTTCTGATCATCATCACTGCACACCTCAACATTGTTTATCTGTAATAAAAAGACATTCGGTGCAACCCAGATGAGAATGGGTTCCCTCCTGAGTCTGGTTCCTCTCAAGGGTTCTTCCTTATGCCATCTCGGGGAGTTTTTCTTTGCCACAGTCGCCACCGACTCAATCATCAGGGACAAACTTACACTTATAAAGAACATATTAATTTTTATCACCACATTATCTGTGTAAAGCTGCTTTGAGATAATGTTCATTGTTAAAAGTGCTATACAAATAAAAATTAATTTAATTGAATCAAATCGAATACTGAATCCTTCTAACAACATTAGAAAAACCATCATATTGAATCCTTCTAACAACATAACAATCATCTAGGATACAGATGCTTATCCTCCATTACAGCCTCCATCACAGCCAACTAGCAACCAGCTGGTTTAGAAGACCATCGTTTTAAACTTTAAACATGTCTTAATGGTTTTAATATTTTAACTTTTACATATTTCAAAAACATGTAGCCTGTTTACATTGACATCTTTAAATCTCGAAACATTTTTAAATCCTCTATTTTAACATTTTAAAACGATTTTTGGTTCTTCATCATTTTTAATGTGCCATCACAGTTCACATGTACTTTTGCTTTTTTGAGTTGAGAAAAACAGAAAATTTCGGTATCCTGTTAGATTTGCTGATTCAGTTTCTGTTTTGGACACACACACACGCACACGCACACACACACGCACACACACGCAGCCTGGTAGTATAAAGGGGTGGTGCTCTTGTCGTCCCGTCGCTGCTGTTCCCCTGCTCTCTCCGAGCAGAGAGTGTGTGTGTGTTGTGGTGTGGGGTGTGTTGTGTTGTGGGGTGTGTGAGAGAGTGTGTGAGTGTGGATAGAGAATGGCGACGCTCGTGGAAGCGACAGAAAGCGCCGAATCATTCCTCAGCGCCAGCAGCCTCCGAGACGCAGGCGGCATCATGGCATCGCCCACGGACTTCGCGCATTACTTCGACGACGGCAGATATTATCTTCTAGTGGTCCTCGGAGAACTGATCACCACCGAGCATCTGAAATGTGCTGTTTCAGACATTGAAAAAGGTAAGCACAATCATCACTGCACACAAAAACACACTACAGGAGTTTACTGTGCGCCACCAAATCATATCTCCATGTCTTCATGTCTCCACCTGCTTTGACCTTTCAGGTGTTTATTATATTACTGCTTATTAAGCGTTTTATTAATGATGTGCTTCTTTAATACATGACTTCACATGAGCAGGTATCACTGATGTCTAGTTGGAAAGTGTAAGATGATGCCTGCTCGCACCTGCCCCACCCTGTTCTCAGCACCATTTTACTGCACTGAAACCCTGTGATATATTTATTTATTTATTATTAAATGGTTTCGTGATTTTTATATATATATATATATATATATATATATATATATATATATATATATATATATATATATATATATATTTATATAGATGATCGTAAATACACTGCCAAATAAAGAGCGGTCTTTTGTTCTATTTTGCTCAAAAGACACAGGGCGTTTTTCTTCTTCTTTTTTTTTGCGCAATGGTCCATAATTTAATTATTATCCCTTTATTCTTTTATTCATGTCACTTTTTTTTTTGGAGTAAATGAAGGTGATGCTTTTTTTCTTATATACTGTAGAAGCAACCATCACCGCGCACAATATAACAAAAAATAAGCTATTCCTTTATAATACTGATAATATATAATATAGCGTAACCTAAAACAGACCTATAAGTGCTGGTTGTGTTTCCAGCGAAACAGTGTCTCGTTGTGAAAGTCGCTCTGAACATTACATCTCTCTAAGTTGGAGGTTGAAGGCGTCTTCTGCCTGCACGCGCCGCGCATCTCTGGCTATTCTCCAGCATCAGCGTGTAGGCGCGGCTTGAGCCGCACTGCGGTCCCTACGGAAGCCCATTGAGCTCCTTCTCGTTCCGAAAAATAAATAGAGGCGTTTCGCTCCCTGAAAACTGACCTCCAGAAACATTCATGTGATCATAGTTACGCTGGCAGGGCAATAACAAAACGCATTATGCATCCAAATGAAAGCTCTTTGCACCTAATATAGCATACAGAAGGAGAATTAACGTTAGTAAAAATAAATCCTATTATTATTATTATTATTATTATTATTATTATTATTATTATTATTATAGTGCATTTGCTTACCCAAGTTCTAATGATCAAGATGCGTTTATCCATTTCCTTTGTTTCCATTCACTGACACAACAGTTACTATCCCACAGTACAATACAAATGGCCTTCATGGCACAATTATACATTGAATCTTATTGAGAATGTACAGTTTCTTTATTTTTTTCCTCCTAAATTCACAAATGGCTATATCACTGCTATACAACTACAGTGTAGTAAAGTTTGTAGTAAAACTACTGGTTTTAGTCGTTTGTAGTTATTTAAATAGAAGAACTCTTAGAAAATATTATATATTATATGCTTATGACAGTAAACAGTAAAACAGTAAAAATGTAAGGTGGTTGATGTGATTGTTAATGTTACAGTTAATGGTATTGTTCTATTCTAGTGACTTAGTTTAGAGCAAGACTGCTAAAGAGACTATTTTTGTGGTTATTGCTCAAATGGCCATTTGTTTCAAAATTATACTGTATCAATCACTTATTCATGTACCTGCTGAATAAGTAAAAACAAAATTGAGTTTTATGTATTTTGCATTATATATTATATGCATATGTATATTATTTGCCATTGGGTGTGGCTCCACAAAACATACTACTATTACTTTAAAACTAAAAATAACCCCTACCCTAAAATGAAATAATACTTTTAAATAAGAACTACAGTATTACATTCCCTTAAAAGTAATCTATTTAATCAGCTTCAATTACACTGAAACAATGTTCTTTATTGCAAACCAATATGCTTTTAAAATCAAATAGTCACTGTGAGAATTAAATTTAATACATTTTTATTTCTATAGCACTTTTTACAAGTGGCCTTTTACATTGTTTTAAAGCAGCCTTACACACACAAAGCAGTAATAAATGTATTGCCTATAAGTTTGTTCTCTATAATTGTTTATCCTTGATGAGCGAGCCTGTGGCAACTGCGCAAGGAAAATCCATCCTCATTTGGGTGGCACCGAATGTCTATTCATTGTAGTTACATTGTTGAGGTGTGTAGTAATAGGTGCGTACACGCAGATTTATTCATGCAAACTGTCCTGAGCCACTGGAGTACAGTGCATCCGGAAAGTATTCACAGTGCTTCACTTGTTACACATTTTATATTACAACCTTATTAAAAAATAGAATAAATTAATTATTTTCCTCAAAATACTGCAAACAATAATCGATAATGACAAAGTGAAAAAAGTGTGTTTTTTTTATTTATCTTTGCAAATTTATACAAAGTAAAAATGGAAAAAATCACATGTACTCACAGCCTTTGCCATGACACTCAAAATTGGTGCCTCCTTGAGATGTTTCTACAACCTGTCCACCTGTAGTAAATCCAGTTGATTGGACATTATTTGGAAAGGCACACGCATGTCTATATAAGATCCCACAGTCAACAGTTCATTTCAGAGCACAAACCAAGCCATGAAGTCCAATGAATTGTCTGTAGACCTCTGAGACAGGATTGTATCGAGGCACAAAGCTGGGGAAGTTTACAGAATAATTTACGCAGCATTGGAGGTTTTGATGAGCAAAGTGGCCTCCATCATCCGTAAATAGAAGAAGCTGGAACCACCAGGACTCTTCCTAGAGCGGGCCACCAAGCCAAACTGAGTGATCGGGGGAGAAGCGCCTTAGCCAGGGAGGTGGACAAGAACCCTATGGTCATTTTGAAAAAGTTTGAGCATTACTCAGTGGAGAGAGGAGAACCTTCCAGAAGAACAACCATCTCTGCAGCACTCCACCAATCAGGCCTGTATGATAAAGTGGCCAGACGGAAGTCACTCCTCAGTTAAAGGCACATGATAGCCTGCTTTCAATTGGCCAAAAAGCACCTGAAGGACTCTTAGACAATGAGAAACAAAGATTGAACTCTTTGGCCACCGCTCATCACCTGCCTAGTACCATCTTTACAGTGAAGCATGGTGGTGGCAGCATCATACTGTAGGGATGAATTTTAGCAGCAGGAACTGGGAGACTAGTCAGGATCGAGGGAAATATGGATGCAGCAATGCACAGACACACCCTTGATGAAAACCTGTTCCAGAGCGCTCTGGACCTCAGACTGGGGCGACGGTCCATCTTCCAACAGGACAACGACCCTAAGCACACAGCCAAGATAACAAAGGAATGGCTACAGGATGACTCTGAATGTCCTTGAGTGGCCCAGCCAGAGCCCAGACTTGGAGCCAATTGAACATCTCTGGAGAGACCTGAAAATGGTTGTGCACCGACGCTCCCCATCCAACCTGATGGAGCTTGAGAGGTTCTGCAAAGAAGAATGGGAGAAACTGCCCAAAAATAGTGTGCCAAGCTTGTAACATTATACTCAATAAGACTTGAGGCTGTAATTGATGCCAAAGTTGTTTCAAATTGGTGTCAAAGTATTGAGCAAAGGCTGTGAACATTAATGTACATGTGATTTTTATTTATTTATACGTTTTTATTACATTTGCAAAGATTTCCAAAAGTTTTTGGGTTGCTCAGCAGCTTCATGGATCTTTAAGCTGTAGATGTGGAATGATCCCCAGCTACACAAATTGGTCTCAATTGAGGAGGACTCCATCCAAAGGTCCTGCTAAAAGGTTTATCTACCATGTGAACGATGTGAAGACTTGAGTACTTGAGTGGAGACATTCATTGCAATTGCAGCCATAAGACTATTGAGGGAAGAACATTCACAGTCATTTTTACTGTTTCTATGTGGTGCCATCATTTGTAGCAGAGAATGATTTTCAGGTGACAGAACTCCAAGCAGAAGTAGGGCACAAGGATGGATCAGGATGGTTTGGAAAGCAGAATGACTGGTGTCTCAGGTGTAGCACTTGTATTAGAGTACTAGAGAAAACTGGAGGGAGGGATACATATTAGGAACCTATGCTTTCCTAAGAACGGAAGATGCCCTACTATGTCCATCACCCTGGTTAAGGTTATACAAAAAAATTAGTACTGCTTGAGCTCCTAAAGACCTACAGTATCTAATTTCAAGTGCCTTAAGATGTATCCTATAATAGAGCTCTTTCAGGCTTCTAAAGAGAGCAATCCTGTTTTATATGTGAAGTAGAGAGTGGTGCCCCCATGGCTGAGCCATAGTGTTAGCTTTGCCTTTTGTGATTATGCCAAGCTATCATCAATTTACTCTGTAAGGGATTTAATACAAAATTTGAATGATTAATATCTCTGTCTGAGTCATCCAGACTATGCCTCTCTTACTCTTGCTAACAATATCACATGTCTGGATCTGGGTTTCCAACAAAAACGTTGTAAAACTTTTCCCAAACAAATATCGAGCTCTTGGTCTCATCACAAAAAAAAACCCCAACCAGATCTTTACTCTTGAGCTAAGATGACTTTTACTTCCAAGTTTATTTAAATTTCAGTCACAGTACTCTGTAACTCTGAGTGTCTGTTGGCCTCACTGTGATTTCCTCAGTAGACATTATCCTGTTTTTGTACATAGTTTTGAGAGACAGCTTTAGGTAGTGGTTTGTCTGATGTGATGCAGCTTCCAGTTTCTCAGTTTTGATCTAACAGTGTTTAATGGGATGTCCATCGATCCATAGGATGCAATCTTAAATGTAATTTTTTTAACACGCTATTCCTAAGTTATGAAATTCCATTAGCTTTTCTTTCACTTTTAATGCATAGCATTCATTTACATTCTGCTGTTTTTCTCCAGAAAACTGATGTATTTTTTTTATAGTGAAAGCTAATTTTAAGTCAGTTTTCCCCTTCATCTGAAGCTTGCAGAACCTGAGGGCATGAACACTTTTGCAATCAGCATTGTTGATTTTTTTATAATTTGCTGGTTTTCATTTATTTTTCATTTGATATTCAGACAAATCTGATTTCAAATGCCAGGGGGTTTAATGTTTTTGCTAGCTATTGTATGTTATACCTCCTTATTTTATTAAAGTTTGAAACTATTTCAGAATTTTCCCTACGGTAGTTTTTTTTCCATATAATTTAAGTTACAGCATGTGCACTGAGCAACCAACTCAAGATTCCCATTGGGGTATTTGTACAATCAGGGGCGGGCCATGCAATTGGTACCTGGGTCTTCAGTGGGGACTTACCCAACTTAATAAACCTATTAATATCACCACTATCAAGTCACAATTATAGAAAACATTAATACTATAGAAAAATGCAATATAACAACGTGTGGCATTACAGAAAGAGAGAGGCATTTCACATATGGAAGATGAATACCATTTTACTAAAGCAAGAAACCCAGTTCCAACTCCAAACCTCTGTACTACAACCGCAACTCTGCCACCCACATCATCTGGAGCAATTCAGAATCAATATTTGTCTAATAACCTGACAAAAACATTAAAAATGTAAATAAAACACAACCTATTTACCAGAGATGCATACTCATAATTTGCACCGTTCCTCAGAGGCTGTAAGCCAGGGGTACCGCTCGTATTCATTGGTCTGGAAGTGGAGAGCAAACCATGCTTCTAGATGTTCAACTGTCTGGATCAAGCTGATTCAAGCTGGATCGTTCTTCTACGCAGCCATGATGTTGTAATTGATGCAGTATGTGGTCTGGCATTGTCATGTTGGAAAATGCAAGGTCTTCCCTAAAAGAGACAACGTCTTTATGGAAGCATATGTTGTTTTGGAACTTGGATATACCTTTCAGCATTGATGGTGCCTTTCCAGATGTGTAAGCTGCCAATGCCACATGCAGTCATGCAACCCCATACCATCAGAGATGCAGGCTTCTGAACTGAGCGCTGATAACAACTTGGGTTGTCCTTATCCTCTTTAGCCCGGATGCCATGGCGTCCAGTTTTCTAAAAAGAAATTTAAAATTTGATTTGTCTGACCACAGAACAGTTTTCCACTTTGCCACAGTACATTTTAAATGAGCTTTGGCCCAGAGAAAACGCCTGCGCTTCTGGATTATGTTTAGATATGGCTTCTTTTTTGACCTATAGTTTTAGCTGGTACGGGCGAATGGCACGGTGGATTGTGTTCACCGACAATGTTTTCTGGAAGTATTCCTGAGCCCATGTTGTGATTTCCATTACAGTAGCATTCCTGTATGTGATGCAGTGCTGTCTAAGGGCCCAAAGATCACGGGCATCCAGTATGGTTTTCCGGCCTTGACCCTTACGCACAGAGATTGTTCCAGATTCTCTGAATCTTTGGATGATATTATGCACTGTAGATGATGATAACTTCAAACTCTTTGCAATTTTTCTCTGAGAAACTCCTTTCTGATATTGCTCCACTATTTTTTGCCGCAGCATTGGGGGAATTGGTGATCCTCTGCCCATCTTGACTTCTGTCACTGCCACTCTAAGAGGCTCTAACCAATCACAGGACGAAAAAATGTTGACGCTATTCTGGGCCAACTAGCTGGCCCTGTGAGGCGAATATGAAATCTGATTGGTTAAAGAAACAAAGCTATTTCTTAAGAAGACTAAGGTAAAAAGGCCAGCAGTACTTGACTTTGAAGGCCCTGGGCAGATTAGATTGACATGACAGCACATAGCGACTGATTGGACAAAAAAATCTAACATACACATACATGTACTGGAAGCAGTGGAGCCACGAAATCAAAAGAATAAACTGTTGGGAATAAATTAATACAATGTCTTGGAACATATTTTAGAATTTAGGTTGTAAATGTAGGTCAGTGCTTCTGATAGTGTTTAGGCCAGTAGAAAAGGCTTTGCTGGCCCTGACCGCCTGCCACTGTGTACAATTTGAACATTTTCAGGGAGGTTTTAGCTATTTTACAGAGAACAGCCCTGCAGCATCTCCTTTTCGCTGCATTCATAGCATTACCATTACCATAGTATTAGCATTGTTCATTCTACACACATTTACGTGGCTAAACTTTCGCTTAGACATGGTGGCACCAAAAATGGTAAATAGGAAGCCAGAGGCAGAAGATTTCCAATGTGTTAGTGTTTGTAATGAATCATTAGCTGTATTTAAGGAGCTGAGGATAATATTGACACATGAAACCAAACACTCTTTTAAGTGGCATACTGCTTCTGTGCTACAACAGAAAGTGAAATGCCTGTCAGCCAGCTTGCAAGATCAACAAGACCATTTTTTCTGCCAGCCAGTGGCTAGCCATTACACGGCTCAATTTATACCCTATCATGAAAAATACTTTATAGTCTCTCATGAAAGTCTCTAAATGTGCCACAATAGATGCAAATGTAATATTGCACACTCGCAAAAAATTTAGTCGTTGAGTTAATCAAAATAATTTTTCAAGCAAACTACAGTAGCAAGTGTTTGTTTTAAATCTCAACGACACATGCATCTGATTTGACTGTAATTTCGGGCCAAGGTTCAAGATTAATTCTCCCATTGTAATTATTACCTGAGGAGAAAAATCTGCAGAATTCTCATCTTTATGAGTAACTGTAAACAAAATTTACCAGTCAGGTTACCAACCATTTTTCTCTGATTTGTATTACTATAGTCTGCAGCCCAATTCTTTTCTATTTTCATCCATTTGTTTTCGAACAGAAAATGCTTGAACATGCCAAACAACGTTAAGATAATAGATTATCATCATGACCATTACTGTTTAACTACAATTGCATGATATACACTTATATAATGTTTAATGGAGAGTCTAAAACTAATATCTGATTAGACATGTTTAACGTGTCAAGTATCTTTCTGTTTTATTCTTCTTTCACAGGAATTCGTTCATGGGACACAAATCTCATCAACTGCAACTTGGACCAGGAGCTAAAGCTTTTTGTGTCACGACACTCAGCAAGGTTTTCTTCTGATGTGCAAGGTATGTTGTGTTGATTGTTTTGTGCCTTTTTATAAAGCAACTAGTGAATTGTAGTAGTTGATTGCATTCCTTTAAAAAACAACAGTCAAGCAAACATGCAAACTAAAATTCCCAAACTAAAATTTCTGCAATTCTGCAATAAATTGTGGAATTAATTTTGCCCATGTTAACTCAAGAGACTTATTTAGACTTTATGTTTATCCTAACTCAATTCTGACTACTAATGGAGCTGTATAATGTGGAACAGTTTCTTTCTTTATGCAACACATATCTTTTGAGTATTGGAGGCTTTTAAATATGATGCTCATATTTAAAATGCATCAGATTATGACTTGTCTTTCTGCTCGTGTTCAGTGAGCATTTTTTATTGTTCTAAAGTGCATCCTCTCACAGCTCACCGGAAAACCATCTAAATACTGAAAACCTTTATATACAGTCCAATATGATTGATCTGAATCTTCAGAGTAGTGTGGATCATGAAACTGTTACTGTATAGTATTTTTGTGTCCTAATCTAAGCAAACCAAATAAAACCAAGGAGTCTGTATGACTAAAATGGTGGAGATAAGTTGCCATTAATAGACACTGATGATGTAGGCTGAGCATTTAAAATTGGTATCCATTTTATACATATAAACATTTTTCCCCTCTATTGTAAAAATGCAACCTACATGTTAATGTAAAATAAATATGAAAAAAGAAGAATAATCTTAAGGAAAATTATTAAAGATTTAAAAATGTACAATAAACTGGTTGAATATTTCGTTTGTGGCATTTAGAAGACAAATGTAAATGTTCAACCAGTTTACTGTACATTTTGAATTTTGAATTATTTTCTAATTCTTAGTTTAAGCACCTTTTAGATTTTATCACAGCATTCAGTCTTTGTGGGTAAGAGTCAATCAATCTGACAGATCTTGACCTAATAATATTTTGCCATTCTTCTTTGCAAAAGCATTCAAACACTCTGGCAGGGCATCTTCTGTGAAGAGCGCTCGTTATGTATGTATGTATGTATGTATGTATGTTTATATAGTAAGTTTATATGATCAACATATTTGTGCACAAAGACTGACATAAAGCTTTCAGTAAACAGGGTGCTATAATCCTGAGAGAAATTATTGAGCCAAATTATTTTGATATAAAATTAATACAAGAATTTGTTAGATAAAACCAAAATGCATTTTTGACCTTCTGTTTAAAAAGAAGAAATTTTAAAAGCTGCATATTCTACCAATTTTAGCAAAATCTGTTACCTGAATGTGACTTATTTAAACAACCTTAACTAAAGATTCACTTTCACCTCTGTCTTCTATACAGGACAGAAAGTTTTGCATCACAAAAGCAGCATACTGGAGACAGTTGTTCTGATCAACCCCTCAGATGAAGCTCTTAGCACTGAGGTAATTCTTAATCTCTCTCTCTCTCTCTCTCACTCTTTCTCTCTCTCTCTCTCTCTCTCTCTCTCTCTCTCTCTCTCTCTCTCTCTCAGAACTATAATAATATTAAGTATCATGTAAAATGATATAATTAAAGACGTTAACAAGTTAGGATGAATGTGTTATTAATGTTATTAACTTTTACTTATGACATATTAGATTTGACTTCTAAATATAATCTCTAGAGAACTAATGCTGCAGATAAAACTGTGTCTGTTTCCAGGTTCGTTTGATGATATCAGATGTAGCCCGGCACAAGCTACTTGTTCTGGCTGGACAATCTTTGGAAAACACTGGCGAGCTAATTCTTCAGTCGGGTTCCTTCTCTTTTTTCAACTTTATTGACATTTTCACAGACCAAGAGGTGAGAACAATTAATGGAAGCATACATTTGGCCAGGCAAACAACTTAGTAAGTGAAATCAAGAAAAATTTAAAGCTCTGCCTTAAAGCGATCTTTTTTTTTTCTTCAGATTGGCGAGCTTTTAAGCACCATACATCCAGCTAACAAAGCAAAACTAACGGTTTATTGCCCTAAACATGGGGACTGGAAAAATTCCAACCTTGATAAACACAGCCTACAGGACTTCATTAATATTCATCTAAACTCTGTGTTCATACTTCCAGAAATGGAGGGTCTCTCAGAGTTCACTGAATACCTCTCAGAATCAGTGGAAATTCTATCTCCTTTTGATATGCTTGAACCCCCCAGTTCTGGAGGGTTCCTAAAGTTATCTAAGCCCTGTTGTTACATTTTTCCTGGAGGCAAAGGTGATTCAGCACTTTTTGCAGTTAACGGTTTCAACATGCTTGTAAATGGTGGATCTGACAGGAAATCATGTTTTTGGAAGTTGGTCCGCCATTTAGACAGAATAGATTCCATCCTTTTGACACACATTGGCGATGATAGTCTTCCAGGTATCAATAGCATGCTGCAGCGAAAGACTGCTGAACTGGAGGAGGAACAGTCCAAGGAATCGACAGCCAACAGTGAATGGATGAAGAACATGATCTCGCCTGACATTGGTGTTGTGTTCTTAAACCTGCCTCCAACTCTTGAGAGTTTTGAACAAAATCACAGGGTACGAAGAAATATTGAAGAAGCAACACTCACTCTGCAATATCTCAGTAAGCTCTCTTTGAAGCCAACACCCCTGCAAAGGAATATAGGAAATACAATTGAGCCTATTATTCTATTCCAAAAAATGGGTGTTGGAAAGTTGGAAATGTATGTTCTTAATCCGGCAAAAAACAGCAAGGAGCTGCAGTATTTTATGAAGCAGTGGACCGGCACTGAGAAAGACAAGTCTTCAGTTCTATTACAAAATGGAAATAAATCAGAGCTTCCAATCTCATATTTGTCCTCAATCTCCTCACTGATTGTGTGGCATCCTTCAAACCAATCAGAGAAAATAGTGCGTGTTCTATTTCCAGGTAATGCCACACAAAATAGCATATTTGAAGGGCTCGAGAAACTTAAACACTTGGATTTTTTAAAGCATCCTGTTGTCACTGAAAAGGAGCTGTCTTCAAACATGGAGCCAACAATCAAGCAAGCAAAGGTGAAGCAAGAGAGCAAGGACAGTCCAAAATCACTGTCAAAAGCATCACCAATCAAAGGCATCCAAAAATTGTCCAAAGAAGATGTTTCTGAAAAGGCAGAAAATAATTCAGGAACTCTGGATTCATCACTCAAGACAAAGAAGAAAGAAAAACCTCTTCCCAAACCTGCCAAAATTATGGGAAAAGAGGTAAAAATGGAACAAAAATCATTAACTGACTCCCCAGAAAAACAAAAAGCCAATATAAAAACAACAATTACCCCCAAAACAAGCAAGGAGACAAAGAAAGTAGTGAAAAAGACTGAGACTGTTAAAAAAGAAGAAAGCACTGAGAAAAGAAAAGGTCGGACTTTCACACCCCAAAATGATGAAAAGGCCACAATTGAGAAATTGAAGAAAGAGGAGATTAGGAAACAAGGCAAAAAGAAGGATATTAGGAAAGGCTCTCCCATGAAGGAGAGCAGAAAAGAAGAAAAGAAGGAAATTAGAAAGGATGAAAAAGATGTCAAAGCAGACTCTAAGAAACCTGCAAACTTAAAGAATAATTCTCACAAAAGTGATGTGAAAAAGCCTATCCCAAAACTAAAGGCACCAATACAAGCAAAAACACCAGGCAGCCCTGCAAAACCTAAAGAAAAAACCCTTAGCAAATCTTCTAAAAAAGATGCAGAAAAACCAAAGGCAGTTGCTGCAGCTGCTGTTTCAGAGAAGACTCTGTCTATCGACACCACCATAGATAAACACGATATAGAGGATGAAATATCCATAATGTCCTCTCCAGAAGACCTGACTAAAGATTTTGAAGCTCTTAAAGCAGAAGACATATGTGAATATGATGAAAGTCTTTCTCAGAACAAAATACAGACTTCTGAACAAGGTGTAACAATTCAGCATGAAGAAGTCAAGGCCTTAGCAGAATATATTGAAGATAATCTAACTATAGAAACCAATCTAACTGTAGAACCTGATGTGGAATGTGTGGAGATGCAACCAATGGAAAAAACAAATGTTCAACAAATCCAAATTGAAAAGTTTGAAGATGATGACCCTGGTTTTAAAGAATCATCTGATGTAGGACATGAAGAAAAGGGACTTGCAGAAAATGAAGATGATCAAGAACAGCATATGAATACTCAGCTTGAAGATGATGAAATACAGGTGAAGGATTATAAGAGGGAAAGTTGTGAAACAGAGTACAGAGTACCTGAAAAGCAGAATATAGAAGTGCATAGTCCTATACAACTTCCTGCTTCTGTTTCACCAGCAGTTTCTATTCATGATGAAACTCTACCAGGAGGGTCAGAATGTGAGATTGTCTCAGATGATGATAATCAGGATGAGCCACCAGAAGAATACACTACATCTGTCCATACACAGTCTACAATTGAGATTTCTAGTATACCAACTCCTATAGATGAAATGTTAACACCGAGAGATGTTATGAGTGATGAGACAGCAAATGATGAACCTGAGTATCCTCCTGGTATTTCAGGGGTCTGTGATAGAAATATATATTTTAAAGACACTTCTGAGTTAAATCATTCAAAGAGTGATGACACAGAGGGTTATCATTATCATGCATCTGCCTCCACAATTTCACCACCATCTTCATTGGAAGAAGATAAATCTTGTAAGGCATTCTACGGTAAACATAGTGATGAATTTTTCCTTGACACAGGGAGTCTGAATTCTACAACGCACACTTTGCCACTTGTACAGTCACCTTCTGAAGTCGCTGATGCCAGCATTGATCACATTAATAACGATATATCACCACTAGTCAAGCCTGGCACTATACTTACACTGTCATCAGGACATGTGGATTCTACTCATAGTCCAGAAGATAAAACTCTAAAAGGAACTTCATCTCCACAGTCCCCAGGGCATACACCTTACTATGAATCTCCAGTTGAAGAGACAGCAGAAGCTGCATCACATGAAGTCATTAACAAGCATAGCCCTATTATTGTTGAAGTAACAAGTGACACAGAGAATACTACCAGAGAGGCTAGTCCTATAGATCAAGCTAGAGATTTCCCCATATCACTAACTGGAATAGTTTTAACCTCAGAATGTAGTGCATCTGTTAGTGAAAGTACATCAACGAACGTAGGAAAGTCACAGTTTGATGATCGGCTTAATGATCAGATTAAATTTTATGACAAAAATGCATGTGTTGATACATGTGTTAGTTCATCTTCATTACCTCACACAAAAACAGAGTCTTTCTCGGATTCAATTCATTTTTCTCCATTCAAGGAGAGTAAAATGTCCATATCCGAAGGAACCACATCAGAGAAGTCAGATACTCCTGATGATGAGGTTGTTCATGAAGATACTTTCTCTCATATTGCATCGGCATCAACGGCATCACTCGCAACAAGCTCTTTACCAGAGCCCACAACAGATGATGTCTCCCCATCATTACATGCTGAGGTGGGTTCCCCTCATTCCACAGAAGTAGATGACTCTCTGTCTGTTTCTGTTGTGCAGACTCCAACAACTATGCATGAAACTGATGTTTCTCCAACTAAAGAAGAAAGCCCTCGACCAATGTCCATTTCTCCCGATTTTTCACCCAAAATGGCTACAGCTAAACCAAGGATCCTTCAGCAGGACACAAGCTCTCCTGGACATCCAGCAAAGTCATTAGAGATTAGCCAGGAATATCATTCTTTTGCCCTCGATTTCAGTAAGCAATCCCCAGAGCATTCAGTAGCAGGAGGAGCACAGCATGCAGTCACTGAAAATGGCCCAACAGAGGTTGACTACAGCCCGTCAGAGGGTTCTGAATTCAGACCTGGAGGAGCAGGTAATAAAGCAGCATTGCTTTTTGAAGAGCTTGAAACCTCTCAAGCTGCCTCTGCTTCACCATCTACACCATCTGTTGCAACACCTTCTCACATTGGTCCTAGGGAAATTTCTCCTAATGAAGATATTCAATCAGAAGTAGTGACACCAAAAATATCTCCACAAAACCAATCACCCGTGTCCTCTGACTCTTCTATAGTTCTGGTTGGTACCAGCAACTCATATGGACTGGATAAATGTAAAATAAGTCCCACCTTATTTTGCAATGAGGATAGTTTTTTTAAGGCAGAGAATACCAGCCAGAATAATACTGGTTTTCTACCAGAGACTGTTTCACCTTCACCCTCTACAGTATTATCTGACTATTTTGATCAAGAGAAGCCTGATTTAAATACATTTAGAGAAGGATGTAGTCCTGTTTCTGAGTCTAATCCATTCCATTCTCCTGAGTCTGTTAATCTAGTTGAGTCAAACTCCTCCTCACACATTAAAGAAGCAGGACTGCAGTCTGCTGACTGTAGCACCAGCGGCTCTAAAGATCAAGACAGTTTAAAAAAAAGTCTCTCTCCACAATCAAGGTCAAACGTAGACTTATGTTTGGTGGCCTCATGTGAATACAGACATCCAAAGACAGAGCTTTCCCCATCTTTTGTAAATCCCAACCCTCTGGAGTACTTGAATGAGGACAATCCGTTGCAAGAGAAAAAGCCACTCCAATATAGTGGAGAACCACCACCAAGTGGAGGAAAGCAACAGAGCAAGCAGTGTGAAGAAACCCCTCCAACATCTATTAGTGAATCTGTTCCCTCTCAAACAGATTCTGATGTTCCTCCTGGAACTGAAGAGTGTCCATCTATAACTGCAGAGGCAAATATTGATTCAGAAGATGACTCAGAAACTCTACCAACAGACAGGACACTAACTTCTCATTATCCAGAAAGTACTACTGTCTCATCAAGAGACTTTGCTCCACCACCACCCTTTCCAGATGTCTGCATGGTGGATCCAGAAGCTTCAAAAGACAATCAACTCAGCGAGTCTGGAAAAGATAAGGGAGAGAAGCAAAAAAAGAAAAAGTCTGTTAACAAAATGAAGCCATCTTCACCAGGTAAAAAACATGAACTGTCAAAAACAAATGTGGTCAAAGAGTCCAGAAATGCTTCAATAGAGGAAAAGGATGCAAAAAATGCAACTAATACATCTGCATCAAGGGGTGTGAAAACAACAGGTAAGCCTCATTTTATAGTTTATTTAGGAAAGTTTTGTAAATCCATTGAGATTTTCAATATGTTTACATTGGTCTAGCATGTTTTAAGTAAAAATATATATTAAAATATTGTTATAGACTGACATAAAAAAGTTAAGCTGCTACTAGTCCTTATTCAGACTGCCCATTGGTCCTATTAATTAACTATCTTTTGTGTCATTTATGTTTAAAAAGCAAACACATTATACTCTTTTAGTTGCTTACATGTTGCAGAGAACTGCAAGGAGAAATTCAGCTCACTGCATGCTGTGCCATAAAACTTTTAAATTCGATAAAATTAAAGCAAATTAATTGTATATGCAGAGCAAGATGCACACGTGCACATGTTAAATCTAGCCAGTTTGCGCTTGCCCTTTTGCTAACCCAGCAAATAAACTTAATAAACATTGTGCGAATGTGTGGGTTTACTGTGGGGCAATTTAGGCAGGACAAACCAACATTAATTCAACATGTGCTCTCTGTGGCTAAGCCCACGTGAGGCCCACAGCAGTTTTTTAAGCCCTTGGAGTGTTTTTATTGGGTAACCTAACTTTGGGTTTGCCAACAGAATATCCATATTGGGCCCTCAAAGGCCTGCTGTTGGCTGTGTTTGGGCAAACACACGTTAGAGCCCTTATGGAATTATGTGGATTTCCATTGCCCTCACTGCCCCACAGTAAACCCACACATTCCTACAGTGGGCCAGCACAGACATGTTTGGTGAAACGCCACCTATCTCGTCTATATTCCCTCTGATCATCAACCACTGCTTAAATATTAGTACCAGAAAACTGTTTTCTGTTCTGGCACCTAGGTGGTTGAACTTCCACTTGACGTCCAAAGCCACTAGCAGTCTTCAAATGATGTCTTACTTTTTCCAGCAGTACCTAAATTAACACTTAAAAGTAAATGAATTGAAAAATACAACTAATAAATCTAAGTACAAGTTATAAGTACTAGTTATAAAAATACAACTAATAGAATTGTTTCCCAACAGATTTTTAGACAAATGGCCGTCCGTGTTCTAAAAGCCTGTAGCATATTTATTTATTGACTTCAAATCACTTTTTTTACTCTGGATAAAGGTGTCTGCCAAATGTCAAAGATGTAAAAGTAATCATTGTGTGAAAAGGAAGCGATAGCTCAGTGGTTGGGGTTGTTTCTGATAAAAAGGCCCACACTCAGCCCACACTTTGGGCTGACCACACCTTGTGTGTTTGTTTTTTTGTTTGTTTGTCATCGTCGTCGTTACAGTTTGGTTTGGGCTTTACCAGCATGAAATGCGGGGAATGGAGTGGACCACACAAAGCTAAGAGTGGTCTGTGGGCATGTTGTGTGCCCATAGTGGGTCCTACTGGGGGCTACTTCTACTTTTACTTAATGTGGGCAGCTCATACTCAGCTCATACTACCTGGGCCAAATATTGGGGGCTGAGATGTGCCCCGCACTTGACAACAGTAAAGGGGTTCACAATCGTGTGCCTGCATGGGCCAAAAAGGGGCATGTTTGCTCGCCATTACCAGAAAGTACATTCCTAGGTTCCATCAGCAGCAGCAGCAGCAGCCTTAGCAGCATCTGACATCTGATTCATTTGTGGTTTAATGAAACTCTATGAGAAAAGGTAATTTACTGTTTAAGAGCAGTGACAAACTACCGCTTGTACAGATCTAAGAAAGGAATTAATGATGTTTTTAAAGCAATGTTGCCATTAAAGGGGAGCTTAATGTTAACAATATCTTTAACATTTGTAGTCATGTTTGATGACAACCTCAATCAAATTTCAAAACTCCAAAAAAATGATGCTCATTGTTACTGCAAGAATAATCACATTCAAACACAGCATTATGGTTTGCAGTTTATGGGCCATATAACTGCTCAGAACTTATTTCAGCACTTCAAAGTAAGTTGATTGTTTATTTCCACTCCAATTAATATTTCCTAGACAAAATACATTTTAATTAATTGCTAATTTTTTAAGTTTATGTAAAATGTAGTTGTTTAAGTGGACTTTTGATTAACCTTAAACCTAGGCTTTATTTTCCGTTGTGCATTCTGAAAACTTGAGCATGAATAGACTCAGGGTGAACTGGATAATCCTCTTCAACAGGAAAAGCAAGAACAATTTGGTATAATTTAAGAGCAGGGTTTCTTATACAAACGAGTCATATGTATACAGTAGGTAGGCAACATCTTGTGAGCAAGATTGCTGTTTTAACCAAATGGCTACAGGTAGGAGGTGGTCACACAGATAATCACAGCTTTGCTTATATTCAGTACGAAAACATGATTTCTAAACAAGAAAATTATTATTAAGTGACATTTTAGACAAAACATGACTAATATTTTTAGCCTGACTGACAGTCAGGGCTTCATAATTGCTAGAGCATGCTTTTCCTACCTAATGAGTAGACTGAAACTATTGTATAATGCAATAAGTAGTTGCATAGTTGTAGTTGTTGGATTTTTCTTAGATTAATATAAAATAATAAAAAACTTTTTTTAACTGTTAATGTCTGATTTAGTTTGCAGAGTGTTTTATTTGTCTATTTTGGTATATTAAAGCTGCAATTTTCATGTGCCAAACAAAAACTTGGTTGCCACTACCAGACACTTGATTGCACCACATTAAAGACATTGAAAGCTGATTTATTAACAGGGTCTGTGCTAGCAAGATTTTGCATGTATTATTTCTTATATGGTGTTTGGTGCAAACTAGATGTCCATGTCTGTGCAAATAGATTGCCATTAATTTACTAGACAAGTCACTTTTGGAATAGAAAATTGGAATCTGCTTGTATCCCTTAAACAATCCTTTAAATAATAACCTTATTGGATGGTTGGAGAGTGCCTGGTCAGTACGCAAATAGTGGAGATTACGATGAAGAGATTTGCATACGTCGTCTTTCCAAGTACCAGTGGCCTAGATGGTCAAGGGTAGCTCTCTCTTGCAAAATTCTTAAATATTAGACCCATTATTTAAATAACAATAATATTATTGCAATAGCGCTGTTACTCCTGAAGTTTCCATTCTCAAGTGCAAGTAATGCTGTTAAAAAGGCCATACTGGTTATAATTCACTTATCCTTCTTTAAGATTCACTGAGGTAATGCATCACCTGGTGTTTCAGACTTAATATAAATAAAGATATTAATTAATCAGCTTGATAAACATATGACTTTAAAATGGGGTGATTAAAGAGCAGTACAAAGTTCATATCACTGCCTATACAAAATCATCCTTGATTTATTCTAATCACAGTTCTTTTAAGACTGAAATCTGTGACACTATTGAAAATTAAATATTTACTCCGAATGTGATCAACATGAATTGGTAATGCTATTATGCTTAAGTTCCAACTGCAATGTAATATATTAAGTACATTTTTACACCTTATGTCTTTATTTTGTGTACCATTCACATATTCATTTATACTGAAGTGTGCCTTTACTAAAATCAAATTATGTATTTGCAAAGACTTCATTAAACGTTTTTTCCTCCCATAAACCCTCCTATAAACTATTTTAACTTTTATTGAGAAAGTCCAACTTTTATTCCAAAGCTTAAATCTCTCTATAATAATATATAGATTTACATTTTAATATACATTTAATTATACTATTGATGAAACATCAATAGTAGGCTAACATACGGCTACAGTATATATTAAATGTTCTCACACCTGTATCTGCTTCTGAACATACTATTATAGGTCCTGTTGCTGTTTAAATAAAGCCCATCTTTCTGAGAAGGCTCTCCACTATAATTTAAAGTATGCCTGTGGAGATTTGCCCCTTCAAATTACAAAATACCACCCATATATCTACTTATTCCAAGTTGGCTGGAAAGGTTTTTACGGGTTTGTATGCACAGCTTCCAGCCAATCAGAATCAAGTATTGAAACGAGTTAGCTTTTTTTTTTTTTTAAGTTGGTTTCTTTTTGTTTTTTTCTTTAACTTTTAGTGTTGACTCCTTATATTAAAGTTGTTTATTTTTAAGTTGCTTTTTTATTTGTTTAAATAAAACTTTATTTAAAGGTTTTATTTAAAGTTGAGTATTATCATTTATTATTTCTTTTTTTAAGTTGACTGTTTTTATTTAAGTTGTCCTTTTTTTTAGGTTCTTTGTCATTCTGGGTCACCGTACACAACCCCATCGATGTCACTCCTCTTGGATTGTAGCCATCAGTGAAAGGCACCTGAAAGCTGCAGGGCAACAAGAAGGGTGACATTGCTGTTTCTACATTCAGCTGACCCACTGGATGATTACTTTCTTTAAATTCCAGAACTCCAGCTAATTTTTACTAGAATTTGTTGAACATCCGCTGGGCATCTCTCAATAGCAAAGGAAGTTGTTGAAACAATTTAGGCCACATTTACACAACCATGGAATACTGGAAGTGCTCACAGAGTGTGTGAGGGGATGTGGGTGGGGCATGAGTACTGTTTGGTTTCATGCTTTTCCATCTTTGGTCCGTGCAGGGCTTCTTCACAGCCACAGTAACCTTTCTTGGAACTTTAGATATGGTGTGCATGCATTTCTGCTCAGCAAGGTTGTAAAGAAGGGGTATTTGAGTTATAATAGCTTTCCAGCCAGCTTGAACCAGTCTGGTCATTCTTCTCTGATTTCTCATAACTCCAATGCAGTGTACTTATTCTTCCAAATCATTATAACGTTAACTGCTATCTCAATAATGTTTTGAAGAATGTGTGTACTGTGTTTATGACTATATGTGCTATATGTGTGCAATGTTTTCTATTATTTATTTTTCAGGAAACAGTGGATTGTCAATGAAATGTCCTCCAATGTATATGGACCTAGTTTATATCCCTAATCACTGCAGTGCCAAAAACGTTGATTCAGAGTTCTTTAAGCGAGTCCGGTCCTCATATTATGTGGTCAGTGGCAATAATCAGGCAGAGCAGGAGCCTAGCAGAGCAGTGTTAGATGCTCTGTTAGAGGGAAAGGCTCAATGGGAAAATAACATGCAGGTTTGACATTGCATTCTGTTCATTAAATTCATAAAACATTTAACTGAACTGTAAATTGTAAAGTAATGCATGCAGTATGCACATATTGGTGGTAAAGAAAATATCAATCTAAAATAATACATATATTTCTGTGCTCTAGGCCACACTTATTCCCACCCATGACACTGATGTTATGAGGGAGTGGTATCAGGAAACCCATGAGAAGCAGCAAGACTTGAATATCATGGTTCTGGCCAGCAGCAGCACTGTCGTTATGCAAGACGAATCCTTCTCTGCATGCAAGATAGAGCTGTGATTATGAATATTCTTTTCACCCCATATGGAACAGAATGCCACAAAGAGCTGAACAACACATCTAAACAGATAAATAATTCGGTTTTCACTAAAATTATGTGCACTTAATAAACTGAATAGAAAGCTTATTAAAGTGAAATGTATTCAAGTTTCTTTTGTGGGAAATGCGTAGGTCTTAGAAGTCATTATCAATATCTAAATGTCAATATCTAATAGTGTAATTTTAGTATATATACACGCACATGCAGAATTTATTTCAATTGCCTTAATAGCTGAATGTACCACACATGATGCACTTGTTTGAGATAGTTAGCAATGTAAAAGTGAATATGTTGAATTTAGCTGTGAAGTTGAGCCTTAATTGACTGGAAAACCGACAGAGAAAAAACAGGTCACTGAAGAACTTAACAGTGCTTAAATATCGAGGGCATACTGAAACATGAGGCCTATGACATTTTATTTTAAATTGCTTTTTTGTTGTTGTTGTTGTTGTTGTTGTTGTTCAAAGGTACTTAAAATGTTTAGAAATCATGAGTGAGTATGAATTATTATTTTACATACCCTGTGTGCAAAGTATGTATTCAAAATTTCTGTCTGCACTGATATCCACCATAAAGAAAAAAAATAACTAGATACAGTAACTCATGTATAATTGCTTAGCAACAGTTAACTGACATCAACCTAGTGATTGCACTGTTAGAGAGAGAGAGCGAGAGAGAAGCTTGAGAATGGTGTGTTCTAGCCCCCATTTAAATGAGATTACAGAAATTACAGATTTGCTTTTTTGTGACAATTGTTCAATATTAACTCTGTGAAATGCCTGATAAAATTAGCCGATTCATCATCAAAATTGAATTCAGTTAGCACAGAGAAATCTTACCCTGCTTAGACTTACAGTTTTGAAGCAACAGTTATCTGATCTTATCTTCGCCCTCTATACCTGAGCAAACTTTGAGAAATTGTCTTAATCTTCTTTTGTATATGCCTTTCAAGCTTTTTTTTGCAAATCTGTACAAAAAAACCCCATTGTTTGATTAAATTATGCTCTGCTTCTCTTTTGGCATGTGATTGGCCATATTGTTTACAAATCTCATTATTATTGAGGATTACATTCTGAATAGTTTAAGTTTGTGAAAATAGCACAAAATTCATGAAAGTTAGTAGAAACCTCACTAGCTAAAATGTTACATAAATAGTTACAGTGGACAGATACTAAGCATTAAGAGCCTATCATCACTGTAGAAAACTAAAGTAGAACAAAAACGCATTAAATGATTTCGTTTAAATGCATTTTTAGTTTATTGATTGATTGGTTGTTCTCTTCCATTCACTTCACATCAGTTCATAGTCATGGCACAAGCTTTGGAGAAAAATGGGATTATGATTATATCCATTATATAAGATATCCATTCAATACAAGCACAGATGTAGAAATGCACATTAGCTTGTATTGCTTATTTTGTTTATTTTGATCATGTCACATTCACACTTTCCTGCACATTAATGCATTTATTTTATCAGGCAATAACATGGCAGCAACACAAAGTAAAAGCAAGTCAGGAGTTATTATCAAAATGATAGACATTTTTTTCTCTTTCAAATTCCCTGAAATCTCCATGTGCTTATAAGTTTGCATTATAAACAGATCATTTCTTTCTCCACACTTTTGCTAAAACTTTTGTTGTATGTATCTATGTATTACTTTGTGTTCCAAACTAGGATGCATATTGTGGCATGGCCTATTCATATTACTCACAATACTTGAAATATTCTTGTGGATTGTAATATTTTTACCTGTTTTTGGGTTATTTTCTAACATTTTCACAATGTTTTTGTTATCAACTGCAGTGATTTTTTTGCCCAACTTGTTCAATGTTTGGTTGTAAGTAGACCGAATTTTTTTTTTTTATTCCAAGACATTTTAAATTGTTGGCTATACCCAAAGCTTGTGCCATGATTTTAAAAGAATTGGCATTTTTTTTCTCCCAGGGACAACAATCTGGTTTACATTTCAGTTTAACAACAAATAAGGTCTTCACATGTGAAACCAAGATCTTGAACCAAACATTTACATTCTGAGCTATTAATTGTTTGAAAAATCAATTCAACATGGTATGCAACACCAAATGTATGTCAGTCATGTGAACATATAACTGCCACACATAGCCTGTTACCATATTTTCTTATCCAGTATACATATAGCCGGTTCATCACTGTTCCTTCCTTGAACTACTTTTGATACATTACATACTGACCACTGCAGAGCGGGAACATCCCACAAGAGCCGCAGTTTTGGAGATGCCCTGTCCCAGTCGTCCAGCCATCACAATTTGTCCCTTGTCAAATTCGCTCAAATCCTTATGACTGCCCATTTTTCCTGCTTCTAACACATCAACTTTGAGGACAAAATGTTCACTTGCCGCCTAATATTTCCCACTTACTAACTAGGTGCCATGATGGAGATAATCAGTGTTATTCACAGACAGGTCATAATGTTATAATGTCATAATGTTATGCCTGATCAATGTAAAATACGTCTAGTTTCAAACACAGCATTAGTTATGACCTAATTAAAACTAAGGTTTATAATCAAGTTGTGTAAAACACCTGCCAAGACAAGTGTCAGCCAGCTGATAGATTTAGTTAATGCTAGCAGTGCAGGTACAGTAGCTACCTAATCTACACAGTTCAATGACTAATTTAGCTAGCATGTTTCATCATTACAATATTTAGTTTTTATTAGGGATTTTGAGATAAAATTATTCTGATCAGTGAAACAGTGAAATTCTAAAAGTAATTTTGTCTATCCATTTTTTGTTTTATTTTTTGGTTTTATGATACAAATGATCCTCTGTGAGATAAAGACTAAATGTGTGTGTGTGTGTGTGTGTGTGTGTGTGTGTGTGTGTGTGTGTGTGTGTGTGTGTGTGTGCGTGTATAATAAACATGCCTAATAAAGGTAAGAAGAGCTGATGTTAGCAATGCAGTATTTAGTTTGTTTAAATTGAACCCTGCTGCATTTTTCCACATGATATAGTTCATTTGAGCAGGTGAGAGCGTAGCAATTGCACCGAGGTGCGAGCTAAAATAGTCCAAGACGCAGTAGCAAAGTTATTAGCAAATAGCAAAATTACAGGAAGTGAACCAAACATGACATGTTTTTAGGGACAGCTTTGTGAATATGAGCTGTTTAACTGAGCTCCAAGTCACAGACCTTTCAGACTATTGATCCAGTCTGTACACTCATTTACTCCCAAGATAAAGTGCATCATTCTCAAAATATTAAACATAATTTAATGTGACCTCATATGATTTTTGCTTTAACCAAAGCATTTGAGTCAGATTTCCTGACCTCACTTTCATTGGCAACACTTTTTACATCCACAATAACATTCTTCTTGAACTCTTCACCTCTTTTCTGCCGCTCTGCTATGGCTGTGCATGCAGCTATGACCTCATCACTCTCAAAGTCTTCATAATCTTGTTGCAGCTCTGGGATTTCCTCACTAAGATGTTGTGCGGTTTCCTGCTGCACAGCACGTTTCTCTTCCCGCAGATGCAGAGCCCATCTTAAATCTTCCTCCCACAGCATGCGCTCTATTGGGTGCAGGTGCAGTGCCACCTGGAAAGAGCGTATAGCCTGAAAGAAAAACAAACGTATAGCTGACACTCCTTCGTATGAAAAGACGTACGTTCAGTTGAAGGTAACTTTGTGCAAACAAAGTTGTGATCACATTGGTGTTTTAACATTGTAGGCACATGATAGAAGTAAGACTCCCTCATAACCTTTATCTTAATTAAGATGTGAGCATAATGAAGTATAAATTGTTTAAAGATGTGTATGAAATGATCAAAACATTTGTTAAAGACTGAGCCGATTCATAATTGGTCAACAATGGCAAAGACCAGGAGTTCATACAGTTCCCTGGCAAATGTTTGGAAACACCTAGGCAATAACCATTTTTGAGAGACAAAAAAATGTACCATGACCAAAAAATTATAAATGGTCAGATGTTAAACTTTATTTTCATTGGAAAATGTCCCCTAGCATGAATAACAGCTTTACACACTCTTGGCATCCGGTTAGTTAATTTCTCCAAACATTGAGTTAAAATACTTTGCTATGCTTCTGAATATATGATTTGTCACTGTCTTGTTGTGGGATGAAGTTGGTTGTAATTAGCCGCAGTCCATATGGAACTGCATGGTGTTGACGTATGTAATGGTAGCCATGTTGGTTCATTATTCCTTTCACCTGGAATAAGTCACCAAACTTTCCTGCTCCAAAACAACCCCAAAGATTAAGCTTCCACCTCCATGTTTGACTGTGGGTGTGAAGCAGTAAGGTAACATCATCTCTCCTGTCCTGTCTTTTGATTAAGTTCTTCTGTTTGAGCCACAAATGTCAAATTTGGACTCATCTGTCCACAGAAATTTTACCCACTCATTTCTTGTCTAACTCTATGTTTTTGCCCTTTTTTCTAGTTTGTTACATATAAAAAAAGGTCTCAAAAACAATTTGACAGGCACTCTATATAAAGAAATGATGCATAATGTTAGTCAGGAGAGCTATTTATACCATTTCACTGACAACACTCTACACTCACAGTGACATTCTTCTTTATCTCTTGTATCTCTTCAGCAGTTTAATAGAGTAAAGAATATTGAAAACTTTTGTTTTCAAACGTCAAAAGCTCAGCACAGTGTTAACTGAGTGCAAAGATGAATAAAAATACATTAAAAATTTAATGAATAAAATAATAAAGTTAAATGAAAATTTACTGGTACACACAACTCTAATTATATGTGTTTGGGATTTAAGGGTGTTTGCTTTTAAAAATGTAGTACATCTAGCTTACGTAATAGAAATACACAAACCTCTATTCAAATAGATTGTGGCATTGTGTCTATATTTCTTTCTCAAAGTCTTCTTCAAATGGTGAATGGTGAAACATTCACACCTGCCTCATAGAGGTTGTTGGTGATGTCACTGATATGTTTTGGGGTATTTTCCTTACAGCTTTCACAATGTTTTTGTTATCAACTGTTTATCAAAAAAAAAAAAAAAAAAAAAAAGAGGACTGGAATTGAGATCCAGAATTGAGATGGAATTGAGAGTTTATAAGTCTTCACAGTTGTTATAGCAAAGTTGAAAAATGTTTCTGTGCAATTTCAATACTAGTCTAGTACATGTCTAGTTCCTAAGAATCAGAATTTAATTTTTTTATGACCACGCCCACAACTCAGCATATCTCTGGGGCCTGTAAAGTTTCACTCGAGTACATGTAAATGAGGTGTAACTGATTAAATTATTTATTCATGAATTAATTAAAATACTTTTTACATTGTTTGCCAGTTGATGGCTATAGTGTTTATAAATATTTAACTTCCATTTACAGTTATTGTGGGGAAAAGCCTACCTGAGCTATTTGACACCAAATTTTGACAACAGAAGAAAAGCCTAAGATTAATTTTCAACAGAATTTTGCTCATAATGTTCAAAGCACAAATTCTGAGTGAACAGATGCAGTTCTAAACAAGTCGTTGGGTTCAGGGGAAAACAGTAAGTCTCAATGCTTCACAGTGCTTGAGATATTAGGCTAAATTGTAAAGGCTGGAGAATACAACAGAATGGCAGAAAAGTTTCATGTAGCACATGCACGACCTTCCAAAAGCTTCTCGTTCATTTTTTTTAAGAGAGTGCTTCCATCCTTTATGACATTGTGTTTCAAATAATACTTGCATGGATCACAATAGATTCACTGTAATAGAAAACAGATTGTCGTGTTTTTTTCTTTACTTACCAGCTCTATCTCACCCAGGTTTAATTGGGCACGGCCTAAAGTCTGCCATGCCTCCCACCACGTAGGGCGAAGTTTGACTGCCATCTCTGCTGACTGCACTGCAGGAAAGACCTCCTGAAGAATGGTCAGCACCTTGAGTACCACAGGTCAAATGATAAAAAGATCATGTCTCGCAAATCTGTAGCTGCAAATTTCATATTTTATTTATATAATCATATAATTATAGTGCTTGCAAAGTGATTCGATTTTATGCATCTTACAACTTTAGTTTGTTTGAATTCTTGCTCACGCATTTTAATGACACACGGCAATAAAAAAGAAAGACAGAATGAAGGAGTAGCTGTTTGTACTATTATGCAGCTGTTTGAAAGATTTCCACTGACACCCCAAAACAAACTGCAAGCTCTTTATCTTAATCCTGACCTCAGCTAAACAAACTAAATATTGAAAGAATGTGTTTGAAACTGAATCCTACCTGTGATTTCATCTCATATAGGACAGCTTCTTCTGGAGTCAGCTGAATGGCCTCATCCCATTTCCTCACTGCTTCCCAATGTCTAGAGGAAACCATATTTTCATCAGTTTATTTCTGAACTTCATCACCACATGGCGTGTTGGGTGGGGAAATGATAATCAACTCTAAACTACAACATGTGTATAGGGCCAAGACATTGTATGCAAATACAACTCACAAAACCAAAAATAATATACTGGTGTGTCTCGTTTGTATAAATCCTGTTCTCTCTAGGAGTTTTGGATGGAGACCTAGTCTGGCCTGAACCTACCTGTTAGGACATGGCTGTTTACATGCCACTCTGAAACATGCCGTTTTCATTTCCTGCAGTATCCCTTATAGTCTCAGAACAAACTTATGTAATTGTGACAATCCAGGACAGGGGCCTGGGACCAACAAGCTAAAACTACTGTAATGTGGCAGACTGTGACTGTGCCTCAAGTCAAGTCAAGAAGCTTTTATCGCCATTTTAAATATATAGCTGACGCAGTACACAGTAAAATGAGACAATGTTCCTCCAGAACAACATAAAGCTACATAACACAACAGAGCTGCATAACAGAACACAGAGTTAAGGACTAAAGTAATTTGTCCTCGCTGATTTACACATGTAAAATATACATTTGTGATCTATAAAGCTGCTTTGGGACAATGTCCATTGTTAAAAATGCTATACAAATAAAACAGAATTGTAGTGTTTAAAAATGTAGAAATACTCAGAAGGTTTGTTTCAGTAACCTAATCAACATAAAATTACATCATACTCTCTGTACAAACAGTACCTTCGATCTGACTAGAACTGCAAAATATTAAATCTCCTACATCTCTAAAGTGCGTGTTGTTTATAGAACTAATAGAATGTATTAATTATAGTAGACTCTAATATTATAATAATTATTCTGTATAATCTGCAGGACCTGCCTAAAACAGCGACGTGTCCATTCAGTGGTCATACGCTTAATTTAATGCTAATATTCAGATTAAGTATAGTCACACTTCTACAAACTGAAGATATCCTTATTACCTCATTAAATGTGTCTTAGACATAATATGCACTTTGCCACACTAGATTTGAAATTAAACATTCAGCATCAGCTACTGCATAGTTTGATCAATAATCTCTCAGGAAAGACAAAAGATTGTTCCTTGCAGTTACAATAGTTTATTTTGTATAAATATGTATGTACATAAGGGATTTTTTGTGTGATTTTGCATTTACATTTTTTATCTTTATTTCTATAGCGCTTTTCACAACAGACATTGTCTCAAAGTAGACAAGCATTGTCTGTGTTATCTTTAGATAGCAGAGTACTGAAACTGAAATTTCTGTTGCACTAATAGGAGTCTAATGGATACACTTGCATTGACAAAGAAGAGATAGGACAATCACCAAAAATAAAAAAGGTGGACTTTACTTCTAACTTTAGAAACAAGGTACTGTATGTATACAAACATGGTGGCTAAAAAAAAAAATCACTGGTAAATTTGAAGTGTTTAAAAAAACCAACAACACTGAGACACAGGTAGAATGTCTCTACCAGGTTAAAACATGATCAATTATCCAAATAATATCTGGTCATCTGCATGAAAGAAAAGAGCATACCTCTACAAAAATATTTATTAAGTATTTGTGCAAATCTGAATTTAATTTACATTCATATATCCAAAAAAAACTATTATTTTATTTTATATTTGGGTAATTAACTCAGTTAAAGCAGTTGCATTAGAATAACATACCTGCTTTGCTCAGCCAGCTGTTCTCCCTCATCCTTTAGTCTCTTACTCTTGGTAGTACAGTCATCCAGCAGTATCTCTCGCCTGCGTTTGATTGCATGCAGCCAATCAACTTCTTCCAGCTCCACGTGATCCTCCACCTTTACCGACTGTGACTCGAACTGCTGCACTGCTGCCTTAGAAACCTTCTCCCCGATCTTCCTATTCCAGCTAAATGAAGTCATCCTGCCAAAAATAACAAGCCTTGCTTTTAGTCTTAGAAGAACAAAACCCAAAGTGAAAAATGTGTATAATGAACTTGAACTGTTTAAGCTCTGGACAGAGAGGCTGGATAAGCATTCTAACATCATACGCTTATTTTTATAAGCAATATATTCAATTCAATATGAAACAAAGTGCAAATACTGAAATTCTACATAAATATCCATGAACATTTTAAATAAACACAGACAGGTGGAGAAAATAATAATAATTGTCTTGTTATAATGGCACCCATCAAGGGGTGGGATATTTTAAGCATTGTGTGAACGGTTCATTCAGATGTTGATGTGTTGCTGGCAAGAAAAATAGGCAAGCATAAGGATCTGAGTGACACTGACAAGGCTAAATTGTAGTCAGAGCTTCTCCAAAACCGCAGATCTTCTTACCAGTATGAAGTGGTTACTGTTTTGTAGTCCAAGGAAGGACAACTGATGACCCAAAGCTCACTGATGTGTTAGCATAAATCGCAAAATATTTTTTTGTGCTGGTTACAACAAAAAATGGTATCAAAACACACTGCATCACAGTTTGCTGTTAATGAATCATGTTTTCCTTACAGCAGGTGGATGGCTGAGTGCACGTGCATCGCTTTCCTGGGTACGAGATGGCACCAGGGTGCACTATGATAAGAAGGCAACCTTGCAGATGCAGTGTGATCCTCTGGGCAAAGCTCTGCTAAGAAACCTTTGGTCCTGGCATTCATGTGAATCAGGGGCGTAGCCATCATTTCAAAAGTGGGGGGGACGAAATGTCTAGTGTTACCTGTTTGTTTTTTTCATTTTACCCTTGTGTAATTGACAGGTTTTTTTTTTAATCAGCTTTATATGCTTTATGATTAAAATGATTATAAAACAGAAAGAAAGAAAGAAAGAAAGAAAGAAAGAAAGAAAGAAAGAAAGAAAGAAAGAAAGAAAGAAAGACAACAGCTTGCCACTGGGACAGGACCCTTAAAAGGACATCTTTGTGCCTTATTTATCCCAAAAATATATAGTTGTACATTAAGGTACACATTGGTACTTTAAGGTAGTAATGTGTACCTTTTTGAGTATAAAGTACAAACATGTTCTTATAATGGTATTAAGAGTATATTGTTTACGTATTTCAAATTGTATTTTGTTATTGCACAGTACGTGGCACACAGTAATGGATACTTGCACATTTAAATAATACTTCATTTTGTTCTATTCTACAGTCTATGTTTCAGGAATAAAACAAGTAAATCAAAACAAACTATTGAAAGAAAATATGTATTGAACTCAACTGACAAACATGTCAAGACCCGATATCAATTATACAATAAGATGCATATGCAACTTACACTGCTTGACTTTTTTGTAAAAAAGGAGTGAAGCGGTTTTTGCTGCTTTGAGCTCATCGCAACCGAATGTTGGATCGCGGATGCGACTCGAGCTACAGTACTAGGGCGCGTGATGATGACGTGACAAGTGAGTGACTGATTGCCATGGATACGTGAACGTCATGTATAGACTATCTTGTCTCTTTAAACTTTAAATCAATCTGCATTTATATACATTGCTCCATTAAAACCTCAACATGTCGTGAACACACACACACACACACACTCTCCACTAAAAAAGTGAGGGGGACGAATTTGTCCCCAGTGTAATCTACGCCCCTGATGTGGATCTTACTTTCAAACATACAACCTACTTCACAATCAGTGCACGTTGGAGGTCCTTTAGCTCCATGTTGTGCATTAAAAATGTATAATGCCTACATTCCACATTTCTACATTCTACATTTATTAATGAATTTTATTATAGAAGTGATCTAAGCTCTTAAGGTCATGCAGGTGGATTTTATGTAAAACGTAAAGAACTAAATACCTATTACATAATAAAGGCACAATTCTTAAATAAATAATAAAAGTCAAATAAAGTGCAATAAAAATGTGGGTTCTCATTAAGATCTTCTCTTTACAGGTGAGGTACATTCACTGCTTTTAGATTATTTAAGAGGATTATTGTCAGCTCCCAGTGAGTAACGTGTCCTTTTAAAAACTACAACCATTGTTACGGTCACATGATCTTACGTCAATTTAATCGCTAGTTAAAATATTACAACTACGCATAATAAATCTAACATCTTACCATGTAGAATGTACAATCTAACAATTTACAATGCACTCCTGCATACTCACGTTACTGCTGGAGTTCCTACTGTAGCTCATTCCGCATGAGACCTGAACCCGGAAGTATATTTGCAGGAGCAGGAAAGACAGGATGTTCGGGGGGTGTTGTTGTTGTTTTGTTTTTTCCTTTCAGTTTAAAAACCTTTAAACAACAAACAGGCATTGATATTCCACTCTTAAAAACATTGAACAATAAGTCAGAACAGCAAATATATATATATATATATATATATATATATATATATATATATATATATATATATATATATATATATATATATATATATATTTATTTATTTATTATTCTAGTTTCTCGTGTAGAATCTCATGTGGTAGTTTATAGAGTAGTTAATATACTTTTACATGCAGTGTGTGTTTTATTTTAGTCTTAATAATATAATATATTAAATCTTACTGATTTTTTTGCTTTTCAAAGATAACAGCATTACATTAAAAATGCACATAGCAAACAAGGGAAACATCAATCAGAAAGAAAAAACATGAGACCATTAAGACATGTGTTATAGTTATTTTTTTTATTAGAAATAATAATAATAATAATAATAATAATAATAATAATAATAATACATGTAAAGAGACTTGTGTTAACACCAAGCAGGAAGGACATCAGCAATGACGATAGAAAAGCAACTGTTGCTGCCCCTCAATCTAGGAAGGGTTATAAGACCATTTCCACACAACTCAAGTCATCATTCTAGAGTGAGGAATGTAATTCATGGTTCATGGTGGAAGTCTAAGCAAATTAAGCCTAAGGTCAGACCATTCTCAGCAAAATTGCAAAAAAAAAAACCCCAAAAAACAAAACAACAACAATTAAAAATAAAGTACAATTAAAAAAAGACTGAACAGGTTTGACTGAAAAGGTGGCCAGGAGAATGCCTCTTTTCCCTAAAAAGCACATGGCAGCACAACTTCGGTTTGCAAAGTGAGACTAAAGTGAAATGTTAGTTTATTTGTCTGACAGCTAAAGCTTGGCTGATATTTTTTTATGAAACAGGACAATGTTTTTAAGTACACCAGCAAATCTACAATAGAATGACTGAAAAAGAGCAGAATCAAACTTTTAAATTTGCCCAGTCAAAGTCTAGACCTCAACTCGACTGAAATGCTGTGACAGGACCTTGAGAGAGCGGTGCATAAACAAATGGCCTTTATGTGGTGCATAAACAAAATTCTCTATGAACTAGATAGAGCCAAAATTCCTTTGCAATGATGTGAAAGATGGAAGAAGTCATACAGAACACAATCACTTCAAGTTATTGCTAATAAAAGTGGCTCTTCAAGCTAATTAATTATAGTGTGCATAATGTTTCACACATGGCTTATTCATTTTGGCTTTATTTTGGTAAAATAATGAATGACATTAATGACAATTAATAACTGCCTGAGATGCATCCCGTCAAATGCTGGCATCTGGGGATGTCTGGATTGGTCCTAAAGCACTGATACTTTAAGACTGGTGTTGTATGAAGAGAACTGATTCTCAAGTCAAGTCAAGTCAAGTCAAGTCAAGTCAAGAGGCTTTTATTGTCATTTCTACTATACACAGTTGTACACAGTACACAGTAAAAACGAGACAACGTTCCTCCGGAACCCTGGTGCTACACTAAACAATACCATAAAGCTACAACACAACACATGCTACATAAAGTGCATCAAGTGCAACCTAGTGCAAACACCGCAGACAAAAAACAGTACAGTACAGACAGACAGACAACACAAGACAAGGCAAGACACAAAACCAAGATAGTGTCGGCCAGTAAACCTACTGTATACTTGGTTATACAGTGCTGTGAACTGTAAAAACTATACCCGGGAGTGAATATAAGAACACAATGTAGTGCAAAAATACAGCAGCAGTCAAGATGTGCAGAAGACAGCATGTAAACAGTGTAGTATAATATAACAAAGTCGAAGGTGCAAAAAAGCATGTAAACATGTAAACAATATTTTAGTAAAAAAATAGCATTTTTCTTTAACAATTGAATTTAATATGACTTAACTTGAATCAGAACTATCTCTTCTGCTGCTGTGTCTCTGTTTATCATACAACATTGTACAAACAGAAGTCATCGCTCTGTCTCTTGGTCATACATCATGTGATTGCTGAACTTTTGTGAGTCAATCTGTCAAAGACAAAACAAACTGCAAGAGAAGAAACGTCAGCATTCTTTTATTCATTTATATGCATTGCATTTGGGGGATGTCCTTACAGTTCTACAGCTGTGAATAATGCAATTTGTCTGAATAATATTTTTAAAAAATACACAAAAATAGAAATCCAGTCCGTTGTAGTCTATTTACTATCAATAATCATGGTTTTCAAAAAACAGTATCGTTATTGCTATCGGTATCGGCGCAAAAAAAGAAAAAAACCGGTATCGCCCACCCCTACTGGCACCACGCGATTTTTGTTTTGTAACCGGTAGATGGCGATATGCACAACCATTATACAAAACTCCCAAGGAAGAAGAAGAACAAGATAACGGCATGAAATAAGGAAGAAGGGAGCAAGAAGAAGAAGACGAAGCGGATTTAGCAGTGTAAACCGAACTGTTCGAAACGGATTGTTGACCTTAACTGGGTAAGATGAGGATGTTATCAGTTAGTTAATCAGCTGCTGCATTATCTAAAGCTCATGTGTTCTCAAGCGCTTCTCTCCGCTTAGGCCTCAAACTCAGCCGAAGCTCTCGAGCAGCTCCAGCTGCTGTACCCTGGATACAAGAGAGGCATCTTAGAGGAGACACAGGCGCATGTTCCCGAGAGTAACAGTAGATAATCCAGAGGGCAGTTAGGCATAAATAAGCTCATAACAATAGTTTTGAAAGATCTGTGCACTTGTGACTGTAATGATCATTTATTAGTCAATCATAAAGCCAAAATACACATACAGCAAGTCAGTTACTCGCAATCAGTATAAAGTAAGTGCTCACATCTTGGAGAAAAGTGAAGGTTCAGCATCACTCTGGTCTCCTGTAAAACCTTCCAGCAAACTGGTTAAAACAATATTTACGACATATAGACTAATCAAATAAAAACTCATTCTATTGTTAAAAGCCAATTGAACTAGAAATAAAATAGGTTGATTACATTCTATAATTGTTTTTTTTTTGTTGCAGATAAAACTTTTATTAAACCGTAACCCGTAATCGCCTTCAGGAGAATAGTGGTGTTTTGCTCACCAGCTACCCTTCAGAAATCCTAATGCACTTGAGAGATGCTGAACATTTAAATCTCTGTGTAAGACTTTGTCTATACGTGTCTACATGTGAGTTGAAATCGAGTCTGGATGAATTTCCGCTGTGTTGCAGACCCTCATCGCTTCACATTGCATAGTTTGTGGACTTTAGTTGAAGACAAGTGTCCCTGTTGTAGTTTCAGCATTTTTCTTTCGTTGGATATGAAAGAAAAATTGTGTATTGATTATTATGTGATCTATGTAAAATCTGCCTCGCAAACACGTTGCTATAGAGTTCTCTAAGAAAAATGCTGAAACTACAACAGGGACACTTGTCTTCAACTAAAGTCCACAAACTATGCAATGTGAAGTGATGAGGGTCTGCAACAGAGCGGAAATTCATCCAGACTCGATTTCAACTCGCATGTAGACACGTATAGACAAAGTGGCATCGTAACCGTTTAATACTTTCTTGTTTCCTCAATCAATTCAGGATTTTTTTCTGTGGCGTTTTTTTCTTTTGAAAACAGTCCTAATAAGTTTATCCCTAATGAGTGAGCTGGTGGTGACAGTGGCAAGAAAAAAGTGCCTGAGATGGTATCAACCTTGAGAGGAACCATAATCAAATCTGGGTTATACAGAATGTTGATTTATTATAGTTTTAACATTGTTGAGTTTATCAACTGTTCACTAATGGAGACTTGAGTGTAAAACTGCACACGTTGATTCTAGTCATTCTAGCAGATTGTTCCTCATGGATCTTGAGTTTAACTCTCCACTTAGATCTTTAGACTGGGTTTTGGAACCATCCTCAGGTGCAGCGAGTGGTCTCGCTCCATTCGGCAGGTCTGGAAAGAGGAAAAGGACATGATCACTCGATAGAGAGAGATAGAATAAAGGGTGTGAGAGGGAAAGAGAGAAACGTTTTATTAGGAATCGTTAGTGTATAATAATCGTTAAGGGCAATGTGCAGTATGATTAGAGTGCAGGTAGGGACTTTGGCACGGATTAGACTCTGAATGACTCATGAGACAATGCAGCGACTAAAGAACGCCAAAAAGGGTCACACATTTTAATTGCGAATTTGATTTTGATTGTACATTTTTATGTACTTGATGAATTTGATTTAAAAACATTCATTACTTGTCTTTAGTGCATTTTCTTGTTTTCATTTACTAAATATTATATTACATTAATATGAATATAGGCTCTCAAAGTAACAACAGGTTCTGATTGTGTCTGGGTTGTAAATGTTTTTTGACACATTGCGTATTATAATAGAAATCAGTTATTGATATCCGGGTGTGTCGAATTATAAATGACATCATAAATGCAATCAACCTAATACATTAGTCATCATAACACTAGTACAGCTAACAGGGGATCGATAAACCTGCTATAAAAAGCTTAATAGTAGGGTTTGGTAATATATTGAAAATTATCAATGTTATTACAGTAATGTTTTTGCAGATGTAAAATTGGAGAATATTAAATAATGATATTGTTATTTGTGGCGAGAGTAGAGAGCAGGTTGAGAAGAGCCTGGAGAGGTGGAGATATGCACTGGAGAGAAGGGGAATAAAAGTCAGTAGGAGTAAGACAGAGTACACGTGTGTGAACGAGAGGGAGGACAGTGGAGTGGTGTGGTTACAGGGAGAAGAGGTGGAGAAGGTGGAGGAGGTCAGGTACCTGGGGTCAACAGTGCAAAGTAATGGAGTGTGTGTTAGAGAAGTGAAGAAAAGAGTGCAGGCAGGGTGGAGTGGGTGGAGAAGAGTGATAGCAGGAGTGATTTGTGATAGAAGAGTATCTGCAAGAGTGAAGAGGAAAGTTTATAGGACTGTGGTGAGACCTGAGATGTTGTATGGTTTAGAGACAGTGGCATTGAGTAAAAGACAGGAGGTGGAGCTGGAGGTAGCAGAGCTGAAGATGTTGAGGTTTTCGTTGGGAGTGATGACGATGGACAGAATTAGAAATTTGTTTATTAGAGGGACAGCGCATGTAGGACGTTACGGAGACAAGGTGAGGGAGGCGAGATTGAGATGGTTTGGACATGTGCAGAGGAGGGACATGGGGTATACCGGTAGGAGAATGCTGAGGATGGAGCCACCTGGAAGGAGGAAAAGAGGAAGACCAAGGAGGAGGTTTATAGATGTGGAGAGGGAAGACATTCTGGTAGTTGGGTTGAAAGATGCAGATGTAGCGGACAGGGGGTTTGGAGACGGATGATCCGCTGTGGCGTCCCAAACCCCAAAGAAGAAGAATTAGATTAAATCTATATCTGTACTACATAATTGGTCAAAATAATTTTCACCTTAAATGCTACAGATCCTGTCAAAAGTTTGGAAACACTTTTATTGTTTTTCTTCATTTTTTATTATGTTTATATGCAATAAACTTGGTAATTTACCAGTATGACGATTTACTTTGAGCAAACAAATAGATAAATGTACAGATGTTAAACTTTATTTTTATAGAAAAATTCTCAGCATGTATAATAGCTTCACACACTCATGGTGTCCAGAAAGTTCTTGTAAAACTTGCCAAAGGTGTTCGTTTCTAGTTGGATATTTTTTTCTGACCTTGCGATCCAGTTCACTCAGAACAGTTCAGTGCGGTGACTGGGCAGGCCATTCCTTGATTGAAAACACCCCAGCTGACAGTTTGCTCTCTAAATCAAGCTTAAACAGAGTTTGGACGAATGCTTCGGGTCATTGTCTTGTATGGTGAAGTTGCTTTCGATTGGTGTTGAAGTATGGAATGGTAGCCATGTTGGTTCACTTTTTCTTTCACCGAAAATAAGTCTCCAATCTTCCCTCTTCCAAAACCCTCCATGTTTGACTGTGGGTCTGAGATTATCAGATAACATAATCTCTCCTGTTCTCTGTGTTACATCAGTTATTCTTTTAGAGCCAAAAATGTTACATCTGGACTTATCTGGCCACAGATCATTTTTCCAGTCATTCACTGTTCAATTCTTCTGTGCTTTTCGCTTGTAAACTAACTTGTTCCATATAAACAAAAAGAAAAATTTAAGGTGCCTGGCAAAGTGCAAGGCAAGAAATATAAACAATCGGGTGTTTCCCAACTTTTGTAAACAAGGTTTTTTCTAAAGGCACTGAATATCCTACAGCAGCTGCATTACCCCGAAAACTGTACTTTTATTAATAAATAACACCTACAATATGTACGAATGCACATATTGATCAGTATTGCAATTAAATTAATAATCAGTGTATGTACAAGCACACAGAACTTTTAAATTTTGTTTAAAAAAACAAAAAAACAAAACATGTTTTGAATGTGTATGACCCTTTTGGGTTTCCATAGCAGCTGCTATGACCCGTATATTTGAGTGTTTGATAATAAGACTAAGGAACGCCGGGGGTCTGGCAAGACTGCAGTTAAAGTCTCTAGCGTCTTTCTAATGCATAAAAAATAACAGCTACAAATATACACGTATCAACTTTCACGCTTGATAAATTCCAAAATGGAATTGAAAGTAAAAATGATGGACATGCGGTCATTACCGGTGTCAGTTATTAATGAGCATATACCGTCATTTCCGGACTATAAAGCGCACCCATATATAAGCCGCACCCACTGAATTTTACAAATATTTTTATTTTGAACATAAATAAGCCGCACCTGTCTATAAGCCACAGGTGTCTACACTGAAACTAATTTACTTTACACAGGCTTTAACGAAAGACACGTTACACACGGTGTAACGGGTGAAATATGTTGCGCTTCCTTTAGGAGCATAGCGGTATTTTGGGAATAGCCTGCCACTGCATTTTTTCCGGTATTGTGTGTAAGACTGAAGATTATGTGCTTATTATTTTCTGATGCTGATTTCTAAGTTTCTTTGACTAACCCTTAATGCTGTTGCCAAGAAAAATAAAAAAGCACGAGTTTTGGAAACCTGTCTGTGCTTATATGATTTCTGTTGCAACTGGAGTTAGTGAGCTCTCCCTTTACCCAGACTCAACGCGTTACAACGGCTTGTATCTAAACAGTAGACGACCAAAAAGTCATTGTTCACTGTCTTCCTCCTTCCTTTCACAACTATTTCTCTCGGGAGTTTATCTTTTGTCATCGGCGTGCGTTTAAAAATCACCCGATGGAAGTTTTTTCTCCCGAAGCCGTGCAGCTCAGAACACAGGTGAGGTGCGTTTTTTCGTTTCCGTTCGGAAATTGAATTGGTCTAATGTTATGGGGTTCAGTTTTTTGGTTTGAAATTTGTGCATTTTCGGTTTTCGGCTGAAAGACTTTGATCACCGAAAAAACACGGCCGAAACAGTTTGTTGTGATGACGCAAACAGAATCCGTGGCCCGCACGTGCTTGTCAGTGTGGACGTATTTCAGTATATCTGAGAAAGACCCACGGATAGCGATTTGCAAAACATGTAATCGCGAAATTTCAAGATGGGGTGCGTCTGCAAAGACTTTCTCCACGTCGGGTTTAATTTATCACCTGAAATCCAAACATCCCGATCGCTATGCTGAATATGAGAGAAACGCGGCACAGAAAAGCAAAACCTCTCCGAGCATGCGCACTCCGTCTGTGGTGAACGTTTTTGAAAAGGCAGGAAGTTTCCCAGTGATAGTGTTGTATTGTATCTTTAAGCAGTTGCACTTGTTCTGAATGCACTTTGTTTTTATGAAAGAACATATTTAATTTTACAACCTTTCAGCAGGCCAGAGGGCCTGTACATTATTATTTAATGTACACATGAGTGCATTTAAGTTAAACATTTAAGACTAAATTTTAATTAATTTTATCCTGTGCATTGTTGCAATGTGCTATAAATAAATATTTTCATAATTTGTAATTTGAAATGCCTTGATTTTAGTAAGGTTAGTACACAGTCATAGCCATAAATGCAATGGTAATAATAATTGGCATAATTTCTTTCGGTGTTTCGGTTTTCGGCCTTGCTTTCCTCTTTTTCGGTTTTCGGTTTCGGCCAAGAATTTTCATTTCGGTGCATCCCTAATAATATTATGTCTTCTGTACATTGTATGTTGTATTTGACTTTAATTTCCTATCACGAGTTATACAGTGTTGATGTACAGAATCAGAATGAATTCATTCATGCACCATTAGGTTTTCAGTTGCTAGAACATTGCATCAGTGTTAGTTTGCATGAAACTGCAATATTATCAAAAGGTTACCTACATTTTATAGTTATATTTAAGTTGATTTGATGTCATAGTGTTGCATTTTCCACATTGAAAAAGCATTTAATAAGTTGTATGTTTAATAATCCCACTCACATGTTACTGAAACCTATTTTTCACATTTTCAGATATTCAGTTTTAAAGCATTAAAATGTTCTGTATTTTAACATGCTTTTTGAGTTCATATCAAAACAGTCACTTTCTTACCTGGCCTGAAACATATGTAATATGTAATAACACAGTAATTATTAGTGATATCATAATGTAAGCAAGCACTCATCATGTAATACACAATGAAGCACACTTTGCAATAGGCTGTGTATTGGTGAATGACAAGTTCAAATATAAAAAAAATGTAACAGCTCAGGGGTCGAACTCATCAGATTTTGATTTTATTGATTTCTTGCCAGTGACCTCGAACTGAAAAGTTAACACTGAATGCTTGTAGGAAAATGGCCAGGAGAAACTTGTATGTGAAAGTTTTACACAGTATGCATTAGTGTTGTCATGATGCCGTGAATATATTTACGATTCTACTACAGCAACTGCAGCAAAGTTCACGGTCCCATGAAATATTGTGTTCATTCCTCATTCAAATCTACAAATGAATCAAATGTAATCAAATATCCATGTGTATAAATAAAATCAGGCAATTTTTATCTTTAAATGAGAATGAATAACAGGTTATTGGAAAAACAGTTCAGTTACAAGCAAGAAACATTTTTGTTTAATATTCAACAGCAATGAAATGTTTTTACTACTATAAAGGTTATTATTTTGCCTATTCAGCAGAACTGATTATAAAATAATTTCATAATTAGCATTTACTATAAAACAGTATTGACTGGTCTTTTAGTAGTGTTTCATTGCTAAATGTGACCTTGCACCTCGCAGGTACACTGGAGAAAGGTTTGGGTATTAAACTATATAATCTGATTTACAATCGTATGTTAAATCTTATCATTTTAACCTTAAAAAAATCCTGTTTCATAAGTTTGCTGGTGTTGGTGTAAGAGTGAGATTAATGTTCTGCTACTGAAGTCATGAATAGGGTCAGGAGAGGTTTGGGTTTGTAAGTAAATAAAAAATAGACATGTATTATACATACAGAAATGTAAAGCAGCCTGTTCTGTGCATGCACTCTTACTCTTATTTGTCTCTTTCAGAACATGGCATACAGCACACACGCCCCATGCATTGAGTTGTAAAAACATGCAATAGTGTTTCAGCAAGTGTGCATGACTGAAACTATCAGCTCTTGATGTCTCGTACTTGTACTGATTAGAATATGTCTAAATAGTTGCAGAAAACCTTTTGTGAAGTCTGTTTTGAATAAGTTTGGGTTCCGAGTGGGTTTCATGTGATGTTACACCTGTTATTTACCCAGGAAAGTTTCATAACTGGTAATTGCATGTTTTTATTCTTTTGCCCTTGTGTGCTGAGGTGGCCGCTGTGCTTTGATCAAACTGTGCTTGTTTACTGAATATTGCATGTAAATCCCACGCAGACCTCTACTTGAAATCTCTGTAGGCATTCACGCCAGATGGGTTTTCCACCACCGATTGGCTTCTCGGTGTCTTCAGACAAAACCACAAAAGCTTTTCACACTCATATTTATATTTAAATTGTATCCAATGGAAGAGACCTTTCCATATATATATATATATATATATATAGCACACACACACACACACACACACACACACACACACACACACATACCCACAGTGGTGCGAAAAAGTTTCCTTCCTGATTTTTTTTTTTTTTGCATTTTTTTCACACAAATGTGCTATCACAATGTTTTAGATCATCAAACTCATTTAAATATTAGTAAAAGATAACACAAGTAAACAAAACAGGCAGTTTTTAAATTAAGGTTTTTATTATTCAGGGAAAACTAAATTCTAAACTACATGACCCTGTGTAAAAAAGTGTTAAAACTGTGGTTTATTACACCTGAGTTCAATTTCTCCTGCCACACCCAGGCCTGATTACTGCCACACCTGTTTGCAATCAAGAAATCTCTTAAATAGGACCTGCCTGACAAAGTGAAGTGGACCAAAAGATCCTCAAAAGCTAGACATCATGCTGAGATCCAAAGAAATTAAGAAACAAATGAGAAAGAAAGTACTTGAGATCCATCAGTCTGGAAAAGGTTATAAAGCCATTTCTAAAGCTTTGGGACTCCAGCAAACCACAGTGAGAGTCATTATTCACAAATGGCTAAAACATGGAACAGTGGAGAACCTTCCCAGGAGTGGCCGGCCATCCAAAATTACAGCGACAACTCATCCAAGAGGTCACAAAAGACCCCACAACAACATCCAAAGAACTGCAGGCCTCACTTGCCTTAGTTAACGTCAGTGTTCATGACTCCACCTTTAGAAAGAGACTGGGCAAAAATGGGCTACGAAAACGAAAACCGCTGCTGAGCAAAAAGAACATAAAGGCTCATCTCAGTTTTGGCAAAAAAAACATCTTGATGATCCCCAAGACTTTTCCCCAAGGAAAATACTCTGTGGACTGATGAGACAAAAGTTTAATTTTTTGGAAGGTGTGTGTCCCATTATGTCTGGTGTGAAAGTAACACCGCATTTCAGAAAAAGAACATCATACCAGCAGTTTTGCTGCTTCAGGACCTGGAAGACTTGCTGTGATAAATGGAACCATGAATTCTGCTGTTTACCCAAAAAGCGAACTTGGGTTCTGCAGCAGGACAATGATCCAAAACACACCAGCAAGTCAAATCAGTTATTAGGTTTAGGGGCAAACACTTTTTTACACAGGGCTATTTTCTATCAATAATAAAAACCTTAATTTAAAAACTGCATGTTGTGTTTACTTGCGTTATCTTTTATTTATATTTCAATTAGTTTGATGATCTGAAACTTTAAAGTGTGGCAAACATGCAAAAAAATAAAAAATCAGGAGACTTTTTTGTGTGACATTTAGATTATTATTATTATAAATAGCTGCGACTTCGCCTCCTCTTCTATTTAGACGGGGCTGGTGTATGTAAGTCTACCCAGGAGGACTCGCTTTATTTAATGCCAGATATTTGTTCGGTTTTTATTCCACGTTTCTGTCAAACACATTACATTAAACTCCTGGTTGGTAATAATTTTGTTTATATTCAGCGCTTTTGACGTGAGAGATTTAATGTTCCACAATCCTATCTATAGATCAGAGCTGCTGGCTGTGCATTCAGTCTTTTATATTTAATGTTAATCAACTTACTTAAACAGACTTTCTGAAAATTTCTACATTTTGGTTTCTCTCAGGAGACAGACACAGTCTCAAATCGATGGACCCTGATTGATGACTCAGTGCAGCTAGCAGACGGTCAGTTTAGCCTGTTTGTTCTCTGGCCTTGGCCCTGGATAGTCACTGGTTAACTAGCACTGTTCTGAGACTATGACCTATACTACAAGAAATTAGAGCATATTACATCATCGCACATTGCCTTCGCTAATTTACACACCTCTATATTGTTACTGTTATATTTTCATATACATTTGCAGCATTTGGCAGACGCCCTTTTCCAGAGCGACTTAGAACTGAGCAGGGGAGGGTTTTAGGACTTTGCTCAAGGGCCCAGCGATGGCAGCTTGGTGGTGGTGGGATTTGAACCTGTGACCTCCTGATCCAAAGTCCAATGCCTTAACAACTAAACTCCCACCTTCTTCCTGTTAGTAAACTCTGACTGTCAAAGGTGTATATAATTATTCATATGAAATTGTTACAGTAACTAACATATAAAATGATTCAGTTGTTGGCATTGAGCCAAACAGGGTATTGGTCAAATCATGGTTAAATGTATTAAATAGTTTTTTATTAAGTTTTCCTCCCTTTTTAGTTTAGGCATACAAGAATAAGAAACAGAATTGTTTTGTAGCAAAGTCATACCTGTGTCAAAGCTGTTTGCATCAAATTCTATTTACAGAAAAGTGTATGTATGTATGCGTAATAAAACTGGAAACAGGTGCTCTCAGGGTACAAGATAGTTCTGTATGTGGATAAGAATCAATACCATGGTACTGCACTGTTCAGTGGAAACAAGCTGTATTTCGCATGGATCAAGGCGAAACTAATTTAAGTACAGTGGACAAATAAAATCTATTTTATATCTGTTTTAGACTTAAACAACGTAAGATTTTTTCTAGACTTTAGAACATTCAGGATGCTCTAGGATTTTATCTGCACTTTGTATGAGTTCTCAGACAAGTCTCTGAAATGCCAACTGTAATATAACTACAATTAAAAAAGAAACCTCTGATAATTTATAAGCACATTTTAAGTGTGAGATCATGTATTGAATGCTTTTTCTTCATCTCTGTGTGCTTAGAATCTACTGATGCCTGAGGTACGGGATTTGTCAGATGCCCTACCTGAGATGCTTATGGACCCCATCACTGGTGTAGGTGTTGTTGCCTCGAAAAACAGAGCACCCACTGGCTATGATGTGGTAAGTGTTTAAGCATAAAATATTTTCCATGCAATTCATCATTTGATGTTTAGTGTTCCACAAGAAAACCTTAGAAGAAAAACTGATAACAGTCAGTCAAATAAAATCTGATCCAGATCTATTGCTGTGATCTCACTTACTGTTTTTGGTAGATTGCCAGATTTGCAAATGTCAAAACTTTTTTTTTTCCTATATAGTCCCCTCCAAAAGTATTAAAAGATCAAGGTCAAATCTTTTGTTTTTGTTATAAACTCAAGATTATTTGATTGTGTGATGATGGATGAGACTTTCAGATTTCATTTCCTAATATTTACATCTAGGGTTAGACCTTTAAATATTCGCTGACATATCCCTTGCTTGCAGTAACTTTATGCTGGCAACCCACTGGCATCAACAAACTTGCCTTCTTTTCTTTCCAGGCTCGTACTAAAGCATCTGTCAGCTATCATTTGTTTTTGTTGTTTCATTTTTGTGTCATTTGTTCAGTCTCCTCTTTCAGAGGTGAAATATATGCTGGAGTCTGGTGACTGACTAAAAATCAGTCAAAGTAGATCTGACCCCAGATTCTATTGTAAATATGATGATCTGTAGTATCAAAAGCCTGGCTCATATCATCGTTCCCGTTCACAGGCATGCATAGCCTCTCTAAGGGAACTGTTGTTGGAGCTTTGTACAAACCATGACACAAATCTACAACTGCTTCAACCAGACAAAGCAAGACTGCGGTAACACAAAGCAGTAGCTTCTATAACATTAATCACCATGTAGTCAGTCAGCAGGGCTTCCTATTACTTTTCTGTTTTTTTTTTTTTTCCCCAGTGTGTGCCTTCTACCTTCTAAATAAACACAAACAACCTAATCTCTAATCTGCTAATGGCTTGCTATGTTCAAGTTTAAATTCAAGTCTAAGGGAATGACAAACAAAGCACACAATCATGGCATACATGCTGTTTCAGCTCGTGTCCTCTACCTTCAGCTTGAACCTGATGCTCTCCCAAAGGCAAAGACCAACAAAACAAAGCACATATTTCAACATTGTAACTTTGCACTTAAACATATGCTGGATTTAAAACCTAAACATTTAAAATTGTTAGCTCAGGCTGCTTTTCATAAGTCAAGACTAGTATAGTCTTTGGCACACACTCTGATTCGTCTCCTAACTAACTGATCTAATTTTTTTTTACTAGACATCAGGTCCAAGACTTTGACAGCATCTGGAAAGACAACTCCACCATTTTTATCACTTTTTTAACAACGGAAAATATGCCACTGCACTAATTAGTTTGCATCTGCAAGTTTACATTTCTAAATTCACATGACAGTAGTGTGATTTGAGTGAGATCAGATTTGGTCAACAAGTCACATCTTGCTTTTTCTGTTCCTCTGTAACATGACTAGCGTGAATGAAAAGAGGCAGGTGAGAGAAGAAAACTATGAGATTATAAAGAGATGCTGAACTGTAAGAAATGACCGGAATGAATGATTGATTTTGTGAATATTTTATTCAGATTTAAACACAGACCTACAGAACAGAGAATCAAAGAAATTAATATGCACACAATGACATTAGATACAATAAAAAAACATTCACTTGAGGTGAATCTCTGCTTTGAGATTTTAAATCCAACATGTGCACTAAAGTCTTCACTACTTCACAATAAATTTTTTTATGTTTATATGAGGTGAAGTGTCACAACAGCAGTGTCAAATACACAATTACACTTTTAATTCTATTTCAGATATTTTATTTCAATATTACTGGCTGGGGTGTAGCACTGCTGTATATTGCTCAGGAACCCATTTATCAGTCTGTAGGTATGAAACAATATGAATTGATTTATATCAATCTCGCTCATTCTCTCTGTGAGACAGACAAACTTGTGAAGACATAAAAACTAAGTGAGAAGTGTTAGTAATCTGCATTATCAATAGCATTTCTGGGTTCCCAGCTCTACATACTGTATATAATAAATGTACTTGGTGGTTAAGATGTTGGACTTCTGCTTGTAAGGTTCTCACCACCACTAAGATGCCAGTGCAAATTAGATAGTTCTCGCTTGATAAAATGGTGTCTGCCGAAAAACCTTAAATGTAAACAGTCCGTCTCTCATTCATTCTCTTTTCTTTTTCTTTCACAAAGGTTGCATATACCACAGATGGAATGGATGCTGACTTATGGAAAGATGGGCTGTTCAAATCCAAAGTGACACGCTACCTTTGCTTCACTAGGGTCTTCTCCAAGGAAAATGTAAGTCATGCACATTTTCTCCTGATTTTAGTTTATGCATATACAGAATTTCGAGGGTTCCACACAAGCCTCTGACATGATGGTTCACATTGTACATAGTTTGTGTCTTTATTTTAATTTCGAATGCTAATTAGAAAAATGGCAATACAAATGTGTACCATCTGTGTCCCTTCGGTAGCGTGTGATAGGCAGATGAAAAATTAATTGGCAAAAAAAACTGACAGATTGCAATTGCCATTTGTTGATTTTGAACCATATTTAGAATAAAATATACAAAAAATAAATAAAACATGAGGCAAAATATCAGTTGCGTTTAGATTTTATCACCTATTATACATTGTTAATAAAAAAAATCCAATTGGAAATATGTTCGTTTTTCAATGCAATTTGTATGTTAAAGATTTGTTTAAAATGTTGCAGTAAACAGTAATAAATGGGACCAAATACCACCCATAATGATGGACAAAGACCAGAAACCACTGGGACATTCTGTTCTTGCTCTAACGGCAGTGTGCTATATTTTTGAAGGCAAAATGTGCTGTTACCTTACTTCCTGTTTTTGGTAGCTTGCCAAAGTTGCAAATTATGCCAAAGCCCAATTCTTTTGTTTCTTTTTATATACTCAAGAAATTGTGCTTGCAAGATGATAGAGGTTTGAAGTTTTTATTTCCTAATATTTACATCTAGGGTTAGGACAACTTAGACCATAGCAATTTGCTGGAAGACCACACAGTGTTTAGGTGAGCAAAACTGTTGGATAGCTATAATGTATTTAATATTTGGTTACATATCCCTTGCTTGCATTAACTGCATTATACTGGCAACTCACTGGCATCATCAAACTGTTGCATTCTTTTTTTTTCCCAGGCTTGTAGCAATGCATCTGTCAGTTATCATTTGTTATCTTATTTCTCCCTTCTGTATCCTCTTACAGAGGTAAAATAGATACCGTATTTTTCGGACTATAAGCCGCTACGTTTTTCCTACACTTTGAACCCCGCGGCTTAAACAACGAAGCGGCTAATTTATGAATTTTTCCTGGGTTTTTTCCGGTTTCATAAACTTCAAGCCAAAAAACTGAGCCCCATAACATTAGACCAACGAAATTTCCGAACGGAAACGAAAAAACGCACCTCACCTGTGTTCTGAGCTGCACGGCTTCGGGAGAAAAAAAGGTTTTTTTTAAACGCACGCCGATGCCAAAAGATAAACTCCCGAGAGAAATAGTTGTGAAAGGAAGGAGGAAGACAGTGAACAATGACTTTCTTGGTCGGCTACTGTTTAGATACAAGCCGTTGTAACGCGTTGAGTCTGGGTGAAGGGAGAGCTCGCTAACTCCAGTTGCAACGGAAATCATATAAGCACAGACGGGTTTCCAAAACTTGTGCTTTTTTATTTTTCTTGGCAACAGCGTTAAGGGTTAGTCAAAGAAACTTAGAAATCAGCATCAAATAATAAGGACATAATCCTCGGTCTCCACACATGCAGTAATACCGACAAAATGCAGTGGCAGGCTATTCCCAAAATACCGCTATGCTCCTAAAGGAAGCGCAACATATTTCACCCGTTACACCGTGTGTAACGTGTCTTTCATTAAAGCCTGTGTAAAGTTAATTAGTTTCAGTGTAGACACCTGTGGCTTATAGACAGGTGCGGCTTATTTATGTTCAAAATATAAATATTTGTAAAATTACAGTGCGGCTTATATATAGGTGCGCTTTATAGTCCGGAAATTACGGTACTCAGCTGGGTTTAGCCTTTCAAAGCATTCCACTACATGTCATGCTCTGTATAAATGTCCAGAGAATCTTGTTTCACAGTCTTAAGGTCTTTCAAATGGGCTTCCATCAGGTTCTTGGTCACCTCTCTTACTAAGGCCCTTCTCCCCCTGGCTCAGTGACCAGCTTTTGGATGAGTACAGTTTGTGCCACATCTCTTCAGTTTGAGAATTATGGAGGCCGCTGTGCTCTTGGGGAATCTTCAGTTCAGCAGCCTTCCCCAGATCTGTGCTTAGCAAAAATCCTGTCTGAGCACTGTACGCTGTTTCTTTAACCTCATGGCTTATTCTTTGCTTTGATATGCATTGACAGCTTTACAGCCCTTTATAGAGAGGTGTGTGCCTTTTCAAATCATTTCCAATCAATAAACTTTTCCATAGTTAGATTTCTGTCAAGGTGTAGAAACATCTCAGCAATGATAAAGAGAAAAACTACTAAGGTTATTTAATTTAATTCAGTTTGTTTGTTCAGTTTAATAGAGGCTGTGTTTATTTATCATGATCACAAGCTTTATCAGGCCTTGCTGCCTGAATAAAAAAAATAAAATAAAAAAAAAGGATTAATTGACTGCTGACTGCACACATATTGTCAAATTCTTATTACTACAATAGAAAAAAAAGGTTTGTAATGATGCTGAAAAGGTAAAAGTAACTCTTTTCTATTGTATGCATGTTAAAACATTCTGTATCCACTAGTTTGTGTTTTTCCAATGATATGCAATGTACACTTTCTTCAACCTTAAATAGCATTTGCTGCTTATGGTTGAATTGTACATATACACCACTAATTTGATAATTGTGATATATGTTGTCAGCTATTAAAGTTTCATTAACTGCCCTGGAAACACTACAGTAACCTACAGTATCGTTTGTGACATTTGGATTTGAATATTGTCAGCAGATCTCTGCCCAAGGTTTACAGGACATCAGGCAGATACTAAAACTGTGACTAATCATCTTAGTTCCTACTTTAGTTGCCAGTGGCTGACTGCATGGTTTGACTATTGAAAGTCCTGGTGCACCAACGTTATGAATTGAGTGTGAAATTAATTTAAAGGAAAATCAGAATTAATTATCATTGATAATATTTTAATCTAGAGCTGTCCCAGAGAATTTGAGAACCTGTTGCTACCTGAATTTTCAGCTTGTCCTCATCTTGCCAGCAGTTCCTCTTCCAGACTTTAGTCCATGTAGAGAGAACTGAAATGCCTGAAGCTGAAACTGTGGCAGATCTTTCAGCATATGTAGTGTGGTTCATCAGTATTATTTATTAGTGGTTCATCAGTCTTTTATCAGCCGGTGCTGATAAAAGTTTTTGTCCAAACCTTGTGTTGTTTCTCGTCATCATTGACCAAACCAGTTTTATTTTTCCTAACAGCCTCAGAAACTCACTCAGTGAATTCCTCTACTGTTTCGCTGTTTCATCATCTCTGGAAAACTGGAAAATACCATTTTCATTTAATTATTGAAGTTTGTTGGAAAATTATTCAGGTTCCTGTTGTCCCACAAATGTTGAGGATCTCTTCTAATTAGCTCCCATTTGAGACTGAAGATCCTTGTCAGTGACTTTAGTCTATTACTGGTTAGTCAGTTTGAGCATTTTATATTTATTCCAGTTCCTTAAGGTGGTAGAATCAGAATTACATGAGAGGTCTACAGAATAATTCTTGCTGCCAGTTTACAGATGCATTAAATTTAATTTAATTATGTATCATTTGATTAAAATATAACAAATAACTTTGTTTGAGGAAGTGGTAGGTTTTAGATCAGCAGACCCTAACCAGATTAAGCATTCTGCTAAATAGGAGACTAAAGAGAGAAACCTGAAACTGAAAGAGGCCTCATTAGAAGCCTGGAAAAGAACCACAAAAAAAGAATTCAACCTATTGGTGATATCATTGGGTTGCCAGCTTAATGCAGGCATTGGAAGCAAATAAAATGCAACCAAATATTAACAAAAATGAATTTGAAGGAAATAAAATCTGACATTTTGGTTCAATCATCTCAAATACATCTATTGATGTGGTTCAGTGTATAGCAAAAAAAAAAAGCCCTTTCTTTGAGTCAAGTTTATTTCTATAGCGCTTTTCACAACAGACATTGTCTGAAAGCAGCTTTACAGAAATCAACAGTCAAGGTGAATGGTGTGCATTTATTCCTGATGAGCAGCCGTGGCAAGGAAAAACTCCCTTAGATGTTATGAGGAAGAAACCTTGAGAGGAACCAGACTCAAAAGGGGAACCCATCCTCATCTGGGTGACATCAAGAGTGTGATCATAAATGTTTCAACAATACAGAACACTGGAGAGTGAGAACTAACATGAGCACTGGAGTATAAGATTATAAGTGATGTTCTTTCTACAGTTTTATACAGTCTTTATGGTTATAAAACCAGTCTGTGAGGACTGTGTTCAATGTTTAATCTAATAAACATTCCAATAATAAAACCCTGTTAAAGTGGCCTCCCTCAGCAACAGGAACTCAGGCTTATCAAATGCTTTTTTAAGATTCACTTTAAAAATCGATAATCAAATTTATACAGAGAAATTGGTACACACAAATTGAATATTCTACATTTTTAAAGGAATTCTGGTAACTTGAATTGTGTTGCGGTGGCAATCAATGTGTCAAAGTGTGGAAAATTTCCACTGTATAGCGTGTGATGTTTAAAAGTTCATATATTTCAAGAAACACAGTGGCATTGTATTGTAAATATGAATATTAGATGCTAACTGCATTTCATTGGCTCTGTACATGTACCTTTCACCATGACAATACAATCTTATTTCATTTAATCTAAATATAGCAGAGATTTTCATCTATTTTAAAACAATGGATTTTTTTAATTTTTTCTTAAATGAAAAGGAACGTGTCCACGGAAATCTAATATTGTAACCACTGTAACTACAGTATGCATTGTGTGCATCTTTCCACAGAGTCATTTAGGAAATGTGCTGGTGGATATGAAGCTGATTGACATTAAAGACACGCTGCCTGTCGGCTTTATCCCAATTCAGGAGACAGTGGACACACGTATGCATCTCTCTTTTTTGTGCTTGTATTCTTTTAGGCAATATAATATTTTTTTCACAAAGCTTGATTTTTTTTTCTTCATACTGTAATGTCTTTTAACATTCTTTAGCAGTTTTATTGTCTATATGCAGTTATTTCTTTGTGTTTATACTTTGACAAAGTAATTGTTCCTCTGTCTACCACATAATATTGGATTTGATATTAAATTAATAAATATAAACTTAATTTCAGACTTCCAGCTTAAAATGTATTGTCTTCCTATTTTAAGGGACAAAAACAGTTATTGATAAGTGTGGGGAAATGAAATGGTAGGAGTGAGGGAAAGTGTAAGAAAGGAAGAGGCCATGTGTGTAAAAAGAGGCGGTTTTGCACAAGAGGAACCAACAAGTGATGAAATGTTTCCCTGTTCAAAATTGTATTAAGGCAATTTGTGACCAGTGTGAAATGTCTTCCATTGAGATAATAAACAAATCTGTTGCCCCTTCAATATTGATAGATTCCTGTTACACTGTGGTATATCATCACACAGTGGAGGTCAGATTGGATGGTGTTGTACATTTCTTGCTCCACATGGCACCCAGGCCTGTTTAAGAGTCATTTATGTTACCAGTGATAGGGAGTATGAAGTTGGGATTCCTTATCAGAGCTTATCAGAGTTTCCTTAAGAGCCGGAAACACCTGCTCAGCTTCACCTGTCCAGCATACTTAGTCAGTAAGGAAATGGGCCGTGTTTAAGCGCCAGAATGTAAATGGAGGGTTAGAGGTAAGGATGAGGCTGTTGTTGAATTTTTTGTTTTGTGTTTTATTAAGTGTTGGTGAGATTAAAAGGGGTCAAAAGAGCTACAGGAGAGAGGGAAGGAGAGAGAGAGAAGTGGAGAGAGAGAGGAGGGGGGGGTTTGTTGCTCTTGTAGTTAGCTCTATTTGCTAGATCATGTATCCTCCTATTAATCATATCTTTTTTTAGACAAAGCTATGCCACAGCAAATCAGTAGGGGGAAAAGCTAGTGGAGAGAGAAGGCAAACAGATTTAGTCCAAAACTTCAGTAAACGTATTTGTTATACTTGTATGTCTTTTTCACTTAATAGTGGTTGCAGGTGATCATGTTTCTTTTTTTAAATGTACTTAAATGTGCAATATAATAAAGCATTAATGAATAATTGAATTAGTTATAACCTGTGCCTTTAACCCTATTGCTACTTTTGTTCCATTATTCTTTCTACTTCAATCTTTGTTTCTTCAGAGGAGCCAGCATTCAGGAAACGGAGGCTGTGTATTAAGTTTATTCCAAGGGACTCCACGGAAGCAGCAATTTGCGACATCCGCATCCTGGGACGCTCTAAACAAGCCCCACCACAGTATACATTCATAGGGTCAGTTGGAATAAAGTGATTATATATATATATATATATATATATATATATATATATATATATATATATATATATATATATATATATATATATATACACACATATATATATATATATATATATATATATATATATATATATATATATATATATATATATATATATATACATATACATACAAGGTTTATTGTTTGATGAGATTAAAACGTATCAGGGAGGCTGCTATGAGACCTATAGAAATGTTAAAGAAGCTACAGGGACATTTGTTTTCTAATTTTGCTGAAATGACATGACATTCTATGGATAAACATATTGGAATAGCTGCCCATTATACCTACATAGATGATAATGAAATCACATTCTGAATGCATATTCATTCATATGGAGTCTGTCCCCCTTTTACAGCTATAACAGCTACCTTGCTTTTGTGAAGGCTTTAAGGAAATTATTACCTGTTCATTTAGTAGAGCAATTGTAACGTCATGAGATGAGAAGGCCTGGCATTCTGTTTCAGTTCACCCCAAAGGTGTTTGATGAGGGTCAGGGATCTGTGCAGGCTTGTCAAGTTCTTCCACATCAAACTCATTCCACCATGTCTTTATGGACCATGGTTCATGCACTATGTCACAGCCATGCTGGAATAGGAAAAGGCCTCCGTGCAAAATGTCTTGGTGTGCTGAAGCATTAAGATTTCTATTCACTGGAAGGATCCCAACCTAGCTCCACACCATTATCTCTCCTCCACCAAATTTTACAGTTGGCAAAATGCTGTCAGTAATTAAACGCCATCAGACTGCCAAACAGAGAAGCTTGATTCGTCTCTCCAGAGTCCAGAGCTTTTCACCACTCTGTCCGATGCACCAGTCAACCATGGATACCCATTTCATTAAGCTCAGGCTGCACAGGTTTTGTACCGATATTAATGCCAGTGGAAATTTGGCACTCTTGAGCTATGGATAAGCAGAGCATTGGTGACGCATTGTGTGCTTCAGCACTCAGTGACCTCACTTTGTGACTGGTGTTTTGCTTTTAACTGAGTTGCTGCTGTTATTAAATGCTTTCATTTTCTGATAATACTACTTCCAATTAATGAGGAGCCTTACATTTTACCCGATAGTCTGCATTTGAGCTTATATTTATTATTTACTGAATATCTAACAGCGATGAAATACTACATAGTAGTAGTAAGTCACACTCTAACTAATTGCACAGCTGCCAATAAGGGACCAAAGTAAAAGCAGATATTGATCCACCTCCCATCCAACTTCTCTGTGTTCATCCTAAATTGTCATTTAATTAAACAGTATTATATGCACAACAGGGGCTGAAGAGCATGGTTTATTACCAACAATAATTTCCCCACCAGGAGGTTCAATAATTAACCCCTGAAGTGCCCACAAACTTCCCCCTAGATAGCAAAGAATTGCAATGTATCAACCATCAGCAAGAAAGCTCAGCAAATCCAATCCACCCCAGGGTACAATTCTACACTGCTGCTACAGAGAGCATCATAACATCTTTATTCACTAACATATGCTATAACATATTGTCTGTTTTTAGGCTCTGTAAATATTAAAACATGCAGATAAATATTTTTAAATGCCAGCAATGTGAAATGCTTCCCTCATGTTTAACGCTATGTAAACATAACTATAGTCAGAGACACCACACACACACATCTGTTAAGTGATATTCATTACATATATCCTAGCTAGGAGAAGAGGGTTGGATGCATAACTGTTCAAATGGGAATGTAAAACATTGCTGTTCATTGTTGGCTGTTATTTTGAGTTCCTAAACTAAGTGAGCATTTTTCCACAGTGAGCTGAACAACATGGGGATCTGGTACCGAATGGGGAAGGTGCCTAGAACTCAAGACTGCTCTCCCACACAAAACAACGCTTCCGGCACTGCTACCACCACCAGTGTACAAACAGTCACCAACTCTACTTCAGTTCCTGTCCTGCCCAAGTATGTGTGCCTGAGCAAATTTTGTTTAGAAATAGAAAAATAGAATAATCATGTTTTAAATCAATGTTTTTGGTGTGAGAAGTCAAGTGCAAAATCATATGTTTTGGAGAAAAGGGGAGGGAGAGGGAGGCAGGCTTGATTAAGATGGTTTGGACATGTGCAGAGGATGGACATAGGGTATATTGGTAGGAGAATGCTGAGGATGGAGCATGCAAGACATGCAGGTGGTTGGGGTGAAAGAGGCAAATGTAGGGGATAATAAAGGGTTATTAAGAAGGATGATCCATTGTAGTGACCCCTAATGGGAGAAGCCAAATGAAGAAAAGTGCAAAATCATGTTTAGATTTAGCATTGGGTAGAGCAGATTCCTGGGTATTTTCTACAGTTGATTTAAAAAAAAAATCAACTGCTTCATAGTAAAGCTTTTTATATTTCTTTAGGTAGGCCATAAAAGAATAGTATTTTAGACAGACACCTTTATGAATATTTGTGATATTGCTTTGTGCCCTTTCTTATAACGTGCATGACGTATTTGTATATTTATATTTTATGTAATACTTTAACACTTGTTGCTTGAGTATTCCACACACACACACACACAACACATACTCACACACTGCTAACAGCATGAAGTCACTGCAGGCTCAGCCAGCTGTGGATAATGGTCATGATTGACATATTTCTAAGCTTGCTCAAAGCTTTGCTGTAAATAAAGTGTAAAGTCCGCTGAGGGAAATGTATCTGGATAATTCTCAAGAGCCAGAGAAAGAGGCAGCAGAAAACCTGTATCCCTTGGTGGCTGTGAAGGAAAGAAAAACTAAAGTGTGCCATGGTATACACAATGTCTAGAAGGATAGTTCAATGTCCAAGAAGAATTGGGGGACATCCATTAATGCCTTGAGGTTGCAGGTTGTGGCATTCATCAAAATGCCCTTCATTGGGAAAAAAAAAATTAAAGAGCAAATGTAATGTTTTTAAAACTTTGCCAGTTCTACTGGTGATTGCCATTGTAGTTTAAAGAACTGGAGCATGTACTAGACACTAGTTACACAAAATAGCTCTCCATGAAACATGACCAAAAATACACAACACCCAGTATGCATCAAAACCTACATATAGCTTTTTAGCATTTATAGCTTATTAGATTGGAAATTCTGTGGCAGCTAACTAATGTGCAACTCTTATTATGGCAAATACATAAGCTCATAAGGAAAAACCTCACCATCCTTTGTTCCGACCAAAATTCATTAGCCTGGTCTTCACTGGTTGTGCTGGTCCCTGAGACAGATGTCTGCTAAAGGTTCTGTGTAAATTACATGAACCAATATAATCTAAAATAAATATAAATGTTTTTTTAGTAGTAGTTTTATGTGATTGTTAGGCTGTTGATAGAGTGTCCTGTGTCACTAAGCATTTTAATCATAGAGAGTTGCTTCGGAACCCAGTCATTAGGGTTGCACAAGCCAGTGTACTTTTTGTGCAGGTCACAGGCCCGGATAAATGGGGAGGGTTGCGTTACGACAAGGTGCCGAGAGAGGAGTTGTGATATTGTATGAGGAGGTCTGGTGTGTCAGAGAAGTATGTGAGGGGTGGTGCAGGACATATATGAGGACAGTGTGACAGCAGTGAAGTGTACAGTAGGAACGACAGACTGGTTCAAGGTGGAGGTTGGACTGCATCAAGGATCGGATCTGAGCCCTTTTTCTGTTTGCGGTGGTGATTGACAGGTTGACGGAGGAGGTCAGACAGGAGTCTCCATGGACTATGATGTTTGCGTATGATATTGTTATTTGTGGTGAAAGTAGGAGCAGGTTGAGTAGAGCCTGGAGGGGTGGAGGTACGCACTGGATAGAAGGGGAATGAAAGTCAGTAGAAGTATGACAGAGTACATGTGTGTGAATGAAAGGGAGCGCAGTGAAGTGGTGCGGTTGCAGGGAAAAGAGAGAAGGAGAAGGTGGAGGAGTTCAGGTACCTGGGGTCAACAGTGCAAAGTAATAAAGAGTGTGTTAGAGAAGTGAAGAAAAGAGTGCAGGCAGGGTGGAGTGGGTGGAGAAGAGTGATAGCAGGAGTGATTTGTGATAGAAGAGTATCTGCAGAGCTGAAGATGTTCAGGTTTTCTTTAGGAGTGATGAGGATGAACAGGATTAGAAATGAGTTTATTAGAGGGACAGCGCATGTAGGACGTTTTGGGGACAAAGTAAGAGAGGTGCGATTGAGATGGGTTGGACATGTGCAGTAGAGGGACATGGGGTATATCGGTAGGAGAATGCTGAGGATGGAGCCACCAGAAAGGAGAAAAAGTGGAAGACCAAGGAGGAGGTTTATGGATGTGGTGAGGGAGGACATGCAGGTAGTTGGTTTGAAAGAGGCAGATGTAGAGGACAGGAGGGTATGGAGACGGATGATCCGCTGTGGCGACCCCTAATGGGAGAAGCCGAAAGAAGAAGAAGAGAGTTGCTAAGAAACAAAGAAAGACAAACAGAAAATGAAAGAAAGAAAGAAAGAAAGAAAGAAAGAAAGAAAGAAAGAAAGAAAGAAAGAAAGAAAACAGAAAATGAAAGAAAGAAAAACAGAAAATGAAAGAAAGAAAAACAGAAAATGAATGAAAGAAAAACAGAAAATGAAAGAGAAGAAATTAATTGATAGGTTTAATTGGGGCAGTAGTGAGTAAAATTAAGAATGAATAAAATGAATAAATTTGTAATAAATTGTGGGCTAGTGTTTAATTATAAGGAAATGATGTGTTATTTCAGACACATATCCATGACCCTACCTGCCAGTTTTAGGAGGAGTACCACTCGACCTGACTACGAACACCAAAGCTCCAACCTATATGCCATCTCGGGTAAAAACTTTCATCATTGTGTACAAAGCACAGGATAGGTACCAATATGAATTAATTGCTTCCTTTAACAATACCTTTACATGTGTTACTAATATGATGCCGCTACTCGGTTGGCGATTAATCTTTTCCCTTTCGATTCTATTTCAAGGTTCTTATACCTCAATAATTCTACTTCAGGATTATATTTTGTTATTTCTTTCATATTTGGATTTGTTTTTTTTTTTCCCACTGTTTTTAATTTTAGCTATGGATGGAGTACCCTTTGTGATCTCTGAGAAGTTTGCATGTGCATCCAGTGATGTAAGTCTGCCTTTTGTCATTATGATTTCTTTGTAATCCTGAAGTAATCTAAAATCTCTGACAATCTCATTTACAGCATTTCGGTTTCGAGATTTAAAAGTGTTTCCGGTTGCCTTCGATTAAATCTTTAAAAAATGATTGTGCAAGATGTCTCAGATTGCAATAGTAGATTGGACGAATAAAGGTCAAACCAAGAGATATTTGTTATTTCTATTTACCTAGACCTGAGACAGATAGGAAAGTTTTGGCTCAGGAGTAGACCTAAATAAAAAAACATCAAATAACTTGGCAAAACTAATATTCTGTTGAATACCTTTCAGTTCGCTCATTCAAAAACATTGACCATCTTTTATTCAAACCATTCTTTTTTTTATTTGGGTGTATTTTCTTTCATGCTGAAAGGTAGTTATATTTCCCTTCAGCTTACCAGCAGGGACCTGAAGATTTTGCATTTGTAGCTTTTTTATGATTATATCCATTTTTATAAAAGCCCAAGTTCTGACTAAAGAAAAGCAGTCCTAAAGCCTCATGCTGCCCACTGGTGTTCTTCTCATGATGTGATTTTGTTTCTGCACCAGACCTTTTGCACTTGTTCTCATTAGTTTAGGTTTGGGATGTTTAGTTGAGATTGGATGTTTCTCAGGAGAAACCACCAGCCTACTCCAAAACCCAGACATGTAAAAAATATATCCGGTTGTCATATACCAAGTGCAATCAGAAATACTGATATTCCTGCGGTTTCTTACTTTTTGCCATTGATTTCTCGGCTTATTTCTCGCCAGGCTCCTTGGTAAGTTTTGGTCTGGTCCTTTTATAAGTTTTGGAGAGTAGTTCTGTTCTTGGTGCTTAATGTAATCCATTCTTTCTTGGTAAAATCGGTGCCACCCTGATGAGGACGGGTTTCCTTTTGACTCTGGATCCTCTCAAGGTTTCCTCCTCTTAACATCTCAGGGAGATTTTTCTTGCCATTGTTGCCACTGTATAGGCACTATTCTATACATTTATATTAATTAATTAATATTAATAATTCATATATTGCCTGGTGGTCTAGTGGCTAGGATTCGGCGCTTATTATTATTTATTTATATTTGTAAAGCTGCTTTGGGACAGTGTCCATTGCTAAAAGCACTATGCAAAAAGCTGAATTGAATTAAACTAAATAATATCCTATAATCTATATAATAATATCCTATATAGTCTATAATGCTCTACAGGCTTAATGCCACTTCCTAGAATGTCTCCTCCAAATACCAAACATAGTAAACGTTAAACTAATAATATTATTATTACACCTTACCTAAAGAGCACCAGCTGTACATTTCTTCCCAGAATATAACTGAAATATTAAAGAACCTGGCTTCAGGATACCCTTTTTAGGCACGTCAATGAGATCAGCATCTCTTTCCATCCAGCCATCCAAAAATTCAATTTATTTACCGCTGCTTCAAGCCTTAACCTTGACAGTATTTATGTTCATTGGTATCTGTTTTATCTTTATCTAATTTCTTGCTCACTTTTACAGCTACAACAGGTTGACTTGATGGGCATAAGGATAAAATCCCTTGCAGAGATTGAAAAAGAGGTGAGTACTGTGGCATATCTATTTCTTGAGCATGACCTAATGATAGCATTGTGGGTGAAAAAAAAATCTAAAAAAAAAAATAATAATAATTTTGATGATACAAGAGTGCTGAATTGAATCAAATTTTTGTGACTGTGTGGGGTACAAGACCGGCTGTTTTGGAGACACTCTGTCCCAGTCATTTAGTCATCGTAATTTGGCCTGATCTACTATAGCACAAATAGGAAAATGTGCTATCAATGATAGGAAGGTGTCAGAATACACTGTGAATTAGAGGTTGACTGGATGGATCGTATAACCGATAACCAATTAAGTTTTTTAAATGAATACTGGATAACCCAATTATAACTATTTATGTAATTTAGTACTGAACTTTATTACAAAAATAAAAATAATAATAAAACACTACTGAATCATGGAAATGTGCTAAATGAAATAAAAATGAATATATTCTTTATTTTAATGAATATTGAGGAAAATAAAAGACATGCCTTCAAACTGAAACTCCAAATAAGTAAAAGGTTAAATTCAAAGTGAATAGAATAAAATAAATAAATAAATAAATAAATAAATAAATAAATAAATAAATAAATAAATAAAAGGCACACCAACAAACAGCATGTAGTGTCAGTGATTCGCCTCTAGAGGCTGCTCTCGTTCTATATAATGGCAGCAGACCTTCTCAGCTGCTCCAGCCACAGAAAAAACCCGGAAAAACCATCGGTATGGATTTTTTCCGTTCCAGCAATCAATTGTCTGTGCCGATTAATCGGCAAAACATGAATCGGTCGACCTTTACTGTGCATTGCATCTTGCTTGCACAGACCAGTCAGGCACCCATGTTGTCCCTTGTGTTTATTTATTCATTGTGTATAAAAATAAAACCTGCTGTTTTGAAAATCAAACACAGGTTTTGTATTTTGCTTGATAACTGATGACTTGATTTGCTTGATAAGCAAGAGTTGTATGGCATGAATCCTACAATAAATGTAATTGCTGATGGCAATTCAGTGTGTTACCTATTAACATATTTATGTTGATAATTTCATTCTCTTCTTCTTTGTGTGTATGTGTGTGTTTTTTCTTCTGTCCCAGTATGAGTATAGCTTTCGTACCGAGCACAGTGCAGCTGCCCGCCTGCCCCCCAGTCCTACCAGGACTTCACTAGGTTCTGAGGCTTAAACACATGGACAAAAGGAATGCCATGAGCTCAAAAGAGTGGCAGGCCCGGAGTGGAAATGAAGTGATGGATTTTGACCTCTTTTGACCTTGAGACTTCCTCAGCATTATCCCTACAGTATTTACTTTAATTTCTTTGTTAGTGGAAATTGTGACTACATTTGTCCAGCATTTCTTGGTGACAGAGGAATAACAAGTGCATAATCTTTCAAATACCATGAACTAACCAAAACCACTACTGAAATACAAAGGGATAACTAAAGAAGGAACTTTTCTGTACTAGCTACAAATCACTACTATACATAATGCATCGTTATCTGTACAGTTAAATGTCTTATCCTCATGCAGAGTTAACTTTTGTGTTAAAAGGTTTAGCATGGAAACTATCAAATAAGATCTTTTGAGTTAAGGTTCAAAAATGCTGAAAAAACGAACTAAATAAAATAGGAGGAGTTATTGTTTTGTTTTGTTTTGTTTTGTTTTGTTTTGTTTTGTTTTGTTTTGTTTTGTTTTGTTATGTTTTGTTTGTTTTTGTTTTGTGGTTGCGAGACCGACTGCCTGATTAGAACAGTTCATCTTTTCTCAGTTCATGTATAATCAGAGCTCTGTGTTTGCCATTGGAAACATAGCCCAATATACTGTACAATAAATGCACTTCTGTGATGTTCGTCTCCGTGTGTGGTTTGGGGGATTGGGGCATGTCGCTCGTGTTTCTGTGCCTTGATTATGGCAGAGGGCAATAGCAAACATTTTTATGTAGAAGCTTTGCTTTTTTTTATGTTAAAGTACACATAATTACATGCATGAGCACTGGTCTACATGCTTCCATGTTTTTCTGCTTGCAGGATTTTTTTTGCTGCATTCTCTCTCTTCCCCTGTCTCTCTCTGTCTCTCTCTGCAGCTCTTTACATAATTCATGGACCAGAAGTCAGTCTTCATTATTGCTAGATCAGGCGATCATGGAGATGCCTTTGAAATTCAACTTTAAATCGAGCATGGCAGAAAAGGCTATCCAACGCTTCAGCCCACGTGAACACAAGCTTTTTTTGGCCGTTATTGAATTACTTTTAGTTTTCTAGCAAAAAAATTTGTTTGTATTTGTCTGTTAGATGCTTTTCAATATTTGTTCGAATCTTGTTTTATCAGTTATGTTTGTGTTTAATGTTGTATGCAAGCAAGATGCAGATTGAGCCAGGATTGACAGGTTAGCAAGTCCATGCACATATCCATCACATTGGAATCTCTATCTGAGAATAGAGTAGATTGTGTTATTTCTTTTTGTGTGTGTTTTTTTTTAGTCGTATCTCACATGAAAATACAGAACAGGATTTAGAAGCCTTTCTTCTGCTTTTTTTGCTTTTATTACCACCTAAATTTTCTCCAATATGCTACATTGATCTGTATTCAAGGTCAAATGTGTATTATAGGTTGGTTAGGTTGGTTGGCTTGTGTGTGTTTTGTAAATAAATTTTGTGTACTCAGTTCCTGTGCCTCTTGATTCACTACATTACATCAATCTACAGTGTTTTTCTAATATGTTGGTCAGCTTGAAAATGAAAAGGCAAAGTGACATTTCCGTTATATTCTAGTAGACTAACGTGAACTGCTTCACCACTCCCTTTCTTCTCTAACCACTCGAGTTTGCACAGACATGTTACACTCTTTAGTCTTGGAATTTTTGGGACAAAATGGAATTGGTTTGAGTCCTACCTGGAGGCTCGAAATGGGACTACATGAATCCACATCTGCTCTATGTAGACTCTCCACTGGTGTCTTCAAAAGCTCTGTACATGATTCTCTTCTGTTCTCCAATAAGTGATCTCTTGGTAAGGTCATATATTAATATGGGTTTAACCACTGCTATGTGCTGTCAAATTTCGAATAGAGTACAAGATTCTGCTTCTCACTTTCAAAGCACTTCATAATCTTGGTGATCTTCATCTGTTTTTCTCACTGTATCTTCTGTTTAGTGAATATGAGTTTTAGGGCATTTAACTGAGCTGCTCCTCATCTTTGAAATTCCCTTCCACAATCAATACAAGTTTGTAAATGTCTGACCACTTTTAAATCATCAAATCTCATCTGTTCAGATTAGCTTTTTCTGATGAATTTTAAAAGTTAAATAGCTGTCTGTTGTTTGATTTTATGATTTCACTCTGCTGTACTGTGTCCATGAGTGTTTTGAAAGGCGCCTTCAAATAAAATGTATTATTAATATTATTGTGTGAATAACACAAGTTTTCTAATGAATAAATCAACTAAAAATCAATCCAGATCAACCTGAAAAAAGTTTTTAAAAAGTTTGAAATCTTTGCAAAAAAATAAAATAAAAATAGATTTGTACATTCAGTGCCACACAGATGAGGACGGGTTTCCTTTTGAGTCTGGTTCCTCTCAAGGTTTCCTCTTGCCAAGTTTTTTCTTGCCAATGTCGCCACTGGCTCGCTCGTTAGGTATGAACTTATAAGCAATAAACGAATAGGCATTGACATAGAAATGAATATTTTATGACCTAATTATATCTGTAAATCAGATTTTTTAACAATGTCCATTGTTGAAAGTTCTATACAAATAGCTAAATTGAATTACTGTGTATCTGGAAAGTTTTCACAGCGTCTCAGTTTTTCCACATTTCGTTATGTTATAGCCTTATTCCAAAAAGAAATATATCAGGTGTGTACGTTTTCCCAGCATCTGCTTAATACTTTGTTAAAGCACCTTTGGCACCAATTACAGCCTCGAGTGTTTTCGAGTATGATGCTACAAGCTTGGCACTCCTATTTTTGGGCAGTTTGTCCCATTCTTCTTTGCAGAACCTTTGAAGTTCTATCAGATTGGATTAGCAACGTTGGTGCACAGCCATTTTCAGATCTCTCCAGAGATGTTCAATCAGGTTCAAGTCTGTGCTCTGGCTCAGTCACTTAAGGACATTCACAGATTCGTCCTTTAGCCATTCCTTTGTTATCTTTGCTGTGTTTTACCATTGTTGTGCTGTTGAAGGATTAACTGTTTCCCCAGTCTGAGGTCCAGAGCGCTCTGTCATCAAGGTTTTCATCAAGGATGTATCTGTACATTGCTGCATTCATCTTTCCCTCGAGCTTGACTAATTTCCATTTTCTTGCCACTGCATACCATCCCCATAGCATGATTCTGCAACCACCACCATGCTTCACTGAAGAGATGGTATTGGCCAGATGATGAGCGGTGCCCTTTGTAATGCTTGCAATATTAATGCAAATAAGGACTCTTGCTGATTTTTTACAATTAGTAGATCACATGTTGTTACTGGTCACCAATAGGGCTCATTAAAACACCATTAAACATTAAGATTCAAATTAGTTTATACAATAATTTCTCTGTTTTGATATTAATGAATAAATGATGGACACAAACTTACTACATAATAACCGCATAGATACTATTCACACTAGCACCTTAGACACCGTCGCCCCCATCCGATTAAAAAAGGTTAGAGACAAAACTAAATTAGACGTTTTTAAGATTGCATACAAAGACAGTATGTCTGGCTACAGACAGGCGCTAAAAGCTGCTAGGGCCGAAAACCTGAGCAAACTCATAGAAAACAAATAAAACAATCATAGGTTCTATTTATTACAGTAGCTAAATTAACAAAAATAAATCTGAAAAGATTTTTCCATCACAGTTTAGTAGTGAGGATTACATTTTTTTTTTTAATTCAATATCAGGAACAAAAGCTCAACAATTACAACTACAATGCTTAGGAGACACAACCCTGATCCAAGGCCATTAGTAGGATGAGGCCTTAATCCTCAAAAATGTCATTAAAATAACAGAGAAATTACACATGAGATTTGAGGATGGATTTGGACTGTACTTAATGTAAACATCTGATGCCACCCAGATGAGGATAGAACAAATTTCATGAAATCATAACTAGCTATTGGTGTGCATGCTACTCAGGTGCTCCTATTCCGAGTTCATTCTGCTACAATACTGAATAAATATCTGTAATGTTTTTCTGTTTCAGCATGGGAGAGGTCTGAGGTGATTTTGCAAGCTATCCTCAGGCACTACTATACTGTATGTCTGGAAGGTGTCCTTTGCAGCTGGGGGTCTGTTGCCTGTGGTTAGTTCTCACACTTCTTTTTCCATACAGTAGGTGTGAGAGCATCGTAAGAACAACAGCACTGAAACAAATCTTACTAAGAGCACTTATATTTACATAAGGGAGAATTGGCATTTAAAATGAACAAATGATGATAAACAAATGTCTTTTCATCTGTAGTACATATATTTGCTATGCAGAGACACTGGTTATAGAAAGTCTTCTTGACCATGTTTAACCTCTAAGCCCACAGTTTTATGGTTACCAAAAAGAAATTAAACTGTGTATATACAATAATGTGAGCAGTGAAAAAAAAGTTTATTTTTCCTTGCTTGTTTTATATTTCCATATTTATTCATTCTCATTTTACACAAAGGTCTCTTCTAAATACTCTTCCATTTAAAGCAGTTAGTACACTTCTCTCTTTTTTTTAATAATTAAGAATAAACAATGTTGGCATTACTGTTGCTATACTTTTCCATGGTGGTTTTACTATGTATCAAAATAAAAATATACTGTAAAATTATAATATATATTTTGTTTTAAATATGTGTCCAAAATAGAAAATAATTACATTTTTAATAGCCAAAGACTTTGACACTTTATATTATAAATGATATATTTAAACAAATGTTCCACCATGCATGCTGTAAGCACACCGCTGTTTTCATGCAATTTCCATCATGCTGTTTATAAAATCAGAGAAGTCACATTTGAATGTAGGCTGGACTGGCGATCACCTCTCAAACAATTTACATCATGCATTACATTAAATGTCTGTCTGGGAAAAATTTATATATATATATATATATATATATATATATATATATATATATATATATATATATATATATATATATGAGGGGTGGGTTTATATGGCTCTAAATAAAATGATCTTTGTTGTTTAGTTGCAGATACTGCTCTAGAAATAAAAAAAAAAAAAACAACACATATTATGTAGTCCAAAACATGACATCACATTTAAACTATTGTAATTTATGTTTATCTTTAAAAACTATAAAGGATGAAATGTTCTAGCATTGTACATTGCTTTGTTTAAAGTTTGAAAATCATAAGATTTGGTCACATGGTAGCAAATTATAGCAGTTGGACTGGTTTTGTCACCCCATGTGAAAAAAAAAAAAAAAAATATATATATATATATATATATATATATATATATATATATATATATATATATATATATATATATAAAAACAAGCACAAAAATGAAGCCTAACATACATGTTTCCACTTGAATGTGTTGTCCCGCATTCTTTGAGGCCTGTCTGCTGAAAGGGCCAGAGCAGATGGTGTTCTCTCTTCACAGTTCTTCTGTGAGGGTCAACCAGAAAAAGTGATTTGAGGTTTCTTCTTTCTTCTATTCATGCTATTCAGACCAGATGTCCTTTATTGCTGAAAATATTTTGTGCATCTGAAATTTTCGATTCACCATGGTAGACAGTAAGTACTTGAAATTCACGTACAGAAGTACAGTGGTCAAGTACAGAAATTCACAGGAATTCATAAGCATTTACATGAAAATAAACAATTAACAAATTGGCCTTGTTGGTCTTAATTAATATGCAAAATATAGAATGGATGGTATTAAAGTTTACTTTAACCAAATTGATCAAAACACTACATATTCAGGTTGAAATGTGCCTACTTGCAAGAACAATAAATTTACTTTTACAAAAAAACAAAAAACAAACAAAAAAAAGGGTTAAAATATCAGCAGAAATTCCAGATCAACAAATTTAATGTGCAGTTCGGGTCAGAAATCTCAGAAGAATCTTTAGCAAACATCCTGTTCTGGGGCATTACAAAACTAGCAACACATTTGGACTATACAAAAGTTATGCACCAAAACACATGGGCTCACCAAAACTCTTAAAAATCACCAGGTCTTTTCCGGTTCAACTGACCATTGTGTGCTTATGATAGGTTTGATTTCTATTTTTGGCTGACAGGATTAGAAACTGATGTGGTTCCATGTGTTGTGCATTCTGAGATGCATATCTGCTTTCCACAATAGAATAGAAAGAAGGTGTAGAGAATAGCAGAAGATAAATAATAATAATAATAATAAAAAATAATCATTCTCCACTAATCAATTCTATCAATAAAGTGTTTCAGCCTGTGGAAGCTCTTCACACATGATCCTTATTTTGTTTTCCACACCATTCTGAGTAAACTCTAGAGACTGGTGTGTGAAAATCCAAGCAGCTCATCAATGTATGAAATACTTAAAACAACCTATTCCACATTTACAGTTACAGAGATCACAATTTTGAAAACTATATTTTTTAATTGTGCTTCTGCCACATGACTAACATGCGGCCATATGTTTCAAGGACCCCTAGTGATAGAAAGTTGTTATATCAGGTAAACTGGCTATGCAGAACTTTTATGACAATGCATATAATTTCAGCATAATTCAAAATAACTGCTCAATCTTCTGCTTGTAAGTTTCAGAGATATGAAATTGTTTTTAGTTTTAGACAAGCTACTCAAAAAAGTACAAATGTACCAATTTGTTTTGTTCTTTTTCATGCAACAGTATCTTTATTTCATCTTATAGCTTTTGCAACGTTTTATGTACTTTTCGAAAAGGATTTTCTAATATTCTTTTTTTTCTCTATATATAGCAATTATGCAAATGAGTGTGGCTTTGCATCAATTTAGAATGTGTGGGGTTTATTAATGTTCATATATGGTAAAATCCTCACAGTTTTATACCAGTTCAGACTTCCACACAATGGTAACATTTTAATCTCACAGATGTCAATGACACAGTGTTTAAATAGCTTGGAGCAGCAAAATGTCATAATAAAGTCCAGCTCTCAATAAATATTCCCTGGCAACCGAAAACTTTCACACACATATGATATTTAAAACACACATATTTCAATGTATCAGGATAAAAATAAATGTAAAACACACAAATGTACTAATTTAATTTTAGTTGGACCACTTAACTCAGCATGCCAATGATAATCATTATTGTTTCAAGATATTTTAAAGTCTAGTTATTGATTACAAGGGCATCATGTTCACAACATGCAATAAAGTCATTTCGCAGTGTCTGAAACAGAAGCATAGGAACACACTATTTAAAGCACAATTATTGGTTTAACCAATGTGATTTTTTTTTTTTTTCACTTTAATTGTTTTCAAGTCTAAAATGGCTCAATATTTTTTATAAAACAATTTTTTAAAAAGAACCATTGTCACCATTGGTAGAGAACATTTTTAGCTTCTAAAAACTGTCTCTACGCATTTTTTTTATTTTCTTTTTTGTTGCATTTTTTAAGTTCCAAGTACATCGCTATCCAATGTCAAGTGCAAAGGTTCAGTAGGACTGGAAAACACCAAATCTATTTATTTACACTATATGGCCAAAAGTACATCACTTACATAACACCCCTTATAATAATGAAGTTCAGGTGATTTAACCACACCTGGTTGCTAACAGGTGCATAAAATGAAATCTCCATAGACAAACACTGGCAGTAGAATGGCAGTTTTCAACTAAAGATCTCAGTAACTTCAAATGTGGCCATGTCATGGGGATCCCTATTATCCAAGAAGAGGTTTGAAGTAGGCCTCCTAGTTCCACTAAAGGGTAATGTACATTTACACCACTTGGCAGATGCCCTTATCCAGCACAACTTACATATATTTTTATTCATACGTCTTGAACAAGTTGAAGGATAAGGCCTTTGCTTAAGGCTCGAGCAATGACAGCTAAGTAGTGCTATATCTCCGAAGGCAATCAGAAGCCTAACATCAAAACTACTTGTTAATGTGGGTAAGTAGCAGTAATTAGCATGTTTTCAACATTGTGGCAGGAGTTTGGGGAATGCCCTTTTCAGTTCAGCATGATAATGATCATGTGAACAAAGTAAAGTAAAAAAAAATCTGATTTCGAACTGAAATGTTGATTTCCAGTCTTGTCCACAATCAGTATCTGACCACATGAATGCATTTTTGACTGAATGGGCACAATGTCCCATAGAACCACTACCAAGAAAATCTTCTAGGAAATCTCCCAGAAAGGTATAGCCTGTTATACTCCCAAGACGAGACCAGCTGCATTTCATGTTCATAGATTCAGAAAAGGATTTTCTAAGAGGCATATAAAGGTATGATATCTGGGTGTCTAACCCAGCCATTAGGGAGGCACAAGCCAGTGCATTCTTAGTGCCGGTCCCAAGCCCGGGTAAATGGGGAGGGTTGCGTTAGGAAGGGCATCCAGCGTAAAACACGTGCCAAATCAAATATGCGGATCACAAATGAGAATTTCATACCGGATCGGTCGAGGCCCGGGTTAACAACGACCGCCACAGGTATCGTTAGCCGACAGGGTACCGGTGGAAATTGGGCTACTGTTGGCCGAAGGAGGAGAAGGAGAGGAGGAAGACGTCTACAGAGACGGCAGGGAAAGGAGCAGTGTAGGAGAGTGGAGGTTCGGGTTGGTACTTTAAATGTTGGTACTATGACGGGTAAAGGGAGAGGTAGCTGATATGATGGAGAGGAGAAAGGTAGATATGTTGTGTGTTCAGGAGACCAAGTGGAAAGGGAGTAAGGCCAGGAACATTGGAGGTGGGTTTAAACTGTTTTATCATGGTGTGGATGGAAGAGAAATGGTGTAGGGGTGATTCTGAAGGAAGAGTACAGTAAGAGTGTAGTGGAGGTGAAGAGAGTTTCTGATAGGGTGATGATCGTGAAGGTGGAAGTTGAAGGGATGATGATAAATGTCATCAGTGCCTATGCTCCACAAGTTGGCTGTGAGATGGAGGAGAAGGAAAGATTCTGGAGTGAATTAGATGAAGTGGTAGATGGTGTACCTAGGAAAGAACGGTTAGTGATTGGGGCGGACTTTAATGGGCATGTGGGTGAAGGGAACAGAGGTGATGAGGAGGTGATGGGTAGGTATGGTTTTAAGGAGAGGAATGTGGAAGGGCAGATGGTGGTAGATTTTGCTAAAAGGATGGAAATGGCAGTGGTGAACACTTATTTTAAAAGAAGGAGGATCATAGGGTGGCGTATAAGAGTGGAGGAAGGTGCACACAGGTGGACTATGTGCTATGCAGGAGATGCAACCTGAAGGAGATTGGCGACTGTAAGGTGTTGGCAGGGGACAGTGTAGCTAGACAGCATAGGATGGTGGTCTGTGGGATGGTTTTGGAGGCGAGGATGAAGAGGAGGAGAGTGAGGACTGAAAGAAGAATAAGATGGTGGAAACTGAAGGAGGAAGAGTGTAGTGTGAGGTTCAGGGAAGAGGTCAGAGAGAGGCTCAGTGGTGTTAAGGAGGTGTTGGATGATTGGGCAACTACTGCAGGAGTGATGAGGAGGCAGCTAGAAAAGTACTTGGTGTGACATCTGGAAATAGAAAGGAAGACAAGGAGACGTGGTGGTGGAATGAGGAAGTGCAGGAGGCATAAGGAGAAAGAGGTTGGCAAAACAGAAGTGGGATAGACAGAGTGATGAGAAAAGTAGGCAGGAGTACAAGGAGATGCGGCAGCAGGTTAAGAGGATGTGGCGAAAGCCAAGGAAAAGGCATATGAGGAGCTGTATGAGAGGTTGGACACTAAGGAAGGAGAAAAGGATTTGTACCGATTGGCCAGGCAGAGGGACCGAGCTGGAAAGGATGTACTGCAAGTTAGAGCAGTAAAGGATGGAGAGGAAATGTGTTGACTAGTGAGGAGAGTGTGTTGAGAAGGTGGAGGAGTATTTTGAGCAGCTGATGAATGAGGAAAATCAGAGAGAGAAGGTTGGATGATGTGGAGATGGTGAAGCAGGATGTAGATAAGATTAGTAAGGAGGAAGTGAGAGCAGCGATTAAGAGGATGAAGAGTGGAAAGTCGGTTGGACCAGATGACATACCGGTGGAAGCGTGGAGATGTTTAGGAGAGATGGCAGTGGGGTTTTGACCAGATTGTTTAACAGGATTTTGGAAGGTGAGAAGATGCCTGAGGAATGGAGAAAGAGTGTGCTGGTACCGATCTTTAAGCATAAAGGAGATGTGCAGACCTGCAGTAACTACAGGGGTATTAAGTTGATCAGTCACACCATGAAGTTATGGGAAAGAGTAGTGGAAGCCAGGCTGAGAGAAGAGGTGACCATCTGTGAGCAACAGTATGGTTTCATGCCGAGGAAGAGCACCACAGATGCCATATTTGCTTTGAGAATGTTGATGGAGAAGTATAGAGAAGGACAGAAGGAATTGCATTGTGTATTTGTGGATTTAGAGAAGGCGTCGACAGGGTGCCAAGAGAGGAGTTGTGGTACTGTATGAGGAAGTCAGGTGTGTCGGAGAAGTATGTAAGGGTGGTGCAGGACATGTATGAGGACAGTGTGACGGCAGTGAAGTGTGCAGTAGGTACGACAGACTGGTTTAGAGTGAAGGTTGGACTGCATCAAGGATCGGCCCTGAGCCCTTTCCTGTTTGCAGTGGTGATGGACAGGTTGACGGACGAGGTCAGACAGGAGTCTCCCTGGACTATGATGTTTGCGGATGATATTGTGATTTGTTGTGAGAGTAGGGAGCAGGTTGAGAAGAGCCTGGAGAGGTGGAGATATGCACTGGAGAAGGGAATGAAACTCAGTAGGAGTAAGACAGAGTACATGTGTGTGAATGAGAGGGAGGGCAGTGGAGTGGTGCGGTTGCAGGAGAAGAGCTTCAGAAGGTGGAGGAATTCAGGTACCTGGGTTCAACAGTATCTTTATTTCATCTTATAGCTTTTGCAACGTTTTATGTACTTTTCGAAAAGGATTTTCTAATATTCTTTTTTTTCTCTATATATAGCAATTATGCAAATGAGTGTGGCTTTGCATCAATTTAGAATGTGTGGGGTTTATTAATGTTCATATATGGTAAAATCCTCACAGTTTTATACCAGTTCAGACTTCCACACAATGGTAACATTTTAATCTCACAGATGTCAATGACACAGTGTTTAAATAGCTTGGAGCAGCAAAATGTCATAATAAAGTCCAGCTCTCAATAAATATTCCCTGGCAACCGAAAACTTTCACACACATATGATATTTAAAACACACATATTTCAATGTATCAGGATAAAAATAAATGTAAAACACACAAATGTACTAATTTAATTTTAGTTGGACCACTTAACTCAGCATGCCAATGATAATCATTATTGTTTCAAGATATTTTAAAGTCTAGTTATTGATTACAAGGGCATCATGTTCACAACATGCAATAAAGTCATTTCGCAGTGTCTGAAACAGAAGCATAGGAACACACTATTTAAAGCACAATTATTGGTTTAACCAATGTGATTTTTTTTTTTTTTCACTTTAATTGTTTTCAAGTCTAAAATGGCTCAATATTTTTTATAAAACAATTTTTTAAAAAGAACCATTGTCACCATTGGTAGAGAACATTTTTAGCTTCTAAAAACTGTCTCTACGCATTTTTTTTATTTTCTTTTTTGTTGCATTTTTTAAGTTCCAAGTACATCGCTATCCAATGTCAAGTGCAAAGGTTCAGTAGGACTGGAAAACACCAAATCTATTTATTTACACTATATGGCCAAAAGTACATCACTTACATAACACCCCTTATAATAATGAAGTTCAGGTGATTTAACCACACCTGGTTGCTAACAGGTGCATAAAATGAAATCTCCATAGACAAACACTGGCAGTAGAATGGCAGTTTTCAACTAAAGATCTCAGTAACTTCAAATGTGGCCATGTCATGGGGATCCCTATTATCCAAGAAGAGGTTTGAAGTAGGCCTCCTAGTTCCACTAAAGGGTAATGTACATTTACACCACTTGGCAGATGCCCTTATCCAGCACAACTTACATATATTTTTATTCATACGCCTTGAACAAGTTGAAGGATAAGGCCTTTGCTTAAGGCTCGAGCAATGACAGCTAAGTAGTGCTATATCTCCGAAGGCAATCAGAAGCCTAACATCAAAACTACTGCTACCACTTGTTAATGTGGGTAAGTAGCAGTAATTAGCATGTTTTCAACATTGTGGCAGGAGTTTGGGGAATGCCCTTTTCAGTTCAGCATGATAATGATCATGTGAACAAAGTAAAGTAAAAAAAAATCTGATTTCGAACTGAAATGTTGATTTCCAGTCTTGTCCACAATCAGTATCTGACCACATGAATGCATTTTTGACTGAATGGGCACAATGTCCCATAGAACCACTACCAAGAAAATCTTCTAGGAAATCTCCCAGAAAGGTATAGCCTGTTATACTCCCAAGACGAGACCAGCTGCATTTCATGTTCATAGATTCAGAAAAGGATTTTCTAAGAGGCATATAAAGGTATGATATCTGGGTGTCTCCATACTTTTGGCCATATAGTTTGTCTGCCTTTTTGTCTCTCTGTTAATTTATTTATCTATCTATAAAGTTATCTATCTAAAGAAGTATTTGATTTTACCACATTGTATTATTTTAATTTGTTTTGGTGGGACTGATTAAACATTGTTAACATTATTTTTCTTTAATTGTACCCAATGACTCAAATAATCATTATATACTAACTGTCCTATGATCAACGCAAGAATCTGAATGAGAATGAATGATTTAGTGACTCTCTGCTGGTACCACGGATTGGTAAGCTGTCATTAACCATTCCGAAAATACTTTTCTAAACCATTATAGCAAAATTTCTATAAATAATTTCTGTTTTCCTCTTTTAACAATATAATACTATGTAATAGATCCATTAATGCATGTTTTTAAATAACAAAATACATATAAACAGTTATAATATACTTGATATATGTATTTTCATCTGTAGTACATAACTATAACAATAAGTAAATAAATAAATATATGTCATTTTATATACCTAAAAGCTGTATATGTTTAAATAATATCATCTAAAAGATGAGGGGTGGCAACCCAATCCAAAGTCCGTGGCTCAGAGGCTGCCATTATCATGCACATGAACTGTTTTCCAGTTCTTTTGTCAATAGGATAAATACTGGTAGGAGTAAACCTTCTGTTGTTCTCCACAAACTCACAGAGTTTCTGATACACATGGGGGTACTCATGGCGGAGGAACACCCCCCGAATTCTTAGCTCCCGTTGAATGTTGATGAAACAAATCTCTCTTGCTTTTCTCCCCTCTTCACCTTCCTTGTCAATGTCAGCTGTACCTGGTGGTGGAGTGAGAATCAAAGTCTCCATTTCACGTTCTTTCCCTTGGACATTTCTTTCTGGGCTGTAAGAAGCTAAAGCAACCTTGGCATACTTCCTAACTGTTGGGGCTTTAACCCTTGGTGGTGATCTCTCAGGCACTTGTTCGCCAACAGCAATGGATACGTTCAAGAGAAAACATTCATTGGGGTCGTATTCCTTACCTGCTTCCTGCAGCTCCTTGCAATAATCTCCAAGGTTATCCATGTAACTATCTAGTTCACGTATAGACAGATATGTTGGTGACATCAGGAGGCTTTCTAGGCCATACTGAAGAAAGTTTGTTGACGATCCTGGGTTTGGAAAGCTCAAAAACAGTACACCTCTTCCTCGGGACAGGTATCCCACTTTGGCTATACGTGAGAAAGCTTTGTGGACCTCTGCAGTTTCTCTGCAATATTTAATTATGTGGCGACATACACTGTTAATCCTGCCATACAAACAGCTCTCCTTGTGAATAACCCAGTCCTCCCTGCGGCAGTTGCGAGAGCAATAGTATGTGTAACAGCTGTGACACGATTTAAAGTAAAGGCAAGCATTAAACAATGTCTCTGTCCGACGGCACTTATTGTTAGAACACATCATTGTTTCATCCTCATCTGGACTCTGGTCAGGGGAGCACTCCTCATTAGTTTGCAGACCATCGCATCTCCCCTCAGTGTCTCTAATGGTGTGAGGATCTATTGTTATGGAGGTTGATGGTTTGTCAAGGGATATGCTACTCTCATATGCTGCCTTTGAATTCCTTCTTCCTGATGTTACTGCCTCTTTATCAATAAGACTTTTGAGTTGATCCATCAAGTCTTCATTGGCCTGTATACTAGTGGGTGGTTTATAATCAATAACCAGGTCAGCTAAAAGCTTGTCAAGTTGTTCTAAACTTTGTTGGAGCGAGGTACTATGATATGGTTTTTCTTTAGTTGGAACGGACCTTGTCTCATGGTAAGAGGCGTCTTCAGCTGGAGCTCTTTTTGAATCAAGCACATCCCAACTGGCTGAGCGTGCCTCTGCCTTATAGCCTTTGCCAGGTTTGATATCATTATCTGTGATAGTGATTTCAGGAGTGACATACCACTGTTTGCTTGAGGTTCCTTTAGTATCAACCGGACTTTTGTCAATCAAAGAATTATCAGATAAAGATAAAGCCGCATAACGTCTAGGTGAACTTGAAAGATTAACAACCACAGGTTTTGGTCTGTCATTTACTGACAAAGTTTGTTTCCTTTGACATAAAAGATTCTCATCACTTTTCCCATGAGACACTGGTTGTTCCCGTGCTACATGAGTTTCAAGGATATTGTCCCAAGATCTTGAGTGAGACCGTGGGTCACTGACTGTTCTTGTTGGCTCCATACACAAGTTACTGTACCAAGGGGTAAGTATGGGCTCTTGTCTAACTTTTGCTAATGTAGCTTGAGGTGTGTATGAAGGATAGGGAGTGGAATAGCCAGACACATCTGAGCCATACAAATCATGTGATTTTGGCTGAACCATGTGTGCATGACGCCTGTCTTCTGTGTAGTATACTTGAGCAGGAATGTAAGTTTCTATTGGAGGTACATAGGGATCACCTACATAGAAAATCCTGGGAGGAACTGTTTGAACTTGATGTGTCCTAGGGTCATCCCCAATTAAGGTTCTTGCAGGGGGTGTCTGTATTATGTACTGTGCTGGCTCAGTATGATAAAGATCTCCTTCTGTGAAATATGGCCTGTCAGGTATGGTATGAACCACATGAGTTTTTTTATCCTGGAAATAATGAACTTTAGGAGAGTAGGCTTGGCTTGGAATGGTAAAATATTCATCCTGATAGTAAGTTCTTTTGGGGGGTGAAGATTCATACTTCCCCAAGTTGTCTGCGTTGGAAAATCTTGTTGGCACATTGGGGGTAGACTTAGCTCTTCTCTCCCTTCCATAGTGTCTTATCTCCCATTGAGAAGGTATCCTTTGTGATGGGGTATTTAATGGCAGCATGTAACTGGTTGGCATACTTTGAGAATACTGGTAGGCAGGTGTATAGTCACCTTTGAAATATTCAGTGGGAGTGGGCGTTCTTGAGGTGGAGACATGGGGGGGTACTGAAAGACTCTGACTGGCACTACTGGTATACCTCTGCGATTGCATGTCTACCCTTGAAATGGATGACTTTTGACTATGCTGCTGCAAAGCTGCTTCATCAGGCTTAATGTCAACTCTACATCTTACATGAGGACTAGTGGCAAGTTTAACAGGCCTTCCCTCATCCAAACTTTCATGCATATAAATAGGGGATTGGCTGATGGCATCAGTCCTCTGGGGTTGCAATTTGATGGGATGCACCTCATTAACGAGAGTACAAGCTGGCCCATAAAATGAATCTTTGCCTGATACTTCTGGTCTCCACTGAGAATGTTTTGGAGACCTTTGAAAATCCTGATTTCTTCTGACCACAGGAGGGGAGCCATCTGTTATTAATGGAACGAAGTTGGTCTGGACTCTTGAAGCACTTCTTGATCTTGTTCTTCTCCTAAGTGCAACTTCACCAGCAATTTCAGCAGTCACAATTTGAGGGGTTACTTGCATGTTATAAAGATCTGGTGATGAAAAACGGTGCATTCTGTGCCTTTTCTGTTGTGCTAAAACATTCCAAGCAACATCTGGGTTGGCTACATATCTGTCAGCCCTTGTAAATGGGTACTCCATTTCGATTGTGTTATATCTGGGCTTGTGTATAGATGCAGTATCAAACATATGAGTGGATTCTATTTGATTGTTCCAGGGCTCTTGAGGTGCACTGATGTATGTGGAATTACATTGTTTACAGGAAGAGTTGAGCTTGATTTGAACAGAGATATAATTCAGTTTAGCATTTTGATACACAGCAGATTCCAGTATGTTGGGTAGATCTGTGAGTGTCATCTTAGTCAATTAGTTTTCCACATCAAATCATTTTCAGGTGAATATACCCTGCAAAATGAGAAAGAAAACAAGACCTATTTTATGCTTTAATAAAAAAGGGCATATAATAATAATACTACAACTACAAATTCACCTTAAACATTGTTATGATTTGATTATGTTATTATTTTCTTAAGGGGTCAAAGCTGAAATCTGGTTTGTGTATTAAACAAACGTTGACTTGATTATACTTATACCTTCTGAAAAAGAGATGGCTGACTACTCCCCAAAGTTAGTACATAGATTTTTTTTTTTTTACCAAGCCTTCACATAACATATTACATAACATATCACATAACATTAACATGTAACTGTTTGAGTAAATGTATCCTTGATTACCGGAGTATTTTGTCACTAATATTATGCTAGGATATATGAAAAGTTCTGGCATGAACCTTTTCCTGGAAATCTGTGGAATATTTAGTACAGACACTAGGAAACATTCTCCTGGTTTGATAGGCAAATGGTACTGCCCTAGACCGCCATTAATTCATTCATTGAACCCCAACCTTGTATAGTGGCAAAATCTCTGGTCAAATCTTATCCAGCCGTCAATCATAACTGCTTTGCCGCTATGTCGTTTTCTAACCTCAGCCACAGAGATGGTCTGCCACATTTTGACCACATGGGATACCATAGCACCAGGCTGGAAACACACCAGCAACCATAACAACCTGGTATACCATAGCAACCGCCTGGGATAACATAGCAACTGCCAGCTAACTACTCTCACAGTTTGAATATACTGAAATGAAACCAATGGCACATTGTTTTGTCTGGTAGTAAATTATATGCTGGTATATAGTTTTTGACGTATAGCTCCATTTTAAATACCAAAATACCCCTCAACGAAAATAAATATTTAAAAAAGTATTTTATGAAGGTTGTGCAAACCATACCAAAGGTGATATAAACATCAAAACTCGAACATTAGGTTCTACTTCGTCTCTCTGCTTACACAAGTGGAATGAGTCTGGGACTTAACTGCTACATTGGAAAATGATGCCGACAGTCTGAGCGTAGGCTATGAAAAAGACAAACCAAGATTGAAATATTCGTCTATTTAATGTGGGGTTTTTTTTTGCAGTCATAAAGCACATGACTATATAACTATCACCAAAAGAAATTAACAGTCCACTGAAATGCATTAAAAATTTAATACTTTTTTAATGAACAATTATGTTCATTAAAATTATGTTCATATTATATAAAACACAATGGTGGCTGATTATTTTTCCTTGATAGTTAAAAGTATTGAGTGAATGAATTTCTCATCATTACAAGTAGTAATCTATATTAATGCAACCAGACAACATAATTTGAAGCATCAGGATACTGTACATTAAAGAAATCTCTCAACACAATATGATTTTTGTGCTGCAGAACACTACTTCAAATGACTCATTTCTGAGAACTGTGCTGAAGAAGTTTGTAAAGAAAAGCTTATGTATATATAGTTTGCTTTCTCTTCTTTATTGGCAGCTGAAAAGGGTACTGCACCTTGTGTCATATACCAGACCATGATGTTCCAATACAACTGAAAAAAAAATGACCTTATGGAAAATTGTTCACTACCAGTGAAATCACCAGTTATTAAACTTTAATTATTACTCAACTTCACTGACATATGATGCAATTAAGTGCCTGAAAAAAAGTGTATTTCCCTCAAATGCAGCAATATACCTGCCACCACATACTGTATTCCTGCCACCTCTCTTGTTACAGCTCACCTACCGACAAAGCCACTCAGTTGATGATGCCATCGCTGTTACTCTTCACACTACACTGACTCATCTGTAAAAGAGAGAAAAAAACCTATGTCAGGATGTTATTCATTGACCATAGCTCAGCTATGCTCTCTATAGAAGCTGAATGGTTTAGGCTGCTTTAATTCCATCTGCAATTGGATACTGGAGTTTTTGACCAACAGACCAAACACAGTATGGACTGACAACAAAAACATTATTCATCCTGACTCTGAGCAGAGGAACTCCACAGGGGTGGTGTTTCACTCGTTTCTCTATTGCTATGTCAAACATAACAGCAATTAGGGACATGTATTTATTTAAAATGTATATCCTGAATCTATGCAATGCTGTTGAAAAGCTGCTTTGTGAGAATGTCAGTTGTAAAATGCTTGATATAAATAAAAGTAACTAAACTGAGCTCACTGTAAACAGTGCACATACTCTCCAAAAATCCAAATCAACAGTTCACACAAGAAATCAGCGAGAAGCTTCTCTGCACTTTCCTGGTCCATGAACACCAGGGAATTTGTACCCACCCGATGCCGAACAAGGGCTCAGCCCATTATTTTGGATGTCTTGCACCCAGCTCATGATCTGTTCTCCTATCTCCTCAGTAAACGCCTCCACATATCAAGGCAAACACGGCTCACCTCAAAAACAGCTTTTTCCTGTAGACCATTTAAAACAGTTGATAAGAACTAATGACTAAATATCTCCATGCCAACACTTCACCACATACATACTTACATACTTACATAATGTATGTCGATACCATATTTAATATTAGATCTCTAATTCACCTACACTCTTCTGGCACGTATACTTAAATATAGATATTTAATACTTTTATATTTTGGTGTATTTTAGGGTCATATGTTGTGTTTATTGTGATTTGAATGTGTATATGGAATATCCTTATAAGTGCAATATCTTCCACAGTGTCACATTTTGACAACACACACTGATCAGCCAGAACATTAAAACTACCAGTCTAAAATAATTCCCCTTTGCACTGACAAAAAAGTTCTGACCCATTGAGGCTGGATTCAGCAAGACCTCTGATGGTATGTACTGGTATCAGTTTTGTTTGTCAAACAAATCTAACAGATGCGTGATCAAATTTAGGTCCAGTTCTGGTGCTCACTTTCTTACCATTGTGGACACTTTAAGTAGTAGACAGGTGCAGCATGGGCACCTGCAGGAATCTTGGCTCACCCCTTTTTACAATGTTGTATGTCTTCAGTTCAATGAGGTTTGAAGGAATTTGTTCGTGCACAGCTGTCTTAAGGTCCTGCCACAGCATTTCATTTGGATTATGATCTGAAGTTTGACTGGACCATTACAACAGCTTCATTCTGTTCTGTTCCAGCTATTGTGTTGTAGATTTGCTGGTGTACTTAGAATCATTGTCCTGTTGCATGACCCAATTTTTGCCAAGCTTTAACTGCTGAACAGATGGCCTCACATTTGACTCCAGAATATTTGGTATACAAAGGGGTTCATGGCCAACACAAGGACTGCAAAGTGCCCAGGTCCTGTGGCTGCAAAAACAAGTCCAAATTCTCACCCTTTCACCACCGTGCTTGACAGTTGGTATGAGGTATTTGTGATAATATGCTGTGTACGCTCTGTAATATGTTTTTTTTGTTTTTTTTGCAATTCCTCTTTGGGTGAATTTGCACGGATGTCCACTCCTAGGAAGATTGGCCATTTCTACACAATTTAAAGCTAATCATTTTACTTGTAAACATTATTCACAAGTAGAATAATGAGCTTTAAATTGTATGGAAATGGCCTTAAAACCCAGAAATTTAAGGAATTTAAGGGTTTTAAGGCCCTTAAAAGCAACATTTGCTTCTCTAAGATCATTGCTGATGTCTTTCATTCTTTAAATTTCGATAACACACCTGAAGGCTCCGGAACAGCAAACTGCTAAAACTTTAATAGAGCTGGTCATTTAATAATGACATTTAATAAGGAACACCTGGCTTACACTTAGTCTCTTAAATCCTATAGAAGCAGCAAGGGTGTGCTTAGTCTTTTTTTACACATGGTTTCTCCATTTCAGCTTGTTTTTGTACAAATAACGGCACTGTGTAGTATGTTGTGTTGTTATATTTACCTACTTCTAACAACTAAAAAGAACCAGATGATTTTTCTTATCTTTATATAGATACATACAACCATAGTATTCAAAGAGGGCGTACTTTTATTTTTATATATACTTTTATATACCCTAATTGTTAAATACATTTGAAAGAAATAACAATAACAATATATAGTGCTGCAGTTGCTTACTTAAACACAGACCTATTAGCAAACTAATTAAAAGCTATGTTTAATTTAAATAAAAAAATTAATTTAAATTTTATTTATCACATACATATACATACAGAGTCTGACATATAGTAAAATGCTTTGTACGACTGTAGAACTTGTGAATTTATCTTGTAATTCAAACATATTTTAATCTGGTCATGAAATATGAATTGTCTGAACAATTGAGGAACAGGATAAAATGTGACCCATGACTGTTTTTTTTTTTTTTTTTTTTAACGCATATCCATGTAATACCCAATGCACCATATGATCGCATTAAAATAACAGTTTTATGTTATACAGGATTTTGACCTGTACATGTATATAGATCATTACTAGTGTAGCAAGTAAAGCACTGCACCATTCATAATCTTACAGCAAATTTGATGTGTCTGGTTTCTCTGTGTAACACTTACACATGCATGTCACCCCACCTTCACAGCCTGGGTCATCATCTCATCTGTGATCAGTTCTCTACCAATTATAGGAGTTTTTTTTTGTATTGCTCGTGGTTGAACCTCTGCACAGGAAATGAAGCATCTGCGCAGGAAATTACGCCTGGTCCTGCAGTTCCACTGCCCTTCTGCTTCAACACATCAGTCATTTCCATGCTTTATCTAGGTTGAACTGGGTAAGTTAAAAAGGAGAGACCAGGCGTGTGAAACACTGCTACAGCATTCTGCGCCATGTGACACGTGACCAATTGCATCACGCATCATTTGCACTAATAAGATGAGCGCACCTCGGGCAAACCTCAGGGAAATGTCGTAATTGAAAAATACATAGAGTCGATGAAGTGTTATTACTACTAAACAGCTCTGTGATGAAACAGGTGATGATAGAAAATTTAGCACATGACTGATACTTCTCACGCCCAAGAAAGCAACATGCACATAAACATGTCCCGGTAGGTTTTGATTTATAGATATCTAATATTTAACCTGCTAAACTGATTTTAAGAAAATGCACCTGGGCATGGTAGAGGACACGATGGAAGACCTGCCATGAACTAAACTCGCAACTAAAATCTCGATTCCTCCGTCATTTGCGAAAGATGAAGCGAGTGCCAGCGCATCACACCGATGATCTTACCGGCGTAATCCAACCGCCATAAGCATCAGGACCAGGATCCACTTCCCGCAAGCAGCACAATGACTCATAAATCCTGGAAGATGTATTTCAGGGAAAGGAAAAAAGTATCGGTCCATCATGTCGTTTTTTAGGCCTAGGATGCTGTGCACTGCACCCGTCGCGCTACTACTGCCTCTCCTCTCAGTGGGATTGGGTTGCCAGTAGTGATGTGTCGGTAGCGAACGAGTCGACTCTTTTTTTTGACTCTTTTTGGTTTGTAATGAGTCTAGAGTCAAATTCTCTTATTTGAAGAGACTTAAAATATATAAAATAGAAAAAAAGCATATACAAATGTATAAAAGATATAAAAGAGACCATATAAAAAAGATGTGAATACAAATTCAGGTGTAAATTATCTGTGTAAATCTGCTTTAAAACAATGTTCATTGTCAAAAGTGCTATACAAATAAAAATTAATTGAATTGAATTGAATATACTGTATGTTCATGTATAAAACTCAGTTGGCAGGCCGTGCATTTCACACCTAGGCCTTCAGTAGTGTCCATCTCTTAATACCATCACACTGCAAGAATGAATGGCATTACTTAAGCAAGAAACCTAATAAACCCAAATAAAAGTCCCCTTTCACAGCTGCACCGCTGCGTAAATAATCTTAATATTAACCTCATAAAAAGAGACAGTTCATGAAAAAGCTTACCAAGTGTTTTGGCCTACCTTTCCAGCTTTTCTTGAAAATCCCATCTTGTAAATTTCCTGGTAATGTATCTGCAACCAAATCAATTTCTTCTCCTCTGTCAGGCATTGTGGAATGAAAAACGTGAAAATGCCAAGATTATTCTATGCCTACTAGATGGCCTCAGTGAGGTGAACTCACAATCTGATTGTTTAAAGGAACAGCTTCATTCTCATTTATTTAATGCAAACATGCATTTCTGAAGGCCTTATTGCAGAGAGATACCTCGCAAAACGTGAAGCGAGAAAGTGTGTGAGATGAGAGAAACTCCAACGTCTACATACAAGCAGCAACGCTCCCAAGACTTTTGGAAATAATTGAATGCATATTTATGGACAAAAATATATTAAAATGTAAGTGAGTGATCCTGATAGAGGCCTTGCTGGTCCTGATAGCCGACCACTGACAAAACTGACCAGTTGAGAACCATATTTGAGGGCGAGTCGGCAAAAGTACACACATCCCTCACAAAAGTACAGATTCTCATGTTTTTAAAGACTCTGGTAAAAGTTGAAGTACTTGACTTTAATTTTCCTTTAAATTAAAATAAAGAAGTTTAAGTAAAAAGTAGTCATTACTACAACCTGTTTTAGTGTCATGCGTGTAACTGGACCTCACATATTATACTATTACATATTAATACAAAATATTTATCATTTTGTTACCTAATGAATGTATTCAGGCTGAACATCCACCATATAGAACACTAGCAGATGATGATGGTGATCAGGAAAGTCTCTGTTCTCAGTCATGTTTACATCACTGACTCTCTTTGTCTTACCCATGTTAATTCTCGTTGCTTTCTGCCCTGCCTGTTGTGAGCTTTGTAAACTAGCCCATGTCTCTGGTGTGTGAGAGCCAGAAAATGCTACACCAGTGGTAGGTTGAAAAAGCCACGCAATGACAAGTAATAGGTTGATGGGCTGAAAATGATGCACAATGAGAAGAAAAAATATCGATCATGTCACCAACTAGATTCAAAATAAAATAACAAACCTCGTTTGATTGATTGTTAAAAGTAGAAAGTACAGATATTTGTGTAAAAAATGTAATGAGTGAAAGTAATAAGTTGTCCGAAAAATAATACTGAACCAGTAAAATCTACTTGAGTCCAGTAACAAAGTATTTGTGCTTAATTACTTCCCATCTCTGGCCCAGTAGATGCAGATTTATGGTGGGGTCGTCCTGAAAAATGTAACAAATTGTTGGAAACCAAGACTAAGCTCAGCCAACATTAAAACATAATATTGGTTAATAATAAAATGAGGATCTAACTAGGATGAGGAAAATGAGGATCAATGACAATCAAAACTGTGTTTAAAGGCAAAAGCCATATACACATGCCAAACAGCAATAAACCAATTAACATAAAAAGGAACGTCAAGAAAACAGAAATATTCGTGAAGGATGTCTGAAGAAACAGTCAGCTGAAAGTAAAAAAAAAATACAGAACTGGTCATTTAAGCTATAAGTATAAATACCTGGATGATGAATTCTGTAGTATAATCCTTTAATATATTAGTATATAATAGGGGATTATTACAATAGTTTTAAGATTTGACTATTAAAAATTAAAATCAATAAAATAGCTTGAACAGTTAATGCACTTTAATTGTAAAGATACGTTTTTATAGGTTTTATTAGCTTTCAAAAGAATTGTATGTTGCTGTCACATATTTGCATGATTGGATATCTGCATGCAGTAGAAGGTGTAAAGGTCTTTCTATTAAAGAGGATGGTAAATCTCTGTTTCTCTCCAGCAGTTATATATTGTATATTTGATTTGCCAGTTCGGCCCAGCTGACATCAGCAATATGTTGCATTCTCCTTTTGTGATGCTTTTACAGACTTTTACCACAACTTCATTAGGCTCTTTTTTGTTCTGAGCAGCTTTTTGATTCAGACTCCAGAGATATTCCCTATGCTGTTAGATTTCTGCTATTAAAGTCTTCTTTGAAAGTGGATTGTAATGCTTTCACCTCTGCCCTAGACAGGTTCATGGTGATTTCACTGACTGTTGCTTTTGTTTTTGTGTTTTCACAGCTTTCATCATGTTTCTGTCATCAAAAACAATATACTGTATACAGTTAAGGAACACTTGCTTATTCATGCAATTATCCAATTAGCCAATCATGCGGCAGCAGTGCAATGCATAAAATTGTGTATACGGTATTTGGGCATAATTGTGCATAGATTCTCATTAACCATCAGACAGTTGAAAAAGTAATTGTTGCTACCAGATTTTTTTTTTTTTAATATTTCTGTTGATTTCTTGTGATTTGTTTGCACACGGCTTCTAAAGGTAGCCTTGTTCATAACATGACAATGAGTTCAATGTTCCTCAGTTGTCTTTCCAATTTTGGTCTTTTTTTTGATGATCTGAATCCAGTACAACACATTTAGGATGTGGTAAAAAGAAAGATACAGAGCAGAAAGAAACCTGCATATTCATCTGGCAAAAGCTACAGTTTAATTAAATCATGCCAATATAGAGCAGATTCTCAAACAAACCTTTTCAACTTCTTGTGGTTGTCTAATGGTATGAAGAACGCAGTGAGAAGGAAGGCCCTAATCTAAAATAATATAATGTTCCTAATACAGTACTTGGTACATGTATATGATACACTCAGTACCCTTTAAATTAAGATTTTTTTGGTTATGATTTTAGCTGAATGTATTCTTAAAGTCAAAATAACTAATAAACACATTACAGAGTTGATTTTCTCCCAATATTATATGGAAATTAATGACAGCTGTAGTAAGATGTCACTGAAGAATAAGCACAAATATACAAGAATGTATTGCTTAAAAATACTGTAGCTTTTTTTTAGTGTTTTATTATTTTTCATTGTGACTCTGTACACCATCACACACATTTGAAATTAAGCAATTAAGATTAAAATTGCAAACTTTCAGCTTTCATTTGCTGAGTGTTTTATTTACTGTTTAGAAAATATAGCATTTGTTAAATAGTACCTCTATTTTCACATACTCAAAAATAATTGACGGTGGTGTGGTGGGTCGTCTCTTATCCTAGAGATCCCTCATGTCTGTGTTACCTTCTGGTTTTTTCTTTTAGTTATGCTGCCATAGCGAGTCTTGCCAAACTGCAAAGTGACACTAACTTTCAAACAACAATAAGGACACATAATAATCCATATCGTTCTCTTCCTGTCACCCTCTTCTCTCTCTTTCTCTCTCTCTCTCTCTCAGTTAAGTTAAACATGCTCCTGAGGTTCCAGTGACCACCGTTCCTGCCCCTCTCCACAGATCTTCCCACTTCATCCAGGTCTGCCTCTGGATAGTGTCCTCTTCAATTGGAGGCCAGTCTGCAGCTGGGGACGGTTTCTCATCAACCCTTTGGGGATCCATGAAATTCCGGAATAAGAAAAGGAGCTTTAAAGATGGATTTGGACTGTAGTTCATGTCAACAGTCTGCTACACTGAATCAGGACTACAGTTTGCATCTGATCACCATCACTGCACACCTCAACATTGTTTATCTGTAATAAATGGACATTCGCTGCAACCCAGATGAGGATGGGTTCCCTCTTGAGTCTGGTTTCTTTCAATGTTTCTTCCTTATGCCATCTCATCTTGCTCATCAGGGACAAACTTACACTTATAAAGAACATCTTATTCATTCTTTATCACCACATATGTGTAAAGATGCTTTAAGACAATGTTAATTTTTAAAAGCGCTATACAAAGAAAAATAAATTGAATTGGACAAACTAGTGTAATTATAAACATTATGATTATTTGTACTACTTGGATGCAATTTCTTTGCATTTAATGATTGCCTAAAGTCTAGAACTCAATAAATCCTGAGTTTGTGGACACCTGACCATACGATTTGTATGTGATTTTTTAAAACCTCATTCCACATTTTTCTGTTTCTAGTTTTCTGTTAGAATACTCTTTGCTCTTCTGGGAAGATGTTTGACTAAATTCTGGAGTGTGCTTGTGAAGATTTGTGCTCATTCAGCCACAAAGGTTTTAGTAAAGTCTGGTGCTGATGCATGTTGCCAAAGACGTACAGATCACCTCTACTCTTCTCTTCTCATACTGAAGAGAAGAGTTCAGTCCTACTTCATACTCTTCTCATACTGATTAATCCTTAAAAGCAAGACTACTCTGGCCCTGAACTGGCCCAAACCTTTTCCAAGATTTGTAATTTGCTAATAATTGCTACAATTTAAGATATATTTCTTTTATTTATTTTTATTATATAAAGTGCAGTTGTATTTTAATAACAGACCTTATCTTGTAAAAAACAATAACTACAAAAAAGACAATTTACAAATTGATAGTGGAGGCAGATGTTCTGGCAGATTATCGCAGAAATAGATGTTGAACTCAATATGGACTAAATGCATACAGTGGGACTATAAAAGACAAAAGCTACAAGTTAAAACACATAGAAACCAAAATTGAAACAATGGCACCAACTAAGTGAAACAGCAAACAGTTGCATGTGTAACGAGTCAGACAGGAGACTTCAGGCCCAGACATTGTTTCACCTGCCTATCTAAAAGGCTGTCCTGGCAAACTGGCCTCCTTCTTCACTCAGATCTTCAACAGGTCACTGGAGCTGTGTGTAGTTCTCTACTGCTTCAAACGCTCCACTATCATTCTGGTCTGTGATCATAAAGTTATTTAAAAGACTGGTCCTGGACTACCTAAAGGACATCATTGGACCTTTGATGGATCCTCTTCAGTTTGTCTACAGAGCAAACAGGTATGTGGATGATGCAGTCAACATTGGACTGCATTATATTTTGCAACATCTTGATAGACCTGAGACCTATATTTCCTAAATATCTTATTTGTAGACTTTTGTAGAGTTTGGCCTTTAATACAATTATTTCTGACCTTCTCTCTCAGCCAAACTGACCCAGATCTCTGTGCCCACCCTAATTTGTCAGTGGATCACCAGTTTCAGTGGATCACCAGCTGACAGACAGGCAGCATATAGTAAAGCTGAGCAAACTCACATCCAGGTCTCACTATCGGCACCGGTGCTCCCCAGGGTAGCAATCTCTCTGTACTGCTCTTCTCCCTGCACACAAATGACTGCAGCCCTAAAAACCTCTTTGTTAAGCTCCTGAACCTCGCGGATGACACTACAGTCATCGGCCTCATCCAGAAAGGAGAAGAGTCTACTACTTTAGATTAAAGAGTAGATTAAAGAGCTGGCTGTCTGGTGCATTCACAACAACCTAGAGCTCAACACGCTTAAAACAGTGAAGATGATCCAGTCCCCCCACTCACCATCATAAACAGCACTGTAACAACAGTGGAGTCATTTAAGTTTCTGGGTACTACCATCTCTCTGGACCTGAAGTGGGACAATCACATTGACTCCATTGCTTAAAAAGACCAGCAGAGGTTGTATTTCTTTGCCAACTAAGGAAATTCAACCTGCAACAGGAGTCTGTCTTGTGTACATCTATAACTGTCTGGTTTGGTTTATCTACCACACCAGACATCAAGAGACTACAGAAGACAGTCAGGACTGCTGAGAGGATTATTGGTGCCCCCCTGCCCAACCTCCAAGATCTTCACTCCATCAGAGTGGAGAAAAGGGCTAAGAAAATCTCTTTGTACCCCACAAACCGAAACAACTCTCTTAAAACTGTAGCCTTCTGGTTGGTGCTAGAGAGCACCGTCCACCAGAACAGCCAGGCACTAAATATTTTTTTCCGCTGGCTATATTTAGCCTGAACAATTAAAATATTCATAACTACATATTTTCCATCAAAACTGACACATTTGTACATAGAATCCAAATTGTACATTTGTAAACTGCATACTTTGAATAACATCTGTACATTATTTTAAACAATATTTCTACTTCTTTATATTGTAAATTATTTAATTGTCTGTTTTACTTATATATTTTTTATATTACGTCTTTACTTCTCCTGCACTGGAAGCTCCTGGAAGCGCCAAGTCAAATTCCTTGTGTGCATGTAAACATACCTGGTAATAAAGATATTTCTGATTCTGATCAGTGAAGTATGTGACCAGTGTGATATGCTGATGTGGGGGTCTAACTAACATTTTTCCTGCTGATAATGGCGATTAAGCCTATAGAGCCATAGAGGTAGTAAACATTCTCCGTATACAGTGGCGAGAAGGGGAGTGAAACACAAACCAAAGCAAGTGGAAGGAGTGATGTCCTCAGCAGGGCAGGAAGCGTAAACAAAGTCCCTAGCTAGTTAAACTAACCACTTACCTGTAAGGCACAGAACATTTAAACATTTAATTTCTTCAAACCTAAATATAAATAAATTCCTGTCTGATAATAGCCACAAAATGAGAATATTGTAAAAACTATTTACAATATTTAAATAACAATGCCATTATCTTTTGCTATACAGTGCATTTTACAGTGGAAAGTATTCACATCGCTTAATTTTTTCGACATTTTCTTATGTTACTGCCTTATTCCAAAATGGATTTAATTCATTATTTTCCTCAAAATTCTACAAACAAAACCCAATAATGACAACATTATATAAGTTTTTTTAGAATCTTTATTATTTTGAAAATTATTCAAAATTTTAAAATAAAAAAATCACATGTACATAAGTGTTCACAGCCTTTGCCATGACACTCAAAATTTAGCTCAGGTGCATCCTGTTTCTAGTGATCATCCTTTAGATGTTTCTACAACTTGATTGGAGTCCACCTGTGGTAAACTCAGGTTAATTGGAGATGATCTGGAAAGGCATACACCTGTCTAAAGTTATATCTAACAGTGCATGTTAGAGCACTAGCCAAGCCATGAAGTCCAAGGAATTGTCCGAGACAGAATTGTATCAAGGCACAGATCTGAGGAGGGGTACAGAAAACTTTCTGCAGCATTGAAGGTTCCAGTGAGCACAGTGGCCTTCATCTTCCGTAAATGGAAGAAATTTGGAACCACCACGACCCTTGAACGATGGTGGCAGCATCTGTGGGGATGGGTTTTAGGAACTGGGGACTAGTCAGGACTGAGGGAAAGATGAATGCAGAAATGCACAGAAACATTCTTGATAAAAATCTCCTCCAGAGTGCTCTGGACCTCAGACTGGGGAGACAGTTCATTTTACAACAGGACAACGACCCAAAACACAGCCAAGATAACAAAGGAGTGACTACAGAATGACTCTGTGATTGTCCTTGAGTGGCCCATCCAACCAGGTGGAGCTTGAGAGGTTCTGCAAAGAGGAATGGGAGAAACTGGCAAAAAATTCTTGTGCCAAGCTTGTAGCATCATGCTCAATAAGACTTGAGGCTGTAACTGGTGCCAAAGGAGCTTTAACAAAGTATTAAACAGAAGCTGTGAATATGTGAATGTGATTTTTTTTCTTTTTAAATTTGTATCAATTTGTATAGATTTCAAACAAACTTTGTTCATGTTGTCTCTATTGTTTGTAGAATTTTAATCAAAAAAATTAATTTAATCAATTTTGGATTAAGGCTGTAACATAAAATGTGTGAAAAGCCCTGTGAAAACTTTTCAGATGCACTGTACATGGAAAATATTTGAGATTAAATACTAAAATAAATACAATAGATACAAAAAGCCTTCATTTCCTGATATTAAAATCTACAAATGTTAAACTTAACTTAAACTTTAAGTTATCTTAACTTAAACCATCCTTTCGTTGGAACGAACCCACTTTCAAGTGATCATAAAGTATTGAAGCGTGATTGACAAGTGTTTTGTGTTGATTGTATAAAACGTATGTAAAACTAACTTCATGATTTAATCCCTGGGTTTTGCCTTTAAATACCACATTTGTTGTTTATAAAAAGGATAAACCAACATGAAGACGAGACAGTCAATGGGAGAAATGCAATCATCATTCATTTTGAAGTTGTGAAAAAAGAGCAACTTGTAATGTCCTGAAAAAGAAAGATAAAACTTTAGAACTAACTACCTGACATCAAACAGCCTGTCCAGGGAAAACAACAACATTTGCCACCTCAACAGGGTAGGAAGTATTAAAATCTATAATAAATCAGAAGGCCAAATTGGAATTTACAAAGAAAAATAATTGGAACAAAATTAAATGAACTGAGATTAACCTTTCCTAAAGTGATGACAGGACCAAAGAAAATGGATCTTTTATGATCCAAAACAAACAAGCTCATCAGTCAAGCGAGCTGAAGGCAGTAAAAAAAGCAACTCATGATGGTAACTGCTGAATTACAGCCTACAAAACATTCTGTCTGCCAGTTTTCAAAGATATGCATCCAGTCTAAAATGTTGGATGAAAGGAAAAAAATCTCAATGTGATGTTCTATGAGATTAGTGCACCTGGGTAGCAGCAAGAACACACTGGAAAAAATCCCATTGTAATTTAAGAACCTCTGTGGATTGGGACAGTAAGAGGTGGTCTCCACAAGGGTCCTGTTTAAGTTGCCTTTTTTTTTTACATTTATTGCTGGCCCCAACCTTTTCCTCTGTAGAATGACTGACAACACCATAGGGGTCACCTCTCATCATGGTTTAAGGAGTTTGAAGTATTAAATTTGCTGCATCCCACTTCTATCTGCTTGCCTGACCTCATAGTTTATTTCCCAAAACTCACCACTGACCTCAAAGGGCCCCTGCCACCTACTGCTAGTAATTTAGAGTTCAAGTTGGATAACAAAACAAGCATGTTATCTCCTGGTGCTGCAAACCCCTGTTATACAACCAGGACTGTCAAACCTGAGCCTTTAGCAAAACCTCTAATAGACCCAATGTGTGGAGTTTTGGTCTTAGGTCAGGGGTGTACTGCCTTTTATTTTTACTACTAAGATTCCATCTCACAGTTTCCCCCTGTGGACATCTAGGATGCTTTCTGGCTTGGGGTCATATAATAACTCGAATGGGGAATTGAAGACATAAATAAAAAAAATTTAAAACGGTATGATAGTGCACATTCAAGCAACAAAAGTATATGCATGTATAAACTGAGCTGCACTCAAACTCTAACATTGTTAAATTGTTAAGTCTGATTGGAGCAGGAATCCACCAAAGCATGGCATATACCACCTTGGACACTCACCTGTATACGATATGTCTTAGTCAAAAAGTGCTGGATTTATTGTTAAGGGGTACGGTCGACCTGCTGCCAAAGTGCCCACTCCAAATTGGTGAGTCCCCGGTTCAGCTACATGTTTTAAATGCTTAAGGAATGCCCATTCTGCTGAGTAAAATCTGGTGCATTGCCACTTAGGGTGGCAGATGAAGTACTCTTTCTTAAGCATGTTCCAGAGCACCTTTCAGTCCTATGCCTGGGCTTTGAGCAGGGCATGAAAACCATATATATATATATATATATATATATATATATATATATATATATATATATATATATATATATAGTGAGGAAAATAAGTATTTGAACACCCTGCTATTTTGCAAGTTCTCCCACTTAGAAATCATGGAGGGGTCTGAAATTGTCCTCGTAGGTGCATGTCCACTGTGAGAGACATAATCTAAAAAAAAAAATCCAGAAATCACAATGTATGATTTTTTAACTATTTATTTGTATGATACAGCTGGAAATAAGTATTTGAACACCTGAGAAAGTCAATGTTAATATTTGGTACAGTAGCCTTTGTTTGCAATTACAGAGGTCAAACGTTTCCTGTAGTTTTTCACCAGGTTTGCACACACTGCAGGAGGGATTTTGGCCCACTCCTCCACACAGATCTTCTCTAGATCAGTCAGGTTTCTGGCCTGAGGTTGAGCTCCCTCCAAAGATTCTTTATTGGGTTTAGGTCTGGAGACTGGCTAGGCCACGCCAGAACCTTGATATGCTTCTTACAGAGTCACTCCTTGGTTATCCTGGCTGTGTGCTTCGGGTCATTGCCATGTTGGAAGACCCAGCCTCGACCCATCTTCAATGCTTTAACTGAGGGAAGGAGGTTGTTCCCCAAAATCTCGCAATACATGGCCCCGGTCATCCTCTCCTTAATACAGTGCAGTCGCCCTGTCCCATGTGCAGAAAAACACCCCCAAAGCATGATGCTACCACCCCCATGCTTCACAGTAAGGATGGTGTTCTTCTCATCATTCTTCTTCCTCCAAACATGTTTAGTGGAATTATGACCCAAAAGTTCTATTTTGGTCTCATCTGACCACATGACTTTCTCCTATGACTCCTCTGGATCATCCAAATGGTCATTGGCAAACTTAAGACGTGCCTGGACATGTGCTGGTTTAAGCAGGGGAACCTTCCATGCCATGCATGACTTCACACCATGACGTCTCAGTGTATTACCAACAGTAACCTTGGAAATGGTGGTCCCAGCTCTTTTCAGGTCATTGACCAGCTCCTCCCGTGTAGTTCTGGGCTGATTTCTCACCTTCCTTAGGATCATTGAGACCCCACGAGGTTAAATCTTGCATGGAGCCCCAGTCCGAGGGAGATTGACAGTCATGTTTAGCTTCTTCCATTTTCTAATGATTGCTCCAACAGTGGACCTTCTTTGGACAGCTCTTTGGTCTTGGCCATGTTAGTAGTTGGATTCTTACTGATTGTATGGGGTGGACAGGTGTCTTTATGCAGCTAACAACCTCAAACAGGTGCATCTAATTTAGGATAATAAATGTAGTGGAGGTGGACATTTTAAAGGCAGACTAACAGGTCTTTGAGGGTCAGAATTCTAGCTGATAGACAGGTGTTCAAATACTTATTTGCAGCTGTATCATACAAATAAATAGTTAAAAAATCATATATTGTGATTTCTGGATTTTTTTTTTTTAGATTATGTCTCTCACAGTGGACATGCACCTATATATATATATATATATATATATATATATATATATATATATATATATATATATATATATATATATACAGTGGTACTCCGCTTAGCGACCTTAATCCGTTCCTTAAAACCAGTCGAAATGCGAAAAGGTCGAAGAGCAAATGTACATGCAATATACAATATACACGCAGTAAATTGTTATATTGACCGCTAAATAACACTTTATTGTTCACAAACCGAAGTTTAATTTATGATAGATGCTCTCTCCATGAAGGCTGAGGCGAGACTGGGAAGATCCTTTCCCTCGCTCCACGTGGGTCGGGGTTAAAAAAAAGGTCGATAAGCAGGCATTTGGTCGTTCAGCGGGCGCACATTTCAGTCGAAAAACTGTTCACTAAGCGAAAAGGTCGATGTCCGAGCTGGTCGATAAGTGGGGTACCACTGTATACATATATACAGTGGGGGGATTCCTGACAGGGGGATTCCTGACATAACTGACGTTAAGTGGCAAATTTGCGCCCCCCTTGTGCTATAAGTGGTACTTATCTCGACCTCGGTTAACTCGCCAACCCTATTAAGTCGACGTTTTTGAAGTGGAACCACCAAATTCTCGCTTTGTCTTAGTATTTTCTAATCGGTTATGTCGATTCTTTTATGTCGCCGAACCCTAATATCTCGAGCACAAGGGGGGGCAAATTTGCCACTTAACGTCGGTTATGTCAGGAATCCCCCTGCCACGCAGAACTGATATCTGACCAAGGCACTAACTACCAGGGTGGACAGAGAGAGTTAAAAGATGCTTTAAAGAATTGCAGCCAAGAACTTCAACGGCATCTTGCCAAACAGAAGATCGAATTCCGATTTAACCCACCTAATGCCCCTCACTTTGGTGGCAGCTGGGAAAGGGAGATCCGATCTCTTAAAAATGCCCTCCGTACAGTAGTAGGTGTGCAAACAGTAACAGAAGAAGTTCTTCAAACAGTACTTATCGAAATTGAAGGAATCCTTAATAGCAAACCTTTAGGTTATGTCTCCTCCAATGTAGCAGATTTAGACCCAATCACCCCAAATCTTCTGCTCATGGGGCGGCTAGACAGCTCTTTACCTCAAGTAATATACCCTGCCGACGAACTCATAGGACGACGTAGATGGAGACAGAGTCAAGTTCTCACTGATCACTTTTGGTGCATTTCCTGGAGCAGATGGACAAGTTAGGTCTGCAGAGGTCAACGTTAAAGGTCGATTATACACACGACCAGTTACCCGACTCATTAATCTACCAGAGATAGCAGTTGAAGACAACACCAAGATCAAATCGGCAGACTTTTAGCTAAGATTTAGAAGCAAATATGCTATGCATATTTGGGGGCGGCAGTGTTAGAAAGGATTCCTATTTAGTTGTAATTCCATGCTTCACCACTAGAGGCAGATATACAGCTTACCAAGCAATGACAAGCTATCTGTGACATCACAGTGCACCGTCCTCCACCAAGAGTATAAAAGACCAGAACACGGAGCTGCTGCAAGCAGTCTGCATCACGCAACCTTTGATTGACTCTTTCTCTTTGACTTATGTCTAACGGGTGAAAGGGCAGCCTCTTCCTCCTGTGAAGAAGGCTCATCCTCTTCATCACTTTCAAATAGCTGTGTGTTAACATCCGAATGGTGAGCGCTAGTAGCTCCCGTAATTGTGTCGATGTCATCAGCATAAGTCCAAGCCAGCACGGGGATCTGAACAGAGCAGACCTCTGTGCCCATGTTGTAACAGTACTGAACATTATTTAAGCCAATGTACCACTTTCCAGGCATTTAGTACAGAGCAGATGATCAAATGGATCAAAGACAACAAGCGTTGTTGGAAATGCGGGCGATCACACTTAGCCAAAGACTGTACCTTAAAGAAGCCCTGTCGTTTATGCAGTGGGAAACATCTTCAAATCCTTCATGAGGTGAACAGCCAACCTCAAAAGGAGAGTACCTGTTTAGTGAGTTCCACGAACAAAACCCTGTATCTAGACAGGCCACAAGGTTCCAAGCGCGTCCTGCTGAAAGTGATTCCTGTTGTATTACAACACAACAATCGAGCCCTGAACACTTATGCAGTACTCGATGACGGATCCGAAAGGACTATGTTACTTCCAGCTGCAGTTAAGAAACTAGGGTTACAAGGACAGAAGGAAGATCTAATATTAAGAACTATTCGACAAGATATGAGGAAACTAAATGGAGCAGCAGTTTCCTTTAGAATACGTTCTATATCAAAGCCCCAAAAGAGTTATTGGATCCAGAATGCCTTTACCTCTGAGCACTTAGGTTTAGCTGAACATTCGTATCCCATTGCAACACTCCAGCAGAGATACCAACATCTAAAGGACATTCCTTTACAGCCCATAGATAAAGTACAACCCTCCTTTTGATAGGAGCAGACCATCCCCACCTTATAACACCTGTTGAGCCTATACGCCTAGGGCCCCCAGGAGGTCCCGCAGCTATTAGAACTAGATTAGGCTGGACACTACAAGGTCCAACGCTTTCTGCAGCAGCAGATACAGCCTCAACAATGCTTACATATCTCTATCACTCCCCAAATGGAAGAACTTTCCCGAAATGTAGAGACTCTGGCAAAGCGATACCATTCCACACAGAAATGAGAAATTAGTCACACGATCAAAGCAGGATCAAATGGCAATAGATTTATTACAAACTAGAACAACTAGAGTGATGGTAGATGGAGTGAATCGTTATGCAACCCCCCTTTTAAGGAAAGCTAATATGCCGCAACTCTGTACAACTAAGGACTCCGTTATGCCCAATTTAAGAAGTATAGAGCGACGGTTGGCAAAGGATCCTGAAAAGGCAGTAGCATATAACGAAGAGATTAAGAAACTAGAGAAGTGCGGCTATGTAGTCAAACTCACACCTGACTCTGTAAACACCGGAGAAGAGTCATGGTTTATTCCACATCATATGGTACAACATAATGGAAAGAATAGAGTAGTGTTCAACTGTTCTTTTGAACATGTAGGCCAGAATCTGAATAATTACCTCCTTGCTGGACCTACACTTAGCCCTTCCCTCTTAGGAGTGCTGTTGCGCTTTAGGGAACATTCTGTAGCAATAAGTGGCGATATTAAGGGTATGTTTCATCAGGTCCGCCTACTGCCTGAGGACAAATCACTCCTTCGCTTTGTATGGCGTGACCTTCAAACCAATAACCTTCCCAGTATTTATGAGTGGCAAGTACTACCCTTTGGCACGGAAGCTACTAGCGCTCACCATTCGGATGTTATCACACAGCTATTTGAAAGTGATGAAGAGGAAGAGCCTTCTTCACATGAGGAAGAGGCTGCCCTTTCACCCGTTAGACATAAGTCAAAGAGAAAGAGCCGATCAAAGAGCCTTAACATGGATAAGATAGTTAGGCAACTGTATGAAAATCAAGTGGCCTTTCAGGAGGAACTCCGAGAACTTAAGGTCCTTGTCAAGGACATACGGAATCTATCCGTAAATCCGCAGGCAGCTCAGCTAGTTCCTCGACCACAGCGGGTCATAGAGACTCCAGTCCCTTTGCCCAGAACTATCTTTAAATCACCCAAGGCAGTGGTGCCAGAGCCTTATACTCCACAACCTAGTCCCCGCAGATCCCAAGTGCCCCCTAGTAAAAGTCCCTTAAAGTCAGAAGTAGATACATATGCCCATCTACATAATCCACAATATCCTCCCTTGACGGGGCGGCTTCAGAGTGCCACATCTCTGGACACGTCTTATAGGGGCCCGCACCCAACAATTCCAGATTTCACCAGTCCTGACCCCAGAGAATTCACTCATATAAAGTTAGCCCTTGATAATATCCTCCCTCCAGATGCAAATGAACTCTTTAAGTATCAGATTCTCTTAGGACATCTCAAATTTAAAGAGGCTCGCCTAATTGCAGACTCATTTCTGAATTCCCCTCAGCCATACACAGACACTATGACTATGCTTAATAGCCAATACGGACTACCTTTCCAGTTAGCCCTAGCTAAGATAGCAGAAGTCATGGATGCCCCTAATGTACAGACAGGAGATACGACTAGTTTCAAATTGTTTGCCCTCGAAATTCAGGCCCTTGTTGGTCTCCTGAACTCATTAGGTCCAAAGGGAGAAAGCGAACTAAGTTGCGCCTCACATGCAGCCCGCTTACTCACTAAGTTACCCCCGGATATGCGTGCCACATTCAAACGACACCTGCCCAATCAAGATTCCTACACTCTACCGGATCTGGCAGAGTGGCTCAGGATTGAATCCCGGTGTCAAGACTCTGCGCAATCGAATCAGGGAAAAGATCAGATAAGTAGAATGTCGCGGCCCAAACCAGGCCCAGGGGCGAAGCATAAACACGCTTCTGTCCTGCATGGAGCTGACCGACCTCCAGAGACGATCACTCGAGTGCCGACGCCCTCGCATCAGTCCAAGCCAGCACGGGGATCTGAACAGAGCAGACCTCTGTGCCCATATTGTAACAGTGCCGAATCCACCAAAGCATGGCATATACCACCTTGGACACTCACCTGTATACGATATGTCTTAGTCAAAAAGTGCTGGATTTATTGTTAAGGGGTACGGTCGACCTGCTGCCAAAGTGCCCACTCCAAATTGGTGAGTCCCCGGTTCAGCTACATGTTTTAAATGCTTAAGGAATGCCCATTCTGCTGAGTAAAATCTGGTGCATTGCCACTTAGGGTGGCAGATGAAGTACTCTTTCTTAAGCATGTTCCAGAGCACCTTTCAGTCCTATGCCTGGGCTTTGAGCAGGGCATGAAAACCATATATATATATATATATATATATATATATATATATATATATATATATATATATATATAGTGAGGAAAATAAGTATTTGAACACCCTGCTATTTTGGCAAGTTCTCCCACTTAGAAATCATGGAGGGGTCTGAAATTGTCCTCGTAGGTGCATGTCCACTGTGAGAGACATAATCTAAAAAAAATCCAGAAATCACAATGTATGATTTTTTAACTATTTATTTGTATGATACAGCTGGAAATAAGTATTTGAACACCTGAGAAAGTCAATGTTAATATTTGGTACAGTAGCCTTTGTTTGCAATTACAGAGGTCAAACGTTTCCTGTAGTTTTTCACCAGGTTTGCACACACTGCAGGAGGGATTTTGGCCCACTCCTCCACACAGATCTTCTCTAGATCAGTCAGGTTTCTGGCCTGAGGTTGAGCTCCCTCCAAAGATTCTTTATTGGGTTTAGGTCTGGAGACTGGCTAGGCCACGCCAGAACCTTGATATGCTTCTTACAGAGTCACTCCTTGGTTATCCTGGCTGTGTGCTTCGGGTCATTGCCATGTTGGAAGACCCAGCCTCGACCCATCTTCAATGCTTTAACTGAGGGAAGGAGGTTGTTCCCCAAAATCTCGCAATACATGGCCCCGGTCATCCTCTCCTTAATACAGTGCAGTCGCCCTGTCCCATGTGCAGAAAAACACCCCCAAAGCATGATGCTACCACCCCCATGCTTCACAGTAAGGATGGTGTTCTTCTCATCATTCTTCTTCCTCCAAACATGTTTAGTGGAATTATGACCCAAAAGTTCTATTTTGGTCTCATCTGACCACATGACTTTCTCCTATGACTCCTCTGGATCATCCAAATGGTCATTGGCAAACTTAAGACGTGCCTGGACATGTGCTGGTTTAAGCAGGGAACCTTCCATGCCATGCATGACTTCACACCATGACGTCTCAGTGTATTACCAACAGTAACCTTGGAAATGGTGGTCCCAGCTCTTTTCAGGTCATTGACCAGCTCCTCCCGTGTAGTTCTGGGCTGATTTCTCACCTTCCTTAGGATCATTGAGACCCCACGAGGTTAAATCTTGCATGGAGCCCCAGTCCGAGGGAGATTGACAGTCATGTTTAGCTTCTTCCATTTTCTAATGATTGCTCCAACAGTGGACCTTCTTTGGACAGCTCTTTGGTCTTGGCCATGTTAGTAGTTGGATTCTTACTGATTGTATGGGGTGGACAGGTGTCTTTATGCAGCTAACAACCTCAAACAGGTGCATCTAATTTAGGATAATAAATGTAGTGGAGGTGGACATTTTAAAGGCAGACTAACAGGTCTTTGAAGGTCAGAATTCTAGCTGATAGACAGGTGTTCAAATACTTATTTGCAGCTGTATCATACAAATAAATAGTTAAAAAATCATATATTGTGATTTCTGGTCGAAGAGCAAATGTACATGCAATATACAATATACACGCAGTAAATTGTTATATTGACCGCTAAATAACACTTTATTGTTCACAAACCGAAGTTTAATTTACGATAGATGCTCTCTCCATGAAGGCTGAGGCGAGACTGGGAAGATCCTTTCCCTCGCTCCACGTGGGTCGGGGTTAAAAAAAAGGTAGATAAGCAGGCATTTGGTCGTTCAGCGGGCGCACATTTCAGTCGAAAAACTGTTCACTAAGCGAAAAGGTCGATGTCCGAGCTGGTCGATAAGTGGGGTACCACTGTATACATATATACAGTGGGGGGATTCCTGACAGGGGGATTCCTGACATAACTGACGTTAAGTGGCAAATTTGCGCCCCCCTTGTGCTATAAGTGGTACTTATCTCGACCTCGGTTAACTCGCCAACCCTATTAAGTCGACGTTTTTGAAGTGGAACCACCAAATTCTCGCTTTGTCTTAGTATTTTCTAATCGGTTATGTCGATTCTTTTATGTCGCCGAACCCTAATATCTCGAGCACAAGAGGGGGCAAATTTGCCACTTAACGTCGGTTATGTCAGGAATCCCCCTGCCACGCCCCCTTTGGCGGCGGCATTCCCCGAAGCACCCTGCTTCTTCTCCCAGGCGTGCCTCGCCCACACGGAGCTCCTCGCAGTCATGCTGATCACACACACCTGACTCTCATTCACTCACTCATCCCATCTCCTATTTAAGCCTCTTTACCTCCACACACTCGTGGTCCGTTATTGTTTGTGCATGATCGTATGTGTTGGTTCATGGCTGTCTGTGTAATCGCGTATACGTATCCCGTTACGTACCCTTCTTCTCGGACTCCGCATTTTCTCAACGGCACCCCGGATTACCCCGATCTTGCTGTTCTCCATGTTCACGCTGTCTGCACCACGTTTATCCGTTCCTGCCCAGCGCTGCGCTTTCCATAGCACGGATCCGTGGATTCTCTACACGAACTGTCTCTGCTTTCACAGAACTTCGTGGACCGCGCTCCCGGAGCGCACTACTGATATTACTGCTTCGCTACAAGTATTGGTGGATTATCTCCTGAGTATTCTCAATAAACTTTGTTTGCGTTTACTTCGGCTTCCGCCTCCTTATCCGCATTACAGGTTTTCTCGATCCGCATGACCAATCAAACAAATCGCGGCAACGATGTTGTGTAAAAAACCTCTAAAAACACGTGCACACACATTCTCATTTATTAACGCACATCATGTACATAAAGAAATTTCAAGCACGTTAATATATTGCCGCCATATTGGTTTTCATTTATCTCGATCATCATCTCGACGCTTTTTGGCGTCCCCCTAGGACATCGACATAACCGGGTTCCACTGTATATGGTATTGCAGCTGCTCTAGGGTGGTGAGAACCTTTTCAATCTTGTCAGTGGTAGCAACTAATAATTCTGGCATAATTTTTTACATTTTCTTTGGCACCCCTTCACTCCCCCCAAAAAATAAAAAATAAAATAAAAACATTTTACAAGGGTAAACACAAGAATAAATACAATAAATGTGCAATGGTGCCCCCACATTTGCCATGCCTTATACACTGCATATAAGGCATGCCTCATTTGTTTCCGGCTTTTTCTTTCCAGAGGCTCTCATCTCTTGTATTTCATGTTTTATTTGAGACACTAGGGTTAGGGCTCCATATAATCTGCATATAAGGCTTTTATTGCTTTCAAAATGATATGCATACATGATTATTTGAATTTGTATGGAGAAGCCTCATTGATGAGGACATTTTACTTATTTTTCAAAGTGGTGCCACAGCTGCAGATGTACACAAATATAGATGTACAGCCTTTATAAACCAAATGCCTTTTACAGTTCTACTGAAGAAAGTAATGCCACAAGGGGGCAATTCCCTTTATCTACAGCCTGAAGATCCTGGGATGGGATAAAATCTGGGTCATATAGAGATATCCAACAATGAAAACAGTGTTTGTGCTTTGTCTCATAGACAGGTCTCAACTGACCTGAAAAGTAATTATTATTTAGGCATTTTTAAACAAATATGGACTGTTGCTCTTTCCTATGCTCCAAAATATATTAAAAGTGTCAAAAAAAACCATAGAAATTTTGTTAAAATGTTCATTTTAATTATCTGGATGCTCCTAGTTAAATATGGAGGCAATGAACTCCTATTAAGACCTGCATCTTGTAGTTAATCTCATACAGTGATAAATCCTTTGAGATGTGTTCTCCCTAATATGTAATGGAAGAAGATGATCATCTGAATTCTGCCAAACCTATACATGACATGACAAATTTCCTTCCCTACCCAGCCCTTAAGTGTCTGAGCAGAATAGAACAATATTTTTCTTTGTGTATATAATAAACAATGTGAAGGGCTATCTTGAGTTTGTATATTTCTTATAAAGCATGTATGGTTTTTGAAATAGGACTGGAGAAAAAGTACAGAAAGAGGCTGTATTTTTTTTTTATTTTTTTTTTATTAAATATGTAAAAAGGCAGCATTTTTCCATAGAGATACCAACACATTTGTTCACATCTGTGCCAATCTGAAGGAAACTCATCAGTATACAGTGAAGTATTAAGAGTTGAAATTGCTTCACCAGTTTCATCCTCATAGTTATAAATGAAAGGAATCTAGCATTATGTTAATAGAGGGAAGATCTAAATTATTTAGGAATGATGGTGAATAGTGGACTCAGCAGGTTTATCTGGATTAATACAAAAGGAATTAAAAATGTAATGTACAATATTAATCAAATACTATCGGAATTCCATTTTTACTGATTATCATATTTTAAGCAGCGTCTTCGTGTTCCCTATTTGTTTGTTAGTCTCAATGCCTTTAGAACTTTTGGGCCCACCTTTTAGTGTCATTGCTTCATGAAGCCTTTACTCTTTGTGTCTCTCTACTTGTCTGTTTTCATGGCCTGGTTTGCCTACTTTGCTCTAAAACATAAACATAATTTAATCGATGAAAAACAGCATTTAGATGACCAGATTATACATATGCAAATATACAAAATCTAGACATTTCAGACAGATATTTCTTTAGCGTTTAATTGTATAAATTTTGTATGTATGTATGTGTATATATATATAAAAATTGGGACAAATGTCTAAAGGTAAAAACGTCCATAAATATTGGGACATCGACACACTTCTAACATTTTTGGCTCTATACACCACCACAATGGATTTGAAATGAAACGAACAAGTTGTGCTTTAACTGCAGACTGTCAGCTTTAATTTGAGGGCATTTACATCCAAATCAGGTGAACAGTGTAGGACTTAAAACAGTTTGCATATGTGCCTCCCACTTGTTAAGGGACCAAAAGTAATGGGCCAATTGGCTTCTCAGCTGTTCCATGGCCAGGTGTGTTATTCCCTCATTATACCAATTACAATGAGCAGATAAAAGGTCCAGAGTTCATTTCAAGTGTGCTATTTGCATTTGGAATCTGTTGCTGTCAACTCTCCAAGATGAGATCCAAAGAGCTGTCACTAACAGTGAAGCAAGCCATCATTAGGCTGAAAAAACAAAAAAAACCATCCGAGAGATAGCAAAAACATTAGGCGTGGCCAAAACAACTGTTTGGAACATTCTTAAAAAGAAGGAACGCACCAGTGAGCTCAGCAACACCAAAAGACCCGGAAGACCACGGAAAACAACTCTGGTGGATGACCAAAGAATTCTTTCCCTGGTGAAGAAAACACCCTTCACAACAGTTGGCAAGACCCAAAGCATACTGCAAAAGCAACCAAAGAGTTTTTTAAGGGAAAAAAGTGGAATGTTATGCAATGGCCAAGTCAATCACCTGACCTGAATCCGATTGAGCATGCATTTCACTTGCTGAAGACAAAACTGAAGGGAAAATGCCCTAAGAACAAGCAGGAACTGAAGACAGTTGCAGTAGAGGCCTGGCAGAGCATCACCAGGGATGAAACCCAGCGTCTGGTGATGTCTGTGTGTTCCAGACTTCAGGCTGTAATTGACTGTAAAGGATTTGCAACCAAGTATTAAAAAAGTGAAAGTTTGATTTATGATTATTATTCTGTCCCATTACTTTTGGTCCCTTAACAAGTGGGAGGCACATATGCAAACTGTTCTAATTCCTACACCGTTCATCTGATTTGGCCCTCAAATTAAAGCTGACAGTCTGCAGTTAAAGCACAACTCAAATCCATTGTGGTGGTGTATAGAGCCGAAAATGTTAGAATTGTGTCGATGTCCCAATATTAATGGACCTGACTGTGTGTGTGTGTGTGTGTGTGTGTGTGTGTGTATATATATATATATATATATATATATATATATATATATATATATATATATATGTGTGTGTGTATATATATATATATATATATATATATATATATATATATATATATATATATATATACACACACACACACATACATACACACACACATATATAATGTGTGTATATATATATATATATATATATATATATATATATATATATATATATATATATATATATATATATATATATATATATATATATAAATTAGGACAAATGATTATAATGCAGGTATAAAAAAACAGAGCAGTGCAGCATTTACAACCATCTTTATTGGGGGAAAAATCTACTTTAAAAAAAAAAAACTGCATCATCATCTTATAATATTTTTAATGCCATATGTCTTATTCAAAAATGTTCACTTGAAAAACAATTATGCAGCACTCCCTCCAGTACAGGAAGGAACTTGAACTTGTTCACTTCTTAGCAGTGCAGCTTCACATCACAAATAAAGGGTGAAAAGCCTCAAGAAGTCAACATAAAATGGCAGAAAACTGAGGTAAAGCATGAGTTCTGGATTTGCAAGTGTGTTCCCTTGTTTGAAACACTGCAGATCGCTAAGCAAAGGAAGTAACATGCATATTTACAAACATATATACATATATATATATATATATATATATATATATATATATATATATATATATATATAAATATATATATAATGTACATTGTTATACAAAAAGAGCATGTTTTACAGTACATTCTCAATTTGCATTAAAATAATCAAGACAACAGTCAACTGATAAAGTGGTAATCACCTGAATACTTTCTTTTGGATGTGTGGACACATGAAAACACAAATCAGAAAGGGGTTGCTTGGAGCAGTTTTTCTTTTTCTTGGATTTACAAAACCATTCTAGAAGCATTTTATTTCCCCTGATAACTGCTAGGGTCAGTGAGAATTCCCTGCATGCCTACAACTTTCAAAGGATTTAAATTGTAATTGTCACATTCACAAACATACACAATACGATGTGCAGAGAAATGCTTTTAAGGTCATCACAGACCAGCCTTTAGAAGCATTTCACTTAACATTTTTTGGGGAAAAAAAATATAATGGCTATGAGGAGGAGCTGCAAAGGCACAGTATTGTACCATGGACTGGGTCTATAGGCCATGATGAGCCAGCTTCTGCTTAAACAAGGCAGATGAACAGGTGGTCTGAGGATCGTATGCCTGTCACCTGATATAAATAGTACTGCAGGGCATGGACCAGCACAGCAAGGAACAGGCCCTGCAGACCCACTTTCGAAAAATGCTATTTGTCAATTGACTGATTCACAAAATTGGGTAAAAAACAAGTAATTATACACAAGGAGATATCTGAGCACAACACGTGCAAGCAGAGATTGTTGTCAGAGCATTCAGTTCTCTTAGTTTCAGACACCCATTGATAAAAAAACAGCTTTGACCTGAGGCTATACAAGGTCTTTATACACGTGGCCCTTAAATTCAGGTGTAAGAAATGTTCACTCATATCTTTCTTATTTAATGCCATATCTTAGCCAAATCATGTTCATATTGCATACACCAGGTCCAATGTGTATAAGGAGTAAACTAAAGAGGAACAATCGCTTCCCCACTGCAGGATAGTGCATTATACTGACACAATCAATATATGCCATCAATAAAGGACTTTGCAGGAAGGTCTTGGCATGTGTGCATACACTCAACAAGATGATTTTCATCACCCTTGGTGGCTAGGAGGGGTAAAAACAGAAAACATATAACAGGAAAATAAATACAAGTAATCATTTATCTGATTTCTGGAACCTGATAAAATGCATAATTAAATGCATAATTTAAATGAAATCGAGTTCAGTTTTACTGTTCAAAGTCACAAGCAAAAAAACCCCACCCTGATTTAAATCACCACATCTTTAATTCAACAGAATGTTTATAAGATTAATTTATATTATAAATATTTTAATAAGAATATATTTTTAATGTGATTTTAAAAGTGGTAGCTATTTATCTTTTTGGGAAAGATATTTGTTTTATTTGTTTTTGCACTTATGCTTTTTTTTCTCTTGATCCTTTGCGCACCTTTATTTATTTGATAACCTTGTATGCAGTGGACCTAACAGACAAACACCAAACCTGGCACAACACACAGCTTCTCTGTCCTTATGCTCTAGTGATAAAGACTGGATGGTGCCGACTCAAAGTGCCCAGTCTTTTTTGTTCTTTCACATATTTGAATGACAGTAGAGAGCATCAGTGCAGATAATGGCTAAATCCAATATGGAGACAGACCCTGAGGAGTTCAACTACTGAGTCTCCTGCTCTCAATGTTCACCTCATAACCTTCATTTTCCTAGCTTCTATTAATTTGCAATCATGTTTCTTCTATTCCTCCCCTTAACATTATTTGTTTCTCCCATCTTTTTATTATGATTGTTTTCACTTCACTCTTCCTGTGGCTACTGTCTCTCACACTATTTGTTTTTTAAAAGGCTTCATTTAAGCATGTTGTTTTTTTCTGTTCTTCTCTTTGCTCAGTTGAAAGACTCATAATTAGAGCTCCTACTGGCTTGATTTCTTGTCCTTTTGAAAGCTGAAGCTGGTCCGTCGGCTGAGTTTGCGCTGCTTCTGTGCAACATAGTCAGCTCTTGAAGTGCTGGCCCGAGACTCAAGGATGTAGTTCACCTGACAGACAGCCAAAAGATCAATTCAATCAAGTTTTATTTTTATAGCACTTTTACCGATGGATATAGTCACAAAGAAGTTTTGCAAAAATAAACAGATTAGGAATATAAATGTTAAGAATCAAAACAGCACAATATTACAATACAATATTCGTTGATAACATTTAGTATTCTGCCATTTTAACCTTAAAAATATAAATAAAGTATATTTACTATGCCACTTAAAAATAATAAATGGTGTTCTATACTGTTTCTCCTTAAGTGCATGAGGGGATATATGAGGGGAAATAAAACTAAATAACACCCCAAAACAATTCATGAAAAATAAATTCGGATGAAACTTTACCTTCAGCACGATCTCATTGATTGTTGCAGCATCGCTTTCAAAGTAAAGAACCTTGTAGTCATGGTTGCTTAGATATGTGAGCTTAAATATTGCATGACCTGCATGAACATCAAAAAATGTTAAATGTGTCGTGTTAATCCATAGCAATTTTCATTCTTATTCAAATATTTATTTTTTTTAAAGCTTTAATCTATTTTCAGTGATCTCTAACAGTAATTGAATAGCAAGGTCAATTATATTGTTTTTTTTACTATAGACTGAAGAATTTAGAATTAGATTTTAACATAGATGTGAGACAACAGTTTAAAAGTAGATTTACTGATATTTACATCTAGATGTATTAAACAACTTGGAACACATGTGGGTGCAGACCATTCTGTTTATGAGTGAGCTAAAGTATCGGAATGGGTAATCGAAGACAATTAAAGTACATAACACAACAACTGGAAGCATATCCCTTGCTTGCAATAACTGCATCAAGCTAGCAACGCATTGGCAATCACCAAACTGCTCTATTCTTTTTTGTAAAGCTTTTCTTGCCTGGTACTCTGACGAGAAATTCATGCATAACAGGATTTAATGATATCACCAATCTAAAACCTTACATTTTTTCCTACCCTAAAGTGCTATATTGTGGAGGCAGTGCGGTTTGCGTCATTGTCTTGCTAGAGAAGTTCCTGCCAAACAGATTGGATGTTTTTCTCAGGAAATTGGCAGACAGTATGTTCCTCTAGACTTCTAAATTCATTTTGTTGCCACGATCATTAGTTACATCATTATTAAAGATTAGTGAGCCTATTTCAGAAGCAGCTTTGAAGGCCATGACACAAGTTCCACCATGCTTGACCAATGAGTTTCCATGCTTTGGATCACGAACACGTCCTTTTGTTCTCCATACGTTGGCTTTTTCATTACTTCAGTTAAGTTAAAATCTTTGATTACAGAACTGATGTAATCATCTCTTTAATTCTTTGTGAATTGAAATGCTGATTTTGATACCCTTAGCCCTGCCATGCGGAGGTTGTTGATGTTACTGAATTGTTGATATGCCCAAGCTGACAATCTAGATGTAATTAAACAAAAGAATTGGCCCTGCATTTTCAATACTTTTGAAGAGGTCACTCATAGGTCACACCAGTAAAAAGTGTGCTTTGTATCAACACTTGCACAAACTGGTTGTACTTTATATCAGCAACCGGTAGAAGATACTGTATAAAAGTTATAAAGTAAGTAAGTAAATAATGTAATTATTAAAATCTATTACAAAATTCCAAATGATGCTCTCTAAAGTCAAATAGTCCCAAAGAGACCGATACATATAAATTACTTCATTAAATGTAGTACTTACTTGGACTCTTCTCCTCCACCAAATCACAGGCACAAAGTAGGTCTGAGTCAATGGAAATGGGCTTCTGTCGTATCCAAAACTTAGTGCTTGCTTTCTGATTGGTTACAGGATCAATCTCCACTTTCTCACCTGATATACCTGAAATAACGAGGGTTAAAGTTGTTTATTTGTAGAATTCGACAATTTAATATAGAATAAAGAATGATTAATCAGAAGAATAAAGTAGTAAGCACATACCTAATAAAATGTATTAATAGAGTATATGGTACACACCTAATTACACTAAATAATTATATATAAATATGACTATATGGTGTAGAATATTTTATGTATGAAATAAAATATAAGACATGTTTCTCAGAAATATAATTAACTACAGGCTGGTGTAATGGTATAAAGTCCAAGCTAGGCTAAGCTAGACTAAACATTCTAAACCAGTGGTTACGTCATTATTTCTCATTATCTCAATATGTCTTTACCTTTGGATTAAAAATTGAACTCGCAGTCTAAGACTGACTCCCCAGGGAGAAATGCAAGATTGATCTACTTTCATTTTAAACTGAAATGCAGTTCTGTTGCAAAATTCATGACACTATGTTCATGAAAAAAAAAAAACACCTCATCGAGGGAAACCAAAAAAAAGTAAACACATTTTGGTGTAAAAATGCTTCTGTCACTTGCCAATGTTCAACATCAGTAGATAACATTAAAGAACCAGCCTCACAAACCAAGTGATGGGAAATTACCACAGCCATTACTGCTGTTTCAATGCCAAGTATGAGAACTATGAATATGCTCAGGGTACACATTGGCAACTTAAAACAAATACCGTAATTTCCGGACTATTAAGCGCACCCAAATATAAGCCGCACCCACTGAATTTTACAAATATTTTTATTTTGAACATAAATAAGCCGCACCTGTCTATAAGCCACAGGTGTCTACACTGAAACTAATGAACTTTACAAAGGCTTTAACGAAAGACAGTGTCTGTTACACGGTGTAACGGGTGAAATATGTTGTGGCTCCTTTAAGAGCAGAGCAGCATTTTGAGAATAAGACCGAGGAATATGTCCTTATTATTTTCTAAAGCTCATTTCTAAGTTTCTTTGACTAACCCTTAACGCTGTTGCCAAGAAAAATAAAAAAGCACGAGTTTTGGAAACCTGTCTGTGCTTATATGATTTCTGTTGCAACTGGAGTTAGCGAGCTCTCCCTTCACCCAGACTCAACGCGTTACAACGGCTTGTATCTAAACAGTAGCCGACCAAGAAAGTCATTGTTCACTGTCTTCCTCCTTCCTTTCACAACTATTTCTCTCTGGAGTTTTTCTTTTGGCATCATCGTGCGTTTAAAAATCACCATTGGTGAAGCTTTTCTCTTGATGCCGTGCAGCTCAGAACACAGGTGAAGTGCGTTTTTTCATGCTCGGTTGTTTTCAGCGTGATGAATGATACGCATTTCCTGTTGACAGTCCAAGTGAGCGGCAGGCCAAACCGCAGAGAAATCGCATCCATATTTATGACGTGGTGCGGCCCGATTCAGTGGGAGCGCGATTTAATATAAAGAGTTTAATTGGTTCACCTTAACCCGTTCAAAAATTTCATTGGTCTAATGTTATGGGGCTCAGTTTTTTTGGATTGAAGTTTGTGAAACTGGGAAAAACCCTGAAAAAATCCATATATTAGCTGCTTCATTGTTTAAGCCGCGGGGTTCAAAGCGTGGGAAAAAAGTAGCGGCTTATAGTCCAAAAAATTTCACAAACCTGAAGAAATTTCTCCTTAAATTCACTCTACTCACAGAATACATGTATTGAAAAGACCTGCACTCCAAAAACACAACCCAATCTAAGCCCTGTTTAAATGCTGGTGTGTTTACTGCTAATGGTGATTGAAATCTTTCAGCATTTGAAAGTATTAAACTAGTAATTAACAGACTAAATATGCTTAGTCTGATGTATTCAACACAAAGTATTTGTAAAGATCGATTTATCCCAGGGAAGTTCTGAAGGTGATCCTGCACTGCTGGCTCTGACAACACTGATCCAATAGATTGATGTCTTCACAGCATCTTTCTCTCTCGGACACATGCTGTTGTCCCAACCTGATTCAAATCATCATCCACAAAACTTGCCAGTTAAAAATGGAGAAAGACCAAGTGGTTTTCTAATCTTCATGTGTCTAGTTTCTGTGAGTATGTGTACACAAATTCATGTTTTTAACTAAAGGAATAAAACCTGATGTGGTTGCCTCTTTTTTTAGCCCATCCACCTCAAGGTTAAAATTTCTGTGGATATTCCTTAAGATAATTAATGATTCAAAATCAGGTCAAATAACTCCCCTCACAGCCTTATCAGTTTTGTACTTAATTTTTGCCCACAGCCAACAAGGGCACATTTACTGTTGCTTGTGGTCTAAAAAAAAAAGTGTGCAAAAAACCCCAGACCTCTGCATATGAGGGGACACTTTGTGTCATACATAAAGGTAAGAGAGAAAACAAAAAGGACAAAGGATGCATCACCCGATCCAACTGGAAACTACTGCAAAACTAAGCCGCAATGTGCTACATAATGGTTTAGAAAATGCAGTTTTCTGGAGAAAACTGGAGGCAGTATGTTGAATCTTTACACCCTTAAAGCTCCAGACACCCCAGGTTTAGTCCTGAGTTCGGGCTACTGTCTTGGAGTTTTCCGAGTTGTGTGGGTTTCCTCCAGGTTCCCTGATTTTCTACCACCTCTAAAATACATGCTAATAAGCTGACAGGGTCAGGATGTACTGTATCTGCATTTCTGTCTTGCACCCAGTGCTACCAGGATAGTCTTAAGATAAACAGTAAACCTAATCTAAATTGCTTAAGATGCTAATGTTGAACAATTCTGTCTATAAAATCTAACTTAACTGCATTTGCATATGTTTAAGATCAAAATCCCAATCACTACATTTGTTGATCTCTATATAGAGTTTTTTGACCAATTGAGTAAAGTGTCCATAATTCTGGAGGGCACACTGTAGCTTTTGATAATAGACCCAAGCTTTAAAACAAGGTTCTGACAAGTCAATTAATATTTGACAGTATTTGCCAGAGTGTAACATACCTAGCTGGACATCAGTAGTGAACCGGAGTTTGTGGATCATGCTTATCTTATAGGATTTGTAGTGGTGACTGCTCAACATATCTTGTACTGTATTGATGTCTATGGGTGGGTCCTCTTCTGAGCTCTCCTCTCCTCTGGAGCCTTATAGGGAAAAACAAAGGCAAGAAGGCGACAGAAAGAGCAAGATATTGTCAAATTGGGACAAAAAATGAAAAATGAATAAGGGGATAGAATAATAGAAAAATGAGTAAAAATGAGTCAGAGCTGCCACCCCTCACAACTAAACAATAAATGAACAATGAGACTGTGAGGGGCGTCTGGATTCAATTGTACTTTTTCTTCTTCCTAGGGTTGTCTACTGTATAAACTTACTGTTCTCTCGTACTAGACAGAACTCAAGTGTGCTTTGGCTCTCCAGTGTACTGTCCAGCTCCACTGCCACATTCGGCTCCATCTGCTTTTCTAAACGATACATTGGCCCTACAACAACAAAATAACATTTTTGTAATTTTATTATTGTGTGTTTAATAAACGGGGAATTGTTTATCTGCCAATAATTCCACAGACATTCCAATAAGCATACTTTCACAGAAATTAACAGTCAGGGCCACATTCATTCTCCATGAGTTTGCAGATTTCATGTCAAATATCAGGCAAAAAAATTCAGATTAGAACATGGAAACCATGTAGATGACAATAACACTATATAAGTTCAGATAAAAAAATAATAAATCCCTCCCTTAGATTTGCTCACTTGCACATTGGGGCCGCATTCATTGAATATATATTCAAAATGTAAATATTCCTGTAAAACTGCTTTGAATTTAATATTTAAATAATAAACTTTTACTTTATATTTCAAAATAAGCGATTCATGGTTCGTTTTAAATTGCATGTTCTTATTCTTATTGCATGAGGGAACAACAATTTCGTTTGCTCAAAACTCTTGTTTTCAACAGGGTATTATATCCTGGGACAGACCCATGTTAATTTCCAGCACTTGTTTGCTCATAAGCAGTGCCTTTAAAAAAAAAGGTTTATTATTGTTCTTTCTGGCTTTCAGCATATTCTTTAGAATTCTTTTCACTGGTGGTTAAACAAGTTTGTCACGTTTCCTTAATGTGCCAGTCTTTCCTTTGCATGTTTTGCCAACAGATGTTTATACCAGTAACTGAACAACTAAACAATTTGTTAGCTGTGTACAATCCAGCAGTTACATACAGTATAACTAATATCGACTTTTTCCTATCTGTTCTCAAACTTGCCGCTGTGTTCCAAACAAAACATTGAGAAAAAGTAGGCTGCAACCCTCCGATATTATAGGGGTGTCTGGGTTCCTGTGAAGGTAAGTGTAAGCTGAACTAGAAAGTGATGTCTAGTTTGTTGCACAAAAGGTTCCTTTTGCATATTAATACACACAAATCAGGGTTGTATAAAATGGACAATGCATTGTAACTTGCGAGTTCTAGATGTACATGTTTTTACAAGAGTGCATGCATAACTATGTAATCTTCTTAGGAAAGTCTTGGCATACAAGCACACAAGGAGGTTTCAAGGAGATTCTCACTGCCCCTGAAAATTAGAGTTACATTGATCTTCAACAAAATCCAATTCGATTTTCATCTTCTCTGTGATTAAAATATAAAGCAGGGGAATAAATCACTCGCTCTATCTGTACAATACAAATCTGTTCATTTCAGTGCTTACATTTTCTTTAATCTTTAATAAATAAGTGGAGAAAGTCACAGATTTGTGCCCTCTCTTAATCTAGTTGAACAAGTTTCAGACTATAATACAATAACTTTTGGTCAAAGCTTAATCAGTGAAAACTCTTACCTGAACCCTTTTGTGAGCCTTTTCTTTTCTTCAGGGCCTTCTGTAGAATCTCTTTCATGGTTACCTTTAAACTGTCCACTGGAATCAGCGAGAAACCATGAGCCGCATTACTAAAAGGTAAAGCATATAAGCTATCAAACACTGAAATACTGAAATATATATTCCTCCAAACCGGATTGGCAGAAGGCACAAAGAGTCAGAAGCCATGAAATGTAATAAAGATTTTCAAAGCTGATTTGTCCTGCAGTGCAGAATGTGCTAATTTCAGGTTGGTGGAGATTTACTCCATATCCTGACCTGCATGTCTCTCCGCTCGAAAATTAGCAGTTTAATGGATGATGTATTACCAGTAAGTGATACATTTGATGAATATGTTCTCACAAATGTAAAATTAACAACAAAATCTGCAGGCAGTTTTTCCTTTAGTGAGAGGACCAGCAACACGACACAGGCATCACGCATTTTACTTGTGTTCAATCTTTTTATCCAGAATGTGAACAAATGATTTCCTCTTTTTATAGCTAACAATACAGTGTTTGCACTCTGGCATAGTGAATTGTCCCAGGAGTGGTGGGTGAAAGATCCAGCTATGCACCACCTAATACTACTCAGCTGCGCTAACTTTAAAGTAGCTGGTTTAGTATTTAGTTTAGAGTTTGTCATTTGAAACATGATGAAAAAGGATGTAGACCGGTGAACACTGAAATAGTAAAATATTTCAAAAGGAAATCGATAATTTGTTTACCAACAATGAGACATTTTAGAGGTTGAGCATGAGAGAAAAAATCAAATATACAGTACAGACAAAAAGTTTGGACACACCTTGTGTGTCCAAACTTTTGGTCTGTACTGTATATATATTATATATACAGTACAGACCAAAAGTTTATATATATTATATATACAGTACAGACCAAAAGTTTATATATATTATATATACAGTACAGACCAAAAGTTTATATTATATATACAGTACAGATCAAAAGTTTGGACACACCTGCTCACTCGAAGAGTTTTCTTTATTTTCATGACTATGAAAATTGTAGAGTCACACTGAAGGCATCAAAACTATGAATTAACACATGTGGAATTATATACATAACAAAAAAGTGAACTGAAAATATTTCATATTGTAGGTCCTTCAAAGTAGGCATCAAGAGAATGCCAAGAGTGTGCAAAGCAGTAATCTAAGCAAAAGGTGGCTACTTTGAAGAACCTACAATATGACATATTTTCAGTTGTTTCACACTTTTTTGTTATGTATATAATTCCACGTGTTAATTCATAGTTTTGATGCCTTCATTTGACTCTACAATTTTCATAGTCATGAAAATAAAGAAAACTCTTTGAATGAGAAGGTGTGTCCAAACTTTTGGTCTGTACTGTATATTGACAGTGGGACATAAAATGAACCAAACCTCTGGGCTTAGAGTTTAAAAAATTGAGGTTTTTTTTATGTTCTGTTGAGATAACTGCATAGATGTATATCCTTCCATTCCCAAAATGAACTGGGACTGCATCATGTAATAATCGGTCTAAAATGTATTGTAAAATCATGCTTGGTACTCTGTGAATTCACAACAATACAGGTTCATTTTCCAAGCATTTAACAAACATACAAAACCCTTATTTCCAAAGAACAGTCCTGGCAGTAGGGTGAATTGAAATTCCTTCCCAGAAAAAACACCAACAAGCACTGGAATAAATGAGCCAGCAACACTGACCTGCTATAAAATATAAAGTATAGAGCATGGGATATCTATTCTCAACTTCAGCTGTGCTTGGGAAAGTCTCCAAAATGCATGACAAAAACATGAGAATTTAATTGCAAAGGACAGTGCACAGTGATCCATGAGGCAGGGTCCACAATCCCAGGATGAGCCGACTCAAATGAGGCTTGTTTGGTGCGATTTCCACTAATATCTCTCCAAACAGTCACATTATTTTTCTCTTTGCAATATAAGTTTTATAGCTTTAGCTAATTGTTTGCAACACAAAGTAAAAAGACTCTCTGTAAGATCCTCCATTAATGCAACTGTTGATTAAAGTGACTTAAAGAACAAGAATCAAGAATCAGAACCAATCCAGGAGATATCAAACGCAAAGTTAAAGCTTTTCTACACACATAGTTTAGCTAGAATTACTTATTTAGAAAATGTTATGCTCAACAGCTGCCTACATGCTTAGTGTATGTTTGTTATTAAGCATCATTGCACTGATAATCTAATTGTCTCAGTATTTTGTACAGCAGATGGCTACAGCAGGGGGCAGGGCTTTCTCTTACAAAGCTCCACAGTTATGGAAGAGACTTCCAATTAGTCTTCGAGACTCAGACAGTGTTTACGTCTAGGTTGGAAGCATATTTGTTTAGTCAAGCCTTTTGGGAACTTTTTTAAAAGAGCACACCTAGAAAATTCACAGAAGAAAAGAGTTTTGGTGAACTGGGTTGTTGCACATACAATTCCCTCCTTTCATATGTTCACTCAGGTTTGTTGATGGTGGTGATGGCTGACTGCTTTAAGTCCCAGAGCTCCCTCAAGTCTGTGTACCTTCTGGCTCTGCCTTTTGTCATAGTGAGTCTTGCCAGAGTTCCTGCTTGCACTTTGCATAAACTGTATATTGTACTTATCATTTACTTGATAATATACATACCTAATAATAAATGTGCTTCTCTCTGTCTCTTCCCCTCCTTTCCCTTAGTCTCTCACTTCCTCAAATGTGGTTACTGGGTTATGGTACCATTTAGACACCACAGAAGCCATAAGCATGGCTATGGACTGGAGCTGATATGTAGCACTCAAGCCTCCGTTAGTGAACATCTAATGTCAGTCTAATAAGGATCTGTTTTCTTTTCTGTCTGGTTCCTTTCAAAAGCTTCTTCGTCACATGTCAGGGAGTTTTTCCTTGCCACCATTGCCACTGGATTGTTCAGAGATACAGTTATATCCTAGATCTATATTTTTGTGTAAAGCTGCTTGTGCCTATACACTATACAAATAATGATAATATAAAGAAAAAATACATGCTCACTAAATGTGCATGTATTTCCCATGAAATCTTTTTTAATTACTGGAATACATAACTTTTTTCTTATTATTAAACATATGATGCAGAGAGAATGAGACTAACTTTTGGAACTGTACTGTGTTATCCTTCAACCAGCTGTAGTTTAGGCTATAATAATAATAATAATAATAATAATAATAATAATAATAATAATAGTCAATTTGAAATGTAATAGTAATAATTTTAACTCACATAGCCTAATAAACTTACAATATACTACAATTCTAACAGACTACTGCAGACTGTGCCCCTGAAACTGTTAATAATAAGGTTTCCCCAAATATTACAACAAAATTGAAGTGAATTGTTTTTTTTAAATAGTAAATTACAAGTCTCATCCATATGCCTTTAAAAGCAAAAGGGAAATTGATTTTACTGGCATATATCTCCAGTATATTCCATTTGATATATATGTAAAGTAGCACAGTAATGCTAACAAATTGCTATACAATTTATTTCATTTGAAAAATCAAACTATTCAGTATGTACATTTCTCTGAATAGAATGTATTCACCTGACAACAATAACCAAATTGAAGTCCTAAGAAAGCATTACTCATGTGTATACTGCTTTAAAGTAGTCTTTTAAGTAGTACAGTGATGCTGCAGATGTTTTTTATTGTCACCAGTAGATGTAGCAAGTTTCATGTATAGATGTTAGTCAAACAAGGTAAAATTCAGTTTCAATGAAAAGAATTGAGTTCAGATAACTCACATTCTGACAAACAGGGACTGCTTGGGGCCTAGGCCTGGTGATGAGTACTTCTCCACTAGAGCAAGTGTGCTGAAACCAAACTTGTGGATAGGCTCATTGGAATCTAGAGGGGGGAAATCAGTATCCACCTCCCCATCATCTTCAGCAATGTGGAGGCAGTAGGTGTTTACATTCTCACTGTAAAAGAAAGGAAAAGTGGTATTTCAGGTCACATTTTAAGGTATATTCTTTGTTTAAAGTGATTACAGTTTAAATTCACTTTAGCTATTTATCATGTTCATTTAAATCAACAGCTCACTGTAGTTCTTTCATTAGTTTGGATATTAATATCCAACTGTTAGTCAGCTCTATACCCAATTTTTTGCCTGTTAGCATTAATGGTCACAAACTTTAAGAATATTTAACGTGGCAGAGCTACTTGCTGTCTGATTACAGGCATATAAGTAATGTGCTAAATCTAAAATGAATGCAACAGCAAGATTAAACATTGTGCATTTTAAACATTGAGGCATTTTTCAAATGTGGCACTTGTATTCAACTCATATCAGAATCAGGGTATCGTTCTGCCTGCTGGGCATGCCATGTGAGCAGTGTGGCCACCATTGAAAAGACTTCTAAGAGCTGGGTGACAAAGGGCACTCAAGGGAAGCTTCCACTCCATGGCCTTTGCTGCTGAAAACATCCTTGTTTATGAAATACTGTAATTTGATGCTAAAATTTATTTGAGCTGAATTTTACTAATGGTTTCACAGTTAAAGACTTGAATAAGAACTCATCTCTGAAAACATATCACATCCCACACTTTGGAAACATCCTCATACCGCTGTATGAAACTTGACCATTCAAGTTTGCTTTAACTCCATATCAACATATAATTTATATCCAAGAAAACCAACTCTGACTCCTTAGTTGTTTAACATGTAGGAGACATATTATTCACAAATCTCAAAAAGTTTTTACTTGGGGTTCACCCTCTCCTGAGTACCTTGACATTTATTTTGTGCAAATTCTAGTAGTTGTTTAAAACAGTTGGCTTCACATATTAGGCAAAAAAAAATAAAAAAAATGGAGTGCATGGATGTAAAGGGTCCAAAATGTATAGTTTTGTAGCTTTCTCTCCTTTTACTGACTCAGGTTTAATCTTTACAAAAGGATCACATGACCATTACCTTGTTATCGCTGCCAGAATAGTTTGAATATCTTAAAAACATTCATAGCATTCAGTTATTTTTCACTAAATAGTATAAAAACTAAATAATACATAGTAAATCATTCTGTGAGAAAACAAATGCCTTGTTGATTAAAAGGGCATTTGAGAATGGGCACAGGAACAAGCTGAAGATTGCCATGTTTGAATTAACCTCAGTCTCTGCTGTGATGTGCAGATGGTAGCATTAGATTTAGGCACCAACAGCATAAATTCACAGACCCAAAGTGCCTTGTGTAAACAGTTCTTGTGGTAATGGTGTAACAGTGTGAGGAAAAGTTTCTTGGCAAACTCTAGGTCAGTTTCTAGCAGTTTAGCATCTTTGGATGCCACAGCCAAAATCAGAATATTGTCACAGACCAGCTGCATCTTATACAGCAAGATAATGTACCATGTCCTGAAGCACAAATGATCTAAATCTGGCTTCACTAACATGCCAGTAAATTGACCTTTCCAGTCATCACATTTAAATTCAATAGTGTTTGTTTGGAATGTTCTAGAAATGGGGCTTGGAAAATGACTGTGCAGCTGCACAATCTGCAGCAAATTTGTAATGCAATCATGTCAACACAAATCATAATATCAAAATAAATGTTTTTAAAAATTATTTTGTAAAATTCATGCCACTGAAGCTGTTCTTAAAGCTAATAGGGGTCCTGTTTTTCTTCTTACCTTGAAAGGCATAAAGAGTTTCTATACCGGTGATCCATTAAAGCTCAGTTCTAAGACTCTTTGCTTTTCCATCTGTAACTGTTCTCTTGTTAAATGCTTTATATGTACACTCCAATTATACTGTAACTATGCTTCATCTGGCAGATATTTACATTTATATTATCTGGCTGATGTCCTTATCCAAAGTAACTTACAATCTAATCTTTGATGGCAGCTTATTACCTTGATTCATAGATGCCAGCTCATCACCCAGCAAGATTTTTTTAACTGGAAATGCATCTTTATTTATCTGTTCAAAGATCCCTGAATGCACCCAGTAATATAAAATACATTGCACAGTTTTGGATAATAAATAATTTTTAACAGGCTGGAATGTAAATATAATACACAATGTGTGTCTCATTTTATAAATTACATTATTCATAATATATACATTATAATAAAGTACAATGTTTTTTAGCATTCCATTGCCTGTATGCTCAACATTCTTTTAAGGAAAATGCACAATAACAAAATATATGAATACACCTGTATTTAAGCTTAAGTCCAATTTGAGTTCAAATACACTAATAAATACAACAATAACACTGATCACATAATTGTCTCAGCTTATAAATTTAGATTTACATTTAGATTACATTAATATTTTCCCAAGTACCAATTTTTTTTGTTATATAAAGTTTTTTCTTTACTAATATTGTAGACTTTTATCTTCATTGTCAGCACTTACTTTAATTTTGGTTCACGACCCTCACTGGTGTATTGCCAGCAAATAAGGCCAATAAGATCATGAACACGAGCATTGGCCATTGTTACCACCGTCATAGGATGCAACTTCTCCTGGGTAGACTGCATTGAGAGGTAGACATCTATTTTTTTGGTTGCTGTTGTACCTACATGGCCCTATAAAACAAAAGGAAAAAAATTACAAATATAACAGTTACTCTACACTTATAGTGTCTATAGCGTTATATCACCGTTAGAAAACAAAATCATCTTCATTGTTTCACAAAATACAAATTTTCAACATAGAATTTTACATTCTTTTAAACAAACAAAAAAAAAATAGTTTCAACCTTGCCATCAAACTTGGAGTACTCATTAAACGGGTTGTTGAGCTGTTGAGGACATTGCTCTAGGCGCAGAGAGAGGGTGGATTTGGTCCCTGTGCTTCGAGGCCTGTCCTTAAAGTCCTTCTTTTCAAAAAGGAAGCTCAAGTCGTCAGCTAAAGAATTTAAAGCAGAAATATTAAATAAGAGGAAACAAAAATGGTCATTCATAACTCTTACAAGAAAATAATCCTGCACATAGGATGAAACGTACCTGACTGAGACGATGTCCTCTCCTTCCATGGAATGTTTTTACACTTGATCTGATTCTGTCGTTCCTTTCTTAGCCTCTCCAGCCTTTGAGCTTTACAGTAAACAGGGATTATTAAGACAAATTGCAACTATAACAAGTTTTTAGCACTGAAACATTTTAAACCTGTAGTTTAAAATGCAAGCTCTAAAAAACAATTGCAAACACTGCACCTTAGAATTAAGTGATGGTTGTAAAGATTTTTAAATGTACACACAGTAAAGGAAAGTATAACTTTTTTTTAAGACAATAAAATAAACCGTAGCAATATATAGGGGTACATAGTGCTATTGTATATAACTTTTGCCAGCACATTCTAACAACATTTATAAAAATTAGATACCTTAAGTACTGAGAACAATTTTACAGTTGCCCAGTTAGCAGTCACTGCTTACCAGTAGGCTTTGGCACCACGAAATTCTCTTCCTTTCCTGTAGACAAACTGCTCAGATCTTTCTCCATAAAAAAACCCAACCCAACAATGTAAAACACTTTCCACCAAATCAACCAGCTCAACCAACCCAAACAACTCAACCAACCCAACACCAGAGCCAAGCCAGTACAAGAAAAACATGGACTTAACAAAACTTTTATACAATATGGATAATAAAGTTTTAGGAATTGATTAGACAAACAATGTGCTCTACAAAATTTAAAAATATATTTAAATATAATTATTCATCAGTGCAAGATGGATACTAAAGGGTGCTTTATACACCATAGAAATCTGTCCATGCCCTTCACACACTGGACATCAACTCGTAACTGAGATCATCACCTTTCTACCCCCACCTCATGACAACACGATGCTTAAAGCTCATTACAAATAATAATAATAATAAAAAAGCATGGGACTGGATTTTGTACATTTTGAAGAAATAGTTTACTACTTTACTACTACATTGAAACCGTATTTATTTATTTGTATTCCACTCATGCAACTAATATTTTGGTTTGCATGTACCAATAATTAATTTTTAACCAAGTAAGTTTGTAGTATTTTCCAAAATATTAACAAATTAATGTTTTATATCACTTTGACCCTGGTCAGGAAAAAGTTGTTACTAAAGTTAAGCGTCCACATAGGCATCCTTTACACTCCCAGGCTCACAGCTGACCATCCATTCCCATCAACATGAAATTTATACATCGATTTATACATACAGCTACATAAAAAATACATTTTCTTCCCCTCATTACAATCCCAATGCACACCTATTTCAGCTATTATCCAAGACCATTTTAAATGATTAAAAAGATTACACTTCAACTGAAAATACCTGTTCAAAAAATACACAGCAATTTGAATTATTCATGCTTGGTGTAACCAGCGGGCAAAACCAGGCTGTGCTGGTCAGTCTGGCGTTATGTCTAACAGGTATTAATAAATTGCATTGCTTTTCTACACTGTTGCATCAGTAACCGTTTTTTTTTTTCTCCATTGCAGTAGCACTTGCCAGATTGGTTGTGTTTTGGCATCTGGTAGGTCAGACCAAGCAGGATTTATCAGCAGGAAATAAATATGTAACAAATTATTGCTTAAATTAAACATTTTATATAGCAAACAAAGAGAAGCAGATTGATACGAACAGTGAAATGGACTGGTGCTGTTATACTAAACATCAGCACAATTTGGATCTTCGCTTGTCCAATTAAACTTATTTTATGCATATACAGTGGTGTGAAAAAGTGTTTGCCCCCTTCCAGATTTCTTTTTTTTTTTTTTTGCATGTTTGTCACACTTTAATGTTTCAGATCATCAAAATAATTTAAATATTACTAAAAGATAACAAGTGAACACAACATGCAGTTTTTAAATGAAGGGTTTTATTATTGAGGGAAAACAAAATCCAAAACTACATGGCCCTGTGTGAAAAAGTGTTTGCCCCTAAACCTAATAACTGGTTTGGCCACCCTTAGAACAAACAACCGCGATCGTTATAAGTTTGCGATAACTTGCAATGAGTCTGTAACAGTGCTGTTGAGGAATTCTGGTCCACTCATCTATGCAGAATTGTGATTCATTGTAATTCAGCCGCATTGGAGTGTTTTCGAGCATGCCACAGCATCTCTATAGGATTCAGGTCAGGACTTTGACTAGGCCACTCCAAAGTCTTCTTTATTTTTTTTCTTCAGACATTCAGAGGTGGACTTGCTGGTGTGTTTTGGATCATTGTCCTGCAGCAGAACCCAAGTTTGCTTCAGCTTGAGGTCACAAACAGATGGCCAGACATTCTCCTTCAGGATTTTTTGGTAAACAGCAGAATTCATGGTTCTATTTATCACAGCAAGTCTTCCAGGTCCTGAAGCCACAAAACAGCCCCAGACCATCACACTACCACCACCATGTTTTACTGTTGGTATGATGTTCTTTTTCTGAAATGTGGTGTTACTTTTACACCAGACGTAATGGGACACACACCTTCCAAAAAGTTAAACTTTTGTCTCGTCAGTCCACAAAGTATTTTCCCAAAAGTCTTGGGGATCATCAAGATGTTTGCTGGCGAAACTGAGATGAGCCTTTATGTTCTTTTTGCTCAGCAGCGTTTTTCGTTTTGGAACTCAGCCATGCAGACCATTTTTGCCCAGTCTCTTTCTCATGGTAGAATCATGAACACTGACCTTAACTGAGGCAAGTGAGGCATGCAGTTCTTTGGATGTTGTTGTGGGGTCTTTTGTGACCTCTTGGATGAGTCGTCGCTGTGCTCTTGGGGTAATTTTGGTCGGCCGGCCACTCCTGGGAAGGTTCTCCACTGTTCCATGTTTTTGCCATTTGTGAATAATTTCTCTCACTGTGGTTTGCTGGAGTCCCAACGCTTTAGAAATGACTTTATAACCTTTTCCAGACTGATAGATCTCAATTACTTTCATTCTCATTTGTTTAATGAATTTCTTTGGATCTCAGCATGATGTCTAGCTTTTGGTCTATTTCACTTTGTCAGGCAGGTCCTATTTAAGAGATTTCTTGATTGTGAACAGGTGTGGCAGTAATCAGGCCTGGGTGTGGCTAAAGAAATTGAACTCAAGTGTGATAAACCACAGTTTTAACACTTTTTCCACACAGTGTCATGTAGTTTTGGATTTTGTTTTTCCTCTATGATAAAAACCTTCATTTAAAAACTAAATTTGTTCACTTGTGTTATCTTTTAATAATATTTAAGTTAGTTTGATGATCTGAAACTTTCAAGTGTGGAAAAAAAAAGAAAGAAATCAGGAAAGGGACAAACACTTTTTCACACCACTGTAAGAGTCTATACGCTGTACATTGTATACAAAGTTTGCCAAAAACAAAGGTGTTTCTTAAAATTGTGATTAAAAGCATATTCCTTGTGTGATATAAACTTGTACTTTGCATCAACAAATAGCCTTTACTGACATAACACCTGATATAAGGTGGGGTCTAAAAGGGTGAGACCACTAGTGAAAATGCTTATATTTTGCATTTCTCCAATTTAAAGTAATCATTTTGATTATTTTTCATTTCAAACTATATTATTCCTGATAATTTTTGTGAAAATAGAATTCTTAGTATCTTAGTATACGTCCCCTTTTATCTTGATCAGTGCTATCAAGCTGTAATCTAGAAATTAATCATGAGGAAAATAAGACCTTCTAAAAAAAAATAAAAAATAAACATTTGTTACATTTAAAGGGGGCTTTAAAAAATTGTGTGGAATCTTGAGTATTAAATATTTACTTTTTTTTCACAGATTTTCAATGTGGTCTCAGACTTATGGACCACACTGGTTATTACCCATGAACCATCAAAACAGATTTACCATTTTGTTCGGCCGGGGGTCTAAACTTTACCAGATGAACCTTGAAAAAAAGGAACTTTTTCCCACTTTGACTATGTTCACTTTAATCCAGATAAAAATGAAAATGTAAAGGTGGTTCTTTTACCCCACAGTACTCAGTGAGGTTATTAAATGCTTGGTCAACATTCTAACAAAGCAGCTCTGCTTCAAAAACCAAATAATTCAGCACCCCAGTCTAATGATTACATTTACATTTAAAAATGAACTACACAAAATTACACAAACTAAATTTGCTGTACCCACTGTCACATTTAGGAAAAGAGATTAGAAATCTGAGACGTGAATGACTGAACTACTAACTTACTTTAGCTAAGGTATCATGAAAATCAAAAAAGCTAACATACTTTACAAACATTGGTTGCCTGGTTATAATATTGCATAGTCTACAGAAAGTGGGTAAAAACTTTCCCATCTATTTTTCTGATGAAATCTCAGAGCAATATATTTCTTTTACAATATTTCTGTTTTACGTTTTTTTTACTGAAAGGAGTGTTTACATCAAATATCAGTCCTGGCTAAATCATATATGTTTTTTAAAAACAATCTCCTATTTATGAAGCTCACATAGAGAAATTCTATCTGTAACCATTGCACAGGGAATCTTACAATTACTGGGGTTACAAAACAATTAAGCGTTTAATGTTTTATTTGTTCCATGTATTTCACCAAAAAGCAAACAATACTAATTTTATTTTTTTAATTTTAATTTTTTTTTAGCAAATCTGTTGGTCCAACTGCTAGAAAAACTGACATTGCAGTTTGCCTCATATCATTTAGCAGCTCGTAATGAGCTAATTTAGGCACCAAATCGAGGCCTATATTGCAAAAACCGCAGAGAACTTCCTGCTGAGGATCTGTGAGAAAGGATTTGGAAGAAAAAACATGACTTGCTACAGAACTGTTAAAGTGGTCAATACTAAATCTTTGGTCAATGTCTGGTCAAAAGATGTCAACATGGGGACAACAGCTTTGAGGTGAGTTGAACAGTTGGAAATTATATTATTAACCATGCCCTTTAAATTACCATGAAAATAATGTATATAAATATAGCAGAATATCAATTGCAACTTACTTGAAACAAAAACAATTTGTGGAGATGCCAGTTTAAATATTGCACTGCCACCAGCCACTAGAGGGCCTGAGGGACATTTTAAGGCTTTTGGGAATTATTTGGTTTTAACACCCGTGTTCAAATCATTCCAGAAACATGTCTTAATTAGCTCAACTTTTTAGTTTTGTTTAGTTTTTATTGTGAAGATAAATACACTCCCACTGTAGATTATCCGATCGTCATTTGCCTCTGCATCTTTGTCTATCTTCTCTGACTTTTTATTGCAGTATAAATCTTTATTTAATGAGTAAAACAGTAAACAGCACTTTTCTAAAATCACACTGCATTCACTCTTTATGCCCCGAGGGCAGAACTGCCAGCTCAGTGCATGTAATATTTGCTGATGGTCTCATAGTCTTTGGCCCATGCTATTGTAATATGTAACATGCTAGCATCCGGTTAACGAGAAGCACTGAGTGTGTCAAGTCTGCAATGATTTCTGTGTCTTTAATGGGGAAGCTTTTTTGATGGATTTAATCCATTCGAAGTTGCTGTCTATACACTAGGGGGTAAAGATTTGCTTGTCTGTATGATAATAAGAATGATACAGAAGGTAGTATGTTGTACCACATGATTGAGTTTTATCTCTGCTTTCCCTTCCCTATTTAAAATGCTAGTCAAGCTAGTTAGCATGTTTATGGAATGAAGAAAATGGCTTTTCAAAAAACAGGATTCAAACAATGGTACAACCGACAATCTCTTGCTGTGGGAGTACTGCTTCTCTCTGCATTTGGACCATGTTTTGTGTGCAGGCACAAGTCCTATCCAGAGTTTCCAGCATGATAATAATGCCAATCGTTTACCACCAAATGTAAAAAAGATTAGGAGAAGAAAAGAGAAGAGTGGTTCCCATGTATGTGTTAGGATTAAGGACTGTTGTTTGCATGTTCCTCTATTCAGGTTTTTGACCTTAAGCTCGTTCTTCTCCTTTGATTTGGCCACTGTATATATTTATGACTGTATAATGTTATTACTAATCATATTGCCATTTAGTTCACTGACAATAGGGGTGAAGTTGCCATTTTTTTGGGAGTGGGTTGCTTTTGTCTCTGTTTTGCCAGAGAGTTTTTTTAGGAATTAAAGAAAGTAAATAGCATTTTTGTTGCTTTTCTTTTAGAGATTAAAGCCCCCTTTCTTTTATAGAGATATTGTTTTCTTCGTATCCCGAGCTGGTTAAACTAGGTTGAAATACCTAATTAATTGTTTACCACTACAGCATCTACAGCAACTAAAATTCTGCAAGTGCTTTCTGATATTCTTTAATGTTGGGCAGTTTTTAAAGCATTTTCTTTGTCTTGGAGCACTGAAACATTCTTAAAAAAAAGCATCAAACACATGCATGAGTTCACATGCAGAGTTCACAAGAGCTAGTGTCACAGAGATTCACAGAACAGAGAGCGCTCCCAAGCAAAGAACAAGCATATTTGCTCTCTTGTACTTCTGGCCACTAAGATAGTGATAATGCTAAGTTTTTGAAGTTCTTATTTTTTTTATATCTTTTCAATAATTACATAATTTATTTATTTACACATTATTTGTATTGTCATAAAAACCTCTTATGCTAAGTTGATGTTACATTTTGTCTTTTTAATTCCTACTACACTACACTACACACAAAAAAGAAAACTTGGAATTGTAGCAATATGTTAGATGGCAGCATGAAAACACAAGTTACACTATGATATCCAATCAAAACACTTTGCTTGGTAGTAGCGAATACAAGATTTAAAAATGCATCTAATGCTACTAGCCAGATTGCAAAAATCCCCTTTTATATGTCAGTCCAGCCAGAACATTTAGGGTCAATTAACCCCTTTATTTTTATCTAATACACAAATTTTTTGTCAGACAAACACTGTCATTGTTAAAATACATTTCTACACATTTATAATTAAGCACTCTGACAAAAGCAAAAGTGTGCTTATACTGTTATTTCGGCACTGCTGTGCTTCGGCCATAGGCAAAAGCCTGCATGGCTACAACACACAATTACAGCTGATACGAAAACTGTTCAGACAAACAGAAATAAATAAAGAAAAAAAAGGAAAAAAAAATTGAGAAAATAAATGAGAGAGACTAAAACAAAAAGAACAAGGGCAAAAAATGCTAGGTATGGAAATGGAAAAGAGAGGAACAAGATAACCGTTTTCATGAACACAAACGTTTTTGAAATTTGCCTACCTGTGTTGGAGCGACGACGGATGCCAAAATCCCAGCTGGATGTGATGTCCACGGACTGAGAGAGGTCGCAAGGCTGCACATCTCCACTAACTATGCCATCCCCTAACAGACCCATCAATCCATTGCCAGCAGACAGCGCACCTAAATAACATTTCTCTAAGTCAACATCATGGTCAATCAGCACCATCTCACACATTCCTGAGTCATCACTGGTCACATGGGACTGTCGGATGTGGGCCAGTATGATGGTGGGATTGTCAAGGAACGCCATTTTCACTGGCACCTCCTGCTACAGCTTTCTTAAACCATCCAACCCTCCTCTTCTTTTCATTCACTTTCATCAGGTTCTGGCACTCAAGCAAGGTCTGATGGTTCTTCCCCAGTTATCAGCTGTTGTTTCCCCCTCAGCAGTGGAGTGTTTGTGGTTACCTGAGGAAATGACCACAATTAAACGTAAGCACATTTAATGTGTTAAACAACATATTAGAGGATAATGTCAGTATAATATATTAAGAGGCACTCACTATGTTATGAACACCCACTTTCAGAACCGACATACTATATACAACATAATGTAATAATATGACGCATAACAAGTACATAACTGCAGTATTCCAGTAAAATGGCCTTATCCTAAGCGATTTGTTCATTTCAACTGCAGATGAAAGATTGCAGGTGACAAGAAAAAACAGCATCTTCCCAAGTCTTAAGGGGTCGGTCACAGTGCACTTTCAACATGCAAAATCTCTTCAGAGGCCTGCTACAAAAATTCAATTCAATTCAATTCATTTTTATTTGTATAGCGCTTTTAACAATGAACATTGTCTCAAAGCAGCTTTACACAGATAATGTGGTGATTAAATGTAAATATGTTCTTTGTAAGTATGTTTGTCCCCGATGACCAACTGTGGCAAGGAAAAACTCCCCGAGATGGCAAAGGAAGAAACCTTGAGAGGAACCAGACTCAAGAGGGAACCCATCCTCATCTGGGTTGCACCAAATGTCCATTAAAAATGGGTGGCAACTGCTGGGAACTCATGAACGGATGTTAAAATGTAGCATCGGTTCCTGGTTTGCAACAACACAAGCCAAGCAGCTTCTTTTCTGATGCTAATTATTTCTCCTTTTACAGCTGTGTGGGATAAAACTGGATTGTGCATCCTCCATCTTGCGCTTCCTAAAGAAGTCATGCTGTGGCACATCGATCATCTATCAGTCACGCTTCTTCATGTGATACGAATTCACAAAAACTTTGGAAAGCAGTGAAATGCAAGACTTCTTGATTAGGGCAGGTCCCAAGTTACATACCTACTCAGCTATTCATATTTTCATGAAATCTTTCAAACAATTTCAACATGCAAATCATACAACTAGACAATTAAAGTAACAGAGTTGAGTTTGATATAGTGAGAGACGGACAATTGTATCTAATATTTGTATATTCAAGCAATCAACTGATGGAGAGAAAGATACAGTACTGACTATCATGTAATTAATCTACCAAATAATTCTCTCTGGATTTATTTATGTAAGAAACTGGAATTATTTAACTATAATTTTGTGGCTCTTACAACACATTTTGCATTTCTGGAAGATTTATTGCAATTACATATTGTGTTTTTTCAAATTCAACTCACAAATTCTTCAAAGTGATCTGTTTTAAAATAAACATCAGCTGCACTGTACACTTTTATATCAAGTTCACAATTATATGCACTATGCGCAACGCTATTCACTACTGGCTGCTTTTAAGGGCAAACCTTCTGCAGATTCCATTTTAAATATCAGTTCAACCACTGTTTTAGCATTTAGGGCTTAATATTTAGGCGATTTCTACACCCCTGTATATGTCACTTGATCTAAATCCAGTTGAAAAGGATTGGGATTAGTTGGACAGGAGAGTGAAGGAAATTTATATAACAATGGAAACACACAGTAAAAATCTAAGAAAATATTAACATTTACATGGATCAGCCTGTAAAAACCTCAGGGTTGACCCTTTTGGTTTCCATTGTTATATAAATTTCCTTTTCAAATGGATTTAGATCAAGGTCCCACTGCACTATCATAAGTTCTGACAAATCTCTGAGGATTTTATCCCGGCATCTAACGGCAGAAAGGGAAATCTGTGCAACCATCAAATAATATTCCTCCTCAGACTTTCACTGACCCAAACCAGTCATGCTGAATGATGTTGCAGGCAAAATAACATTCCCTGGATTACTTATGAAACCAGGCGCAGGTACTGCTACATGCTACAAGCAATGACAAGAACACCAACACAACACAACACAACACACACCTCCCCTTTTATGCTGCTTGTATTGCTGTTGCCTCTCCAGTGCACCTGTAGTCACTTTGGATCACTTTTATTTCCACAATCTCTTCTGCTCCCTAACTAGACAGATTGATCTCTCTCTCTCTCTCTCTCTCTCTCTCTCTCTCTATATATATATATATATATATATATATATATATATATATAAACTGACTTCTTGTTGTTGAAAAATGTCCCTTTTTGGAGCATCCTGTATCCACATATTGACTTCAGATCACTAAAAGAGAATTTGTTGTGGTAACTGATGCTATTGAGGCTGCACTGAGACATGTTTATAATGAGCACCTCTCCTTACTGCAACATTTTTAAAGGCTAATATTACCTGATGTTAATGAGAAAATATAAATGTGAATATTTTGGGACGCTACATAAGCAGCTTATATACTTGTATTTATATATTATACTAATATCTCATGTTTAAAAGCCACAATGGAGTCAGTGTTTGCTTTATATTTACTACTGATCTAATACCGACTCTCACAAGACCGTTTGAAAGCTCATATAGTTCCTCAGTCACAGACACTGTCTTGGTCCTGATGATGATGATGATCTGATGATTGAGTTCAATTGAACGTCTAAGGTGCAGCTGATGCTAGTTAGCTGTGATGCTAGCACACAACAGTCAGTTCGGTCTCCCAGTGTTACTCCACTGCTCTGAAAAGAGTTTCTATATCACCCAAGTTTACCTCATGTATAATCAGCTCAAGTGCTGAAAATCCTGCCAGAAAACCGGCGCTCCTGAAAAAGCGATCACAAATAAAGCCGCTTGTCTTTCAGCGGTACGCCTCAATCGAATTACATGCTTTTACTTCCGGTTTGTTAAGGTTTCGTCAAAATAAAAGTCAAACAACGAAATAAATATTATTATTGATTATTAATGATAAAAAATAAACAATAATAATAATAATATTTATAATAATATTAAGATGAAGAAGAAGAAGAAGAAGAAAGCTCAAATTTGAGGTATTTGAGGTTTTAGGTATATAGTAAAACAACAGAGGGTGACATAACAGGTTAATGACTTTTGATTTGGCCCCCAGTGCTACATATGAGAATAGGGGGAAATCCACTAATACATATGTTCATCTTCATAATTTTAAATATTATGTTTTTTGTTATTTTTTAAGCTGAACAAAATGTGAAATAAACTAAAAGAGAATAGTGAATTTAACCCAATAATATATATATATATATATATATATATATATATATATATATATATATATATATATATATATATACAAGTTCCAAAGAAATTCAAGCTGTCCTGCAGGCTCAGGGAGCATCCGTGTCAGCACAAACTATCCGTCAACATTTAAATTAAATAAAATGCTATAGCAGGAGACCCAGGAGGACCCCACTGCCAAAATGTACTTGAGTAAGCCAAAATCCTTCTTGGAAAATGTCTTGTGGACAGATGAGACCAAGATAGAGCTTTTTGGTAAAGCACATCATTCTACTGTTTACCGAAAATGGAATGAGGCCTACAAAGAAAAGAACACAGTACCTACAGTCAAATATGGTGGAGGTTCAAAGATGTTTTGGGGTTGTTTTGCTGCCTCTGGCACTGGGTGCCTTAAGTGTGTGCAAGGCATCATGAAATCTGAGGATTACCAAAGGATTTTGGGGCGTAGTGTAGGGCCCAGTGTCAGAAAGCTGGGTTTGCGTTAGAGATCTTGGGTCTTCCAGCAGGACAATGACCCCAAACATACTTCAAAAAGCACCCAGAAATGGATGGCAACAAAGCGCTGGAGAGGTCTGAAGTGGCCAGCAATGAGTCCAGATCTAAATCACATTGAACACCTGTGGAGAGATCTTAAAATTGCTGTTGGGAAAAGGCACCCTTCCAATATGAGAGACCTGGAGCAGTTTGCAAAGGAAGAGTGGTCCAAACTTCCGGGTAATAGGTGTAAGAAACTTATTGATGGTTATAGGAGGTGAGTGATTTCAGTTATTTTTTCCAAAGGGTGTGCAACCAAATATTAAGTAAAGGGTGCCAACAATTTTGTCCAGCCCATTTTTGTAGTTTTGTGTGACATTATGTCAAATTTTTTTTTGTTTTGTCTTTTTTTGTTTTGTTCCAATACACGCAAAGGGAATAAACATGTGTATAGCAAAACATTTCTGTGAGGAATACTTGATTTTCTGAAAAATTCCAGGGGTGCCAACAATTTTGGCCATGACTGTATATATATATATATATATATATATATATATATATATATATATATATATATATATATATATATATATATATTAATAAAAGACCAGCTTCATGTTTATAACACTGGTCAGTGATATTGGATGTCCTGCTTATAACATGAATCTGTATTAGTTATTAAACTCTACTGTACTATAGATGGATTTTTCCATGTTTATATTGTACAATTTATACATTTCATTGAACTATAAAGCTTTGAAAGTAAAACTGTTTTAGGTTACAGCAGTGGACTTCTGAATCACTAACTTATGTTTAAATTTTTTCTTTTAATTAAATTATTTACAACAGTCTATTCTCTTTATTTCATAGCGTTTCTCTCAGGTGTGCTAATTCCTTTAGTGTCTGTTTGCATTAGAGTTTCTAATCATATTTCAGCCATCACATCATGTGTTGGCAAAGGTATTTGTCGTGGGGTCTTCAGAATTAACGGCTGACTCCAAGCCCATCTCGCAAGTGTACAATAATGTCAGCAGTTTCATGTCCTTCGATTAGCTGGTCAGAGCACGATCTTGTCAGAGCTCACAAACTGCCCCTGTAGCAAATTGAACAAGTTGAAATATATCCGTGTGGATTTATTAGCTGTTTTTTTCATTCCACAACGGCTTACAGAGAAGAAGTAATTGATTTGGTCACAGATACACTTACAAGGACATTAACAAAACAGACTTTTCAAGAAAAGCTGGACATGATGATGAAAGGTCATCTATGACTGTTCAAAACAGTTTTTCTCCTGTTGGATTTGCACAAATACAAACAATTTGCTTTCATTTGAAATCCCCAGGAAAACTGTAATGCATGGAAAAAAATGCACAGAAATGCACGGAAAACTGGGGTTATTTTATAAGGTTAATATTGATGAGCAAGCTTGCTCATAAGGGAACAATTTGGACATATAATTCTCTGTATAAGTCAGGGGTGTCCAGTATGGCTGGTGCATGGTTGGGTGCAGGTTTTCATTCCAGTCAAGCAAGTCCACATCAAATCTCCCATCTTCCTGTCTAACACTAATGATTCTCAATTCAAATCAATTCAATTCATTTTAATTTGTATAGCGCTTTTAACAATGAACATTGTCTCAAAGCAGCTGTACACAGATAATGTGGTGATTTGGTGAATATGTTCTTTATAAGTAAGTTTATCCCTGATGAACAAGCCTGTGGCGACTGTGGCAAGGAAAAACTCCCAGAGATGGCATAAGGAAGAAACCTTGTGAGGAACCAGACTCAAGAGGGAACCCATCCTCATCTGGGTAGCACAGAATGTCCATTTGTAGCAGATATACAATGTTGCGGGGTACAGTGATGGTGATCAGAAGCGAAATGTAGTCCTGAGTCAATGTAGCAGACTGTTGACATTAACTACAGTCCAGTCCATCCTCAAAGCTCCCGTTCTTACTCCGGAATTTCATGGAACCACCCAAGGCGCTGATGAGAAACCGTCCCAAGCTGCACAGAGTGGCCTCCAGTCGAAGAGAACACTATCCAGAGGCAGGCCTGGACGAAGTGGGAAGATCCACGAACAGGAGAGCAGCAGGAACAGTAGTCACTGGAACCTCAGAAACATGTTTAACTCGACCCTTTATTTGGAACTCCGGCAAGACTCGTTATGCTTTTGCATTTTCTTTACTGTAGAATAGCAGAGTAAATTGTAATATGTTCTACTCTACATATTAAAAAGAGGTGACAACAGATTTCAAATACAAACTACAGAACTTATAAAATTCTAATCCTTTTCCAACATCCAACAACAACAGTAAATGCATAAGTAGTAATTGCATATCACTAAATAATGTCTGGTCAAGAAAATCTAAAAAGAAGCACTTAAATGTGATATCGTGATTTAAGAATCATAAAGTAAACACATTCTCCCATTAGTGGTCACCACAGCGGATCATCTGTCTCAATACCCCTTTGTCCTCTACATCTGCCTCTTTCAACCCAACAACCTGCATGTCTTTCTTCACCACATCCATAAACCGCTTCCTTGGTCTTCCACTTTTCCTCCTTTCTTCCTTTTTCAGCTCTGCTACCTCCAGCTCCACCTCCTGTCTTTTACTCAATGCCACTGTCTAAACAATAAAACATCTCAGGTCTCACCACAGTCCTATAAACTTTCCCTTTCACTCTTACAGATACTCTTCTATCACAAATCACTCCTGACACTCTTCTCCACCCACTCCACCCTCCCTGCACTCTTTTCTTAACTTCTCTAACACACTCTCCATTACTTTGCACTGTTGACCCCAGGTACCTGAACTCCTCCACCTTCTCCACCTCTTCTCCTTGCAATCGCACCACTCCACTGCCCTCCATCTCATTCACACACATGTACTTCTGTTCTACTCCTACTGACTTTCATTCCTTTCCTCTCCAGCACGTACCTCCACCTCTTCAGTCTCTTCTTAACCTGCTTCCTACTCTCACCACAAATAACAATATCATTCACAAACATCATAATCCAGGGAGACTCCTGTCTGACCTTGTCTGCCAACCTGTCCATCACCACTGCAAACAGGAAAGGGCTCAGAGCCAACTCAATACAGTCCAACCTCCACCTTGAACCAGTCTGTCGTTCCTACTGCACACTTCACTGCTGTCACACTGTCCTCATACATGTCCTGCACCACCCTCACATACTTCTCCGACACACCTGACTTCCTCATACAATACCACAGCTACTCTCTTGGCACCCTGTCGTATGCTTTCTCTAAATCCACAAACACACAATGCAATTCCTTCTGACCTTTTCTATACTTCTCCATCAACATTCTTAAAGCAAATACTGCTAAGAGCGGTATTACTCACCTCTTCTCTCAGTCTGGCTTCCACTACTCTTTCCCATAACTTCATGGTGTGACTGATCAACTTTATTCCCCTGTAGTTACTGCAGGTCTGCACATCTCCCTTATTCTTAAAGATCGGTACCAGCACACTCCGTCTCTATTCCTCAGGCATCCTCTCACCTTCCAAAATCTTGTCATCTGGTCCAACTGACTTTCCACTTTTTATCCTAAATTCTTGCTCTCACTTCATCCTTACTAATCCTATCCACTTCCTGCTTCACCAATCCACACCATCCAACCTTCTCTCTCTCATATTTTTTTCGTTCATCAGCTGCTCAAAATACTCCCTCCACCTTCTCAACACACTCTCCTCACTAGTCAACACATTTCCATTTCTATCCTTTATTTTTCTAACTAGCTCGGTCCCTCTGCCTGGCCAATCGGTACAAATCCTTTTCTCCTTCCTTAGTGTCCAACTTCTCATACAGCTCCTCATATGCCTTTTTCTTGGCTTTCGCCACATCCCTCTTTACCTGCTGCCACATCTCCTTGAACTTCTGCCTACTTTTCTCATCACTCTGTCCATCCCAGTTCTGTTTTGCCAACCTCTTTCTCCATATGCTCTTCTGTACTTCCTCATTCCACCACCATGTCTCTTTGTCTTCCTTTCTATTTCCAGAGGTCACACCGAATATCTAGCTGTCTCCCTTATCACTTTTGCAGTAGTTCCCCAATCATCCAACACCTCTTTACCACCGCTGAGCCCCTGTCTGACCTCTTCCCTGAATTTCACACTACAGTCTTCCACCTTCAGTTTCCATCATCTTATACTTCTTTCAGTCTTCCCTCTCCTTCTCTTCTTCTTTACCTCCAAAACCATCCTACAGACCACCATTCGATGCAGCTACACCGTACCCTGCCAACACCTTACAGTCTCCAATCTCCTTCAGGTTGAATCTCCTACATAGAACATAGTCCACCTGTGTGCACCTTCCTTCACTCTTATACGTCACCCTATGATCCTCCTTCTTCTTGAAATAAGTGTTCACCACTGCCATTTCCATCCTTTTAGCAAAATCTACCACCATCTGCCCTTCCACATTCCTCTCCTTAAAGCCATACCTACCATCACCTCCTCATCACCTCTGTTTCCTTCACCTACATGCCCATTGTACCATTGTACCGCCCCAATCACCAATCTTTCATTCCTAGGTACACCTTCTACCACTTCATCTAACTCACTCCAGAATTTTTCCTTCTCCTACATCTCACAACCCACTTGTGGAGCATAGGCATTGATGACATTTATCATCGCCCCTTCAACTTCTAGCTTCATGAACATCACCCTATCAGAATCTCTCTTCACCTCCACTACACTTTTACTGTACTCTTCCTTCAGAATCAGAAAAAAAGCAAGATGACATGGTACATTAAAAAACAAAACATTAATCGATTAAAATGAAAAAAAAATGAAAGAAAATGTACTGCTTACACAACTCTACATTAAATCTTTTCATAAATAGTAAAAAAAAAAACATATGTAATATGTCTGGTCAAGGATAATAAAAAGACAACATATAACACCATCCTCTGATGTTCCTCTTTTGTAATAAACACTTATATATACACGTATAAACACTAGTAGGCAAATACTACATTTAATATTGTTAAAAAAAAATCTATAAAAAAAACCTGCAGAAAGTCTTGCAACAGCACAAATGGCAATTTCAAAGTGCACCCCTCCTCAAGCACTTTTATTGATTCTGCAAAGTGATATATGGCATTAAAAAACAACACACACCAGCCTAAATGGAACAGATGGAAATGTTTTTTTACTAGTCTACTCTGTGAACAGGAGAGCATAACGAAACAGTTTTGAAAACAAAACCTGTAAATACACAACCCAAAATGGCATCTCAATTATTATTTATATAGGTCATAAATGATGTCACAAAAAATCTCTATAAGTGATTGGGAATGAGTATTCTGGCTAATAGAAAATTGGCTTGAGGAATGCCCCCAACTCAATGTTTATTGGCTCTACAATAGACAACAGCATGAAACATACAAATAGCTTGAAGACAAAAAAAAAAGACTAAATGTGAAGTAGCAGCTTTCAGGAAGTACACACAGAAAAATCAAGGAACATGAATGTAGCTAAAAGAGTACAAATGATTTCTCACTTCAGCTGTACCCTATAAGGGTACAGCAATATACCTCTGAATATTGGTACATTTTTGTTTCCTTCTTGTTTGAACCTTTAAAAGAACATTTATGCACCCTTACTGATAGAAAATAACCTTTGTGTCCTGTTTTGGTTTAAAAATACATCCTGATCATACAGCCTGTGCAAGAAACATCAGTAAAATACTATGGAAAAATATCTGGATGTCATTTTAAATCATAGCGGGACACACACACTGTAAAAATTGTCCTGTAAATTAACGGTAAAATACCGGTAGCTGCAGTTGGCAGTAATTTACAGTTAATTGTATCTACTTTACAGCATTTTACTCTAAAATACCACTAAATTAATACTCAAGTTAATTTGCAGAAAATTACTTACATTTTCTCTGGTTGTTGAAGTTGCTGTTGCTTTTTTATTTAAGCAAGAAAAGCCAAAATAAAGTTGAGTTGAATGTGGTTTACTATGTGTCTATTATTAACTAGTCCAATGCACTGATTTCACTTACTGTTTAGTTCCATACTTAAAGTGTGCTATACAGTATTACTAATACACTTAGTGGGACTCAGAGGTGGGAAGTAACGAAGTACAAATACTTTGTTACTGTACTTAAGTAGATTTTTCTGGTATCAGTACTTTACTCCACTATTTATTTTTTGGACAACTTTTTACTTTTACTCATTACATTTTTACACAAATATTTGTACTTTCTACTTCTTACATTTTCAAAACAGCTTCATTACTTTTAGTATTATTTCTTTTCATTGAGCACTGTTTTCAGCCTATCAACACTCCAATGCGAGGCTTTTTCACCATATCACTGGAGTATTATTTCCTGGCTATCAGACGTGGACGTAGGCTAGTGGAGATAACAATGAGCAAGGCAACAAGAGGAATGGTTAATGTGAATTCAGAGGGAGTCGCCGATGTGAAAATAAATAAAATCAAAGACATTCCTCAACACCTATGGCCATATATGAAGGAGATGTTCGAAATTATCAGTGTAAAAAAGTGCTGGCTTTCAAGAATTCGCCATCAAATTCGAGAAAGCACATACAGGTAATCTAATGTTTTATTGTTATATCTTTCTTTTAATGAGCCATTTTAATGTTTAAAGTTTTTTTCCCTTACAATTTTGTTTGTCTTTTATATAAGGGATGCTGCCACATGTTGCTATTTTTTTAAATAGGGATGTTCTTAATGTTCTTAATTTCTGTTAGTATGTAGCAGTAATTTTAAATCTGATGTTTAGTCAGATAGTTTATATATGTTGTAGAACTGCTATACAGGTAAAGTATAAACTATAAACTTCCTGTTTGAACTTCAATAAAATGCACAGGATAACTCAACTTAAATTTGTCATTCCAGCTGTTTTCAAGGACAGCTGGAATAACCCTACAATCTGGGATATGGCCTGCTGATGGCAAATGGAAGATCTTAAGTGGCCTGCTATAGAGCACTGATCTCATTCCTACTGAACACCTTTGGGATGAATTGGAATGTTGACTGCACCCCAGGACTCCTCACCTCACCTACATTAGTACCTGCCTTTTGTAATACCCATGTGGCTGATAAACACAAATATCTATAAACACGCTTCAAAAATCTAGAGGAACATCTTCACAAAAGAGTGGAGGGACTCATAAGAGCAAATTGGGACTAAATGTAGACGATGTGTATACTTTTGCCACCTCTGGTGGAACTTAAGCTCACCCAGGCATCTACAATCAGTGTATGAGTCTCAACATCTGTGACAATCAAAAATAGAAAAGAAAATTCAGCTCAACTCTCAGCATCACAAAATATCTACTGAAAAGCAGTAGTAGACAGTAATAAAGTAAATGTAGTTTGTTACTATACTTAAGTAGATTTTTTGAGTATTTGTTATTTACTGAAGTATTTCCATTTGGGAAGACTTTTACTTTACTACATTTCAAATATTATATTTTTATCTTAACATATAATTAAAAGTTTTATGTTGAAATAATAAAAATTCTATTAATAAAAATATAATTATTAATTATAAAATGAAGTAAAATGTTAATACAGCACAGTACAGAAAGTAAAGAATGAGGTGATGTGTATCTTTAACTTAGACTCTTTTTGGTGTCATAGGACACTTCAACCAATAAACAAGCAGAGAAACTATGCACAGGCTACGTTACTAGAGAACTGTATAATGTACTCACTATAAATGTGAAACCATGTACTGTATTTCTACAAATTTACACACAATTTATCTAACTATATTCTTGCAAATGTTTTCTGTGTGCATTTATAAAAACAAAAAGTGTGTGGGAGGATGATTTATGGCTTAAACAAACAAACAAACAAACAAACAAAAAAAAGCATTTTCAGGATGGCAGCTAAAAACTGTGCTCAACAAACACACAAGTATAGCAACCAAAGAAAAAGCAATTTTAAATGTCATGGTTCAAGAGTCCAATTACAGCAAATACTGATCTCTATTCTGGTGACTTCAAATGAAAGTAGATAATAGTTAATAGTTCCTGAAAGCAAAAACAGCAAAGTGACTTATGGTACTTAAAAAACACTACTGTACGCATGGCTTAAAAAGTATAAAAGACTAAATGGAAGAGTTAAAAATCAAATAAAAAAATAAAACAAATATCAGAATCACTGACACATTTTATGTTAGTTGCACTGCTTCCAAGAGAGATTGGGGTGAAGTAATATTTAATACAAAAATTAAGTAAAATTTACACAATTAAAAATGAGTGCAGGTAGTTTAAAATGTATTCAACAAATGTGAATAAATATATAAATATATATACAGGTGCATCTAAATAAATTAGAATATCATCAACATGTTGATTTATTTTAATAATTCAATACAAAAAGTCAAACTTGTATATTATTTAGCTTCATCACACAAAGACTGATATATTTCAAGTGTTTATTTCTTTTAATTAACCCACCAATTTACTATAAAGAAATGTGAATACTTCATAAGACCAAATAAAAAAAAAATTTTAATGAATTGTTGGCCTTCTGGAAAGTATGTTTATTTACTGTATATGTACTCAATACTTGGTAGGGGCTCCTTTTGCTTTAATTACTGCCTCAATTCAGCGTGGCATGGTGGTGACCGGTCTGTGGCACTGCTGAGGTGGTATGAAAGCCCAGGTTTTTTTGACCGTGACCTTTGGCTCATTTGCATTTTTTGTTCTCTTGTTTCTCATTTTCCTCTTGACAATAAGATCTACAGAGTTCAGGTCTGGTGAGTTTGCTGGTTAGTCAAGCACACCGACACCATGGTCATTTAACCAATTTTTGGTGCTTTTGGCAGTGTGGCCAGGTGCCAAATCCTGCTGGAAAATAAAATCAGCATTTCCATAAAGCTGGTCAGCAGAGGGAAGCATGAAGTGCCCCAAAACTTCCTGGTAGACCGCTGACCTGGGACTTGAAAAAGACAGTAAAAGATTGTAAACATGTTAAGCCTGTACAAATAAATGCTGGATGTTGTTCTGTGATATTTCTGTCATTTAAAAATATCATATTGTAAATTAAGTTGCTTTGGTTTACCTCTAAGGTAGAGATGAAATTAATAGTCATATTTCATTAGAAGGATTCATAGCTTAAAAAAAGATTTATAAAACAAAGAGCCACATGCTTTAGAATTCATGATATTTCTCATGATGCCAAATTGGATGAGAAACCAAATTTCCTCCTGTGTCTTCCATAAATAAGATCTACAAAGTGAGATAGACGTACATATGTAAAATGCATTATTAACCCATTTAAATTGTATTTATTATGGTTTGCTAATCCAACAGACATATGTCTCTATATTCAGCATAAATCTGAAACTTGTGTTTCTGTAGTTCTTTTATGTTGGAGGTGGTATAAAGTTGCACTTACAGTAAACTTAGCATATGATTTGGTGCATAAGAACTCCACATGGTGGCAGCAAGATCATGAAACACCCACTGTCTCACATACATGAAATTATAGTTATTAGGTAGACCAGAGTCACAATCTCAGAGAACTAAGATCATATTATTGGTTTGCTGCTGTTGTTTAATTGAAATAGAATAAAAAAAGTGTTTTATGAGAATAGTTGCCCATGGCCCTTAGTAACCTGGAGGAGCTACGTGAAAAGGCTGCTCATTAATTACAGTTTAGCATTCAATACTACATTCATATAAAGGTCATAACCAAATTAAAGGTCCTAGGTCTGGACAGCCATGTGTCCAACTGATAGATTACAATGGACTAAAAATTAGCATAAAAGAGTTTATAACTGTGCAGCCTCACATCTTCCTCTCTTACCCTCAGCATAGCAGCTCATGACTATGTAGTACAGCACAGCTCAAACAGCATCTTAGAGTTTACCAGCACCACCATTATCCTTATCTTGTATACTTATGAAACAGAGAGCAGGCCAGAGGCCCAGCTGTTTGGTGCTCCGACAGCAATCTCTCCTTGTCAGTAAAAGAAGGAAGGGTTTGTTTTTTGACTATAGGAAGACAGAGGTGAGTAAGCACACCTGTCATCAAATCAGCTGAACAGAGCTGGCAAGTCTTGGCAGCTTTAAATTCATTGGCATCCATATTTAGTGGAGCTACTATAAGAATTTCACTGTGTTGTCATAGATCTGTGCAAATGACAAATTAAAGACTTTAAAATTTTTATCAAAGCTTACCTATATGGTAGATGTACATCCTATACTAAAACTAATACCAATGCCAATGCCTATCAGAGCATAGCAGACAGATCTTTTCAGTTCAACAATATTGCTTGAAGGAAAGTGAGCACAGAGCCAACTTGGGGGTCAAGTTAACAAGACAAGTCAAAAATGACAGCAAGATCCTATTCACCAACATATGAGACAACTACTTTATAATCCATGTGAATATTTATTTAAGAGTTAGAACTTGAATTCTGTCAAATTTCATTTCATTTCATTTCATTTTATTTATTTGACAGGGACAATGCAAACATACATAGTGTCAGAGCAAGCTTGTCACTGAAATGCTGCAGAAAAAGTTTATAGCAAATGCTAATTTTCATTTCCTGTCCCTGGTTGGGCTCTAAACACAATACAATTTACATACTAAACTACTTCAATTTAAACAAATAACATGATATGGACAATTCCTGTCCCTAGTCATACACAATAAAATTTACCCATGAGATTTACCCGTAAAGTTTACATACGCACATATATCATATACAACTCTTACCTACTAGTTAAAAATGAGTGCACCTTTGGTTTGTCTTTAACCAGTTTTTTAGCCTGGAAGTAAACACATTAAAGTCCAATATAGTCTTAATGTCAGATGGTAATGAGTTCCAGAGTTTGGAGCTCTTCACAGAGAAGGTAGTCTGACCAAAACTGGTCCTACAGTATGGGATTTTACAGTCATGATTTGTAACCCCTAGTGACTCGAGTGCTGCTCTGTCTCTCAATAAATGAACTTAGTGGCTCAGGTACTAAATGATTAATGCACTTGAAAATTAATTTAAGAAAGCAAAAATTGCTAAAACTCTCATAATTCATTAAATTTCATTAAATTTGAACTAAATTTGAAATTCATTAAATTTGAACTATAACATGGCAGAATGTGCAGTACAGAAGCCTGATTGTACATTTACAGTTTTTCTCAGTCGCTTTGGAGCATTTCTCGAATCATCCCTAAGATTTGCAATTCAGTAAGCACATTCTCAAAACAATGTGAACAAACAGCACAATACACTCAAAATCCTTAGTACTTCTCTCAAAATTAAGTATTTGTGTCAATGAACATATCATTGTCATCACAATACCAAGTCCTTTTATCATTGTATACGAACAAGAGAGTCAAAATGTTTAGTCATTTTTTTAATATGACAATGCCTTATTTTAGTATTTCCTGATGTAAATTATGTTTTGGATTACAAGTATTGAAAATGCACCAGGCTTAATTGCCAACTATGAAGTTAAACAGCACAAATTTACACATTACTGTATGTGCGATTTTGATTGTAAGAGACTGAACAGGATTCACACTTTTTTTACTAGTGGACTGACTAAAAAATTACAATATAACATCATTGTGATAGAAAATAAAAAGACACAAATTAAAATTCAAAAAGGTAAACATAGGAAACACTTCTTAGGCAGAACTGCACATGCCGCACCATAAAGTGTAATCAGTCTCTACCCCCTGATGTCCCAGTCTGTCGGCCCACAGATTTTCATCCACATCACAACAGATATCATCCCTTGCAATACCATTGTGATGCCATGATTGACAACATGGTCCACAGTAGTGGCTCTAATTTTATCTGAAATATATCTCTGTCTCTGGCCTCTTCTTCCTCTTCCTCTATTTTGCCTCCTTACCCTTCCAGCATGCTTTCTTATTTTTGGGTCTTGACCGTGTTCATTTCCTAGTTGTTTATCCGTTTTTAACTATTGTAAATCTGGTTTGCTCTTTTTATATACACTCGCCAATTACAGTAAAGGTTCACGAGATACAGCCTTGACCTATTTTAGAGAACTAGTTGATTATAGGTTGATCTAAAAGTGAACATGCCCCTTAATTAGTGACATTCAAGTTTCATCTGCACAATTTATCAGGACACATTTACCAAAAAAGTTTAATAGAACTGTGAAGAAGAAGAGCTTGACAAATTTTGACAACTGGTTTAACCATTCTGCATTCATTGACTTATGCAATGAACTGATGCCTAAATGTTTTGAGGGTTAAGACCATTTAGGTGAAACTAGTATAATACATTTTGATCAACATGACATAAACAACTGATAATGTAGGAAAAAGCAGACACTTGTACACAATCGATTGAATGATGTACAAAAGCATTCGCAATTTGATCAAAGCAATGAGAAATGTTCTTATGGAGAGCACAAATGATGTGGAATTTGAACAAGTAGTTTTAAGAATTTCATTTCTGATCTGAGAATTGCTCCAAAGCGACTTAGAAAAACTGTAATTGATATGTTGCCTCAGGTACTTTTGCCTCTTGCCAGTTTTTATGTAGGATTTCAAACAAGAATATTTAATCTACAGTTAGTGGACGAAAAAGAGGAGAATTCAACAAATTGTCAGTAAAATAACTTAAATAATAGTTTACTGATATGTGCCCACAGAAAAACCATCTGTGTATATAGGTATAAATATTGGAGAATCTATAAAGATCCTCAATACTTCATGCCATAAATGCTTAACCTGAATATGTATTTTCAAATGCAAATTCTCTCTTTTTGGCCTTTAGCCAATTGTCATGCTCCTCACGCCTCAGTTGCCCCCACCAGTAAAGAAAGTCCTTGTATGCTCTCTGTAGCCATTCATAGCAGCTGTTGAAGACCTGAAGGCAGACAAAAAATTAAGGATCTCCCCAGTACATGGCAAACATCCAGCTTCTAACACTTTACATCCATGTGTCATCATCTTAAAAAAGAAAACATCTCCACTCATTTTCAGATAGAAATGTCACACTAATGGCACAAAATAGTTCCAACTTGTGCAAATGCCAATGCTAATTTTGAGCTCTGACACACCAGAATGTTGGTTGTGGAAAGCGCACATCATGACAAAGTCTTTTTTCTACAATCTACGTCAACTTAAATCAAGTCTTACAGCTACAAAATTCAAATTGTTTTTGGCCTGCATACAGAGCTTTGTTAATATTCAGCCGGCAGAGAGCTGCTTTCTTTCTTTGTCAGTTACATCGGCTGTCGCTAGATAAGAGTGGACATTGTGTCCTTGAGCACTACACCATGGCACAGAATCTGAAAATGTGTGATTCGTTACACTTCAGAGAACCTAATTCTTCAGGCAAATATGATGCCATAACAAATTTAAAAAAGATCTTTAATGTACTCAAATTCATTCAAAATACCTCCTGAATCAATCTATAATTCTGTGACAGATTTGACTGAGGAGGTTGTGGAAGATTGACTACTGACTTAAAGATAAAGTATAGATAGATAGATAGATAGATAGATAGATAGATAGATAGATAGATAGATAGATAGATAGATAGATAGATAGATAGATAGATAGATAGATAGATAGATAGATAGACTTAGTTAACCCTAGCTTGATGGCAGTGATCATTTTGTTTTTAAAGTTTCTTCTGCTTAAAATAGAATATATTCCAGAAATGTACAATTTTAAAATCAAAATCTTTTCTAAGATTTGTACATTGTTTTAGTTGCTGTGGTCCCAGACTAATGGTCCTCATGGAAGTTGAGGCTACTTAGAAAGCAATTATAAGTCAGACTTAAATGAGTGAGTGAAATGTCTTAATGGTTGCTCTGGGTAATTTAGCTTTTGGACTAAATTAAATATTTAAAACTCATCCACAATGTGAACATTTGAAAAACGCTGAGCTGAGATAATGACAGATAAGAAATACACCCACTAGTGGATTCTGAAAATGAAATTTAACATTAAATAAGCACTTAGGTAAAAGAAAAATACTATAACATTATTACAAGAGAGATGAGAGATAATAATAATAATAATAATAATAATAATAATAATAATAATAATAATAATAATAATAATAATACATGTATATACAAATCTTTTAATCTCTTGCTGTCATGTACAAAAAAAACCCCAAAAAACAATAAATAAAAAAAAAAAGAAATAATAGTCCATCAATCCAACTGTCAGGAGTCAGATATGGATGCAGATGCAGTTGAAGCAAAAGCTGCATTCAGAAAGCCTCCAGCACAAACTCACATGCCATAGAACAAACAACAATGAGGCAATGTGAAAACAGCATAAACAGGGCAAGGCTAATAGCAGAATTGAGGATCTCATCAAAAATCAAAAATCATTACCAGATTTGTTCAATCCAGTACTGCACAGAAGTACAGAGTGTGGTGCACAGTGCATCTTGGGTTCTGCTCTTCCCTCTCTACATGACAGCTGCACCAGGCGATGCAATGCCAAAACTGCCAAACTCATCAAGCACTGCACACACCCTGGTAACTGTCAGTTTATACTCCTGAAATCAGGCAAGTGCCTCAGATAGTCCGATGGGTAAACCTGAGAGGCTCAGGAGAAGTTTATTTTTCTCGGGCTGTAAGACTCCTTAACAGGGACATGTCCAGCATACAAAATCCTTATAAATCAAAGACTATCTTATCACTACATTTTACTGACAATCTGCACACTGCACTTTGCATTGTTACTGCACATAACATAACTGCATATTTTGTACTTTACTTTTTTATTATTAATGCAATTATATATTTTTTTTTATCATTTTAGCACAATTAATTTCTTGTTTTTTATTTAATTATTTGTATGCACAAGATTATGCCATATAAATACAAACACACACCTGTTTCCAATTTGTCATTAAAAAGTATCTCTATGTAATTTTTAGTTTGTCACCACATTTTGTCAAAATTTTTTGCCTTGTTCTTAGTTTTCATGTTTTTTTTCCCCTTAGTGTCTATTCTACATTTACATTTATGCCATTTGTATGGCGTCCTTATTTAGAGCAATTTACAAGTGCTTTGAAGTTCATCTCAATAAATACATTATTTATATGCTTAGGCGTTGATTTTCACAATTGATTGGCATTTTTATTAATAAATTCTGCACTTGAAAAACCACCTCCTCTATGACATGACACAACAAAGGAGTAGGCCAGGTACACAACTAACACATCTACTGCATGCTTTATTATTCACACAAATGATGTATTAACCTTATTAATAACATTATTAATTAATATTTATTAACATAACATTATTGATGCATCCGAGTTTAAAATACACAGCATCAGAAGCAGCTGCATGGATTCCCACCCCTTGGTGCATGTAAAGGTCATCACTGAGCAATGGCACGATGGCAAGCCGTTACTGTCATGTGGAGGCACAGACTGACATTTGTACTTGCAGTCTGGATGTAGTGTAATGCAATAAGATTATAAATACCCCTGAATAACAAATTGGTAGCCATGTTATAAATAAAGAAATGAAGTAAAATGTGTATATTCAATGATATTATTAGAAAACATGCATACTATTATACAAGTACAGTATAAACACTGCTGTCAGGCATTACGTTTTAATAGATAATGTATGCTGTCTATATTTATAATGTTAACACTCATTGTGCCTGTGTAGACACAAAAATGTTTCATAAACTAAGAAACTTGCATTCATCAGAACTAATGCTACCAATTAAAATGGAACATAGTTTCATGGTGGGAACAAGATTTATTACTTGACAGCAGCCTTCTAAATTAGATATACTGACTTTAGTGAAATACCCTTCCCACAATAGACTTTTCCTGGGGATTGCCTGATTAATGTTCTCCCTTTCAGTGCCTCTATAGTAGGGGTGTCCAGAATGTGTTGTAAAGAATGATTGTTATTAGTTGCTATCATTTTCCTCTGGCCTGGTCCTAACATTAGTGCACGTCTACCCGCAGAAATGTTATTCACTGAATGTGTTGTGTTTTGTTTTGTTTTTACACCAAGCAGAGCAGTAGTTAGTATTGTAAAGTATTATACACCAATGGCTCCTGCATATTATATGGCTAATTCCTATCCTCAGTATTGTAATACTTAAATACCTGTATATACATACATACAGTATCTCACAAAAGTAAATACACCCCTCACATTTCAGCAGCAACTTTAGTATATCTTCTCAAGTGGCAATAGTATGTAAATGAAACTAGTATATATGTAAGAGTAGTCAATGTGCAGCGTGTATAGTAGTACAGATTTACTGTCCTTGCCACACATGCTGAACACCATCTGAGCCAAAAAATGTATCTTAGTCTCATCAAACCACAGGACATTGTTCCAGTAATTCATGCTCTTGGACAGGTTGGCTTCAGCAAACTGTTTGCAGGCTTTCTTGTGAGCCAGCTTCAGAAGAGGCTTCCTTCTGGGACAGCGGCCATGCAAACCGACTTGTTGCAGTGGGTGACATATGGTCTGAGCACTGAAAAGCAGACCTTCTGCTTCTGCAAACTCTATAGCAATGCTGCCAGCACTCATGCGTCTGTTTTTTGAAGCAGCTTCTGCACCTGACGCACAGCACAATTACTCAACTTCTTTGATCTACCTGTTCTGAGTGAAATTAAGGTGTTTTTACACAAATCATCAGGACAGCACACTGAACTTTTGGTATGTTTTACATGGACAGTTTAAATTGCCTGATGTGAGCATCATAGCGGATTTTGGTGCCTGATTTAAGAATTGGTACAAAATAAATGTTTAGTGAAGTATTTTTAAAATGTATTGTTTGGTGGAGGTTTATATATATATAGATAGATAGATAGATAGATAGATAGATAGATAGATAGATAGATAGATAGATAGATAGATAGATAGATAGATAGATAGATAGATAGATAGATAGATAGATAGATACAACTTTATTGTCATTGCATTGTACAGGTACACAGCAACGAAATGCAGTTTGGCATCTACCAGAAGTGCAAAATGTAGCAGTTGTGCAAAAGTGCAGATAAATATCTAGCATATTTACAGTGCAGATAACTATCTGGCATATTTACAGCAGTGGTATATATATGAAGTATATACAGTGAATAAATATAAAGGCTATTTCAGTGCAGAGATGTGTGGACATTCAGAAGTACAGTGAATAAATATAAAGGTGTACAGTAATTAAGAAAAATGTGCAGAAATGAAAGGTTACAGATCACAAGATTATGGCATTAAGGAGTAGCAAGCTGAATAAACAGTCTACTATATATAAAAAATATATATATATAAATATATACACATACATTTTATACACAGATGAATGTGAAATGTTGGGCAGAATGTACAGTAATGATAAATATACATACAGATATAAAAAGTGCAGATGTAATGAGGAGTGAAAAGATATAATATGAAGTATGTACATGTATTGTACAGAGGTTATATACAGTCTTTTGTTTATGTTTGTTTTGTAGTGATTTAGCGGTGTAGTGTTGAGTTCAGTAGTGTGATGGTGGATGGAAAAAAGCTGTCCCTGAACCTGCTGGTTCTGGTGCGCAAGTTTCTGTATCTCCTTCGTGATGGAAGGAGGTTAAACAGTTTATGACTGGGATGTGAAGAGTCCTTGATGATGCTGTGAGCTCTGCGCAGACATCTGCTGTGGTGAAGGTGTTCAGTGGCAGGTAGTTGGGTGCCAGTGATGCGTTGGGCGGTTTTGACCACCCTTTGCAGTGCTTTTACGTTCACACACAGTGGAGCCTCCGTACCATACAGTGATGGAGTTGGTCAGGATGCTCTCAATGATGCAGCGGTAGAAGCTCGTTAAAATCCCCGGGGACAGATGAGATTTCTTGAGACTTCTCAAGAAGTACAGGCGTTGTTGTATGTATATATACATACAGTGTTGTGCTCGTTACAAAAAAATAGTAACTAGTTACAGTTACTCGTTACTTCATTTTAAAAGTAACTCAATTACTTTGTTGATTACTTACACCATAAAGTAATGCGTTACTGTTAAAAGTAACTTTTTAGTTACTTTTTTAAAGAACGTTCTTTAATGTTCCCATTAATGCCCTTTTATGAGTTATGGTCTATACAAACATAAAACTGACTTAAACACAAAGTCATTTTTAAACACTATTTTATTTAAGTCAGACCAGCACAAACTGAATATATCACAAGGATTTCTGAAATAAATAACAAAACAAGCTGAATAATATATTCACAATCAAAAACTAAAGTGACTTCTGCTGTTGTGTTGAGCTCTGATACATGTTCCTTTCACAGCTGAAGTATGAAAACTATCAACAATGTAGAACAGAACACCGGGTTAGCTTCTAGCTTCTAGCTCCTCAGGCGTGGAGGTCCTGGAGGAGCTTCAACAGATTGGAGTTGCTGTTTAACGCAGTAGATACGAGCTTCGAACCAGAAAGACACAGCTTACATTTGACTAAAAAAAAATTTTTGTCTTTATGCTCAACTAAAGTGAAATAATGAGCATATTTCCACTTTGAGAAACTCATCTTGGTCTCGCCATTACTGCTGCACAGACCTGAATAAACGGAGACACGCCCACAGTGCGTCTTCTTCGTGTTTACAGAGGATAATACACCAGTCCTACAGTGCAACGCTGCTGTAAGCAAGTTAGGCTGTAGTCTACACTTCAGCCGAAATTAATTCATTTAAAAAAGTAACGGGTAACGCACCATACGGTAACGGTAACAAAGTTACTTTATTTTTAAAAGTAACTCGTTACAGTATTAGTTACTGAAAAAAGTAACTAATTACCGCCCAACACTGTATATATATATATATATATATATATATATATATATATATATATATATATATATATGAGTAAAGAAAGGAAGTCGTAAATAAATGTGCGTGCGGCATAAATCGTGCGTTAATAAAATTAGTGCCATTAAAATGAATTTGAATTTAAGTGTTATTAATGCATTAATTTTGACAGCCCTTTTACCTATGGGTAAAAGCGGGATACTTTATCATGCCTCCTAACAAAGAAGACAAGGTAACATCTGTCTATGAGCTGTGTTTGGCCCTGGGCCCAGACTTTCCACACCACTGCTCAATGGAGCTTTTTGGTGCTGTCTCTTATGAATTAAGCATTTCTTAGGTGGATACAAGGGAAGATCTTCTCCACATAGCAGCTACATAATTCTTCTAATATGTTTAAAAGAAAATGCAATAAATAGCCTGCAATAAATAACTGCAATATTGACAAATATTAATATTATTCCTTACATGATAACAGCTCACAAATAATATACAAAGATAATCTAACAAAAAACTTATTATGCACACAACATACAGTACACTACACATTATTTGCATACATTTAATGTAAATTTGACAAAGTCATTTCAACACAAGTGTGACATGTTAATGAGAAAGCAAATTACATATGTGTTACTGTTTCTATAAGCATGACACTGGCATAAATATAATTGCAGATACATTGTTGCTGCCTACTTTGCTTTGTCCAGCTTCTTGTGAATAAATCATGAGGTATGTCCCAGGGGTCACCTTGCAGGAACAATAACAGTCAGACAGCTTGTATAAATTCCAAATTTATTCAGTCAATAAGTCACAGGTGAATCCTAGCAGACAAAGACCAATGTGTCAATGTAATTGAAGTAATTTCGGAGGAGAATTGGCGCAAGGACTTGTTTTATAGATGCAAGGTCAAGTTGGGGTAAATAAAGTGCTGTTATCTTAATCAAAATGCTTTATTAGACATGACATTGCATGTGGCTAGGAAATTCATAATGTATTTATTCACTCAGATAAAATGAGCAGCGGTATTACAAAGTGAAACATATTCTGCTCATTCTGTCCACAGAGCCTGCAGCCACACAGCAAAGAGCATATCTTAACAACATTTTTAAGGCAAATATTATCAGTCTGTAACAGATATAGTACCTATGCATTTGCATATACTCTTAAAAAATAAAAAAACAGTGGCAGGTGAGTAATCTTAATTATGTCCTGTGAGACATGCAATCCAAGATCATATTCAATATGAACCATTTCTAATTTAAACCCAATTTAGACAGTTTAAATTGGCAGAGGTTCTGTGCATCACCTACCTAAATGTTAATGTTTTCTAAATAGAATGCATCCAATCAGCCCTATGCTTACTTTTTGAGGCTACATAAATAACGTAAATGTGATGTAAATGTGTGGAAGTAGAGACATTTTGACATTAAGAAATTTGCCTTGAATTGGATTTGCATAGCAAAACAATTGATTTCTGCTATAGGAAAGTATATAAACTAACCATCACAACCTTCTATGGCAAAAAATGATTTATTGTGGATCCACTTAAATGATACTTAACTTAAAGAGGTATGGCTGTAATAATGTGAGTCAGATATTTGCTAGCTAGTTAGGTTACTGATCAACTGATAAATGCACATACAAATGGCAAGATATTTTTAACCGCAACATTATTGCTATTGTCACAATCAATAAAATGTAATAAGTCAATGGTATCTCAAACTATTTGCAGCCAGGAAACTCTTTATTAGACAAAAACTCTTCACAGACCCACATTTTTTTTTTAAATAAACATTATCCAACTATGCAAATAATATAAGCTAATCATTTAAATATGTGCAATAATATTCTGCTTTTTTGTCACCATATAACTTTTATTCCAGGGCTGATACTGATACTTATAAGCCTATCAGATTGTATATTGGTTTTGATGTTTTAAACTTATTTATGTGACTGGTCAATTTATGTTGTCACTGCATTGGTACAAACCATAATATAAAACATTTGACTATTTGGTATTGCCGCTGTTGACACAATGCACTCAGTTGGATGATTTGAACCTGGCCTCAAGGGTAAATCTGCCCCCACCCAAAATCTGTAGATCACTGTTAATTAAATGAATGCAATAAAATATTGAATCATGTGTGGCACAATCTAATAATGTGTTAGCTTTTTTACTGCCAACATGGCTACGGTTCCTCTATTTAGTGGATAACCCTAAACTGATGCCTAAGGCTAGGATATGCACAATCTCTCTTCTGGTTTGGTTTATACACATCACCAAGAGTGGTCTGGGGGCAACTGCTCATTTGCTAAAGGGGTTAGGAAGATCATGGATGGCACTCCCCCTTTCACAAAAAAAAGGATTAAATACAAGAATAAATAAACTACATGCAATGGTACTCCCCAATGTCCATTTTTGCATGTTTGAACCATGGTCTCACTTTTCTCTGAATTCTTAATGCAGTTGTGGTGATTAGTTTGGACCATCAAAGATCTTTCTTTCTCTATCATTATGGTGCTCTTTTTTTTACAGCTGTTAGCAATAAGCCATTAACATTTCAGTATATTAGGCCTAAGCAAACTCAGAATATTTGGAATGCTCTGATCTGTTTTAACCTTCATATGATGTAGTACCCATCTTCTCTCTCTCTCTCTCTCTCTCTCTCTCTCTCTCTCTCTCTCTCTCTCTGTCGAGATAAACATGCTACTGAGTTTTCAGTGACCACTGTTCCTGCCCCTCTTCCCGCTGTGGATCTTCCTCATCAACACCTTGGGTGGTTCCATGAAATCCCGGAGTAAAAACAGGAGCTTTGAGGATGGATTTGGACTGTAGTTAATGTCAACAGTCTGCTACAATGACTCAGGACTACAGTTTGCTTCAGATTACCATCACTGTATCCCGCAACATCGTAAATTTGCATTAAATGGACATTCGGTGCAACCCAGATGAGGATGGGTTCCCTCTTGAGTCTGGTTCCTCTCATGGTTTTCTCCTTATGCCATCTCGGGGAGTTTTTCCTTGCCACAGTCGCCACGGGCTTGCTCATCAGGGACAAACTTACTTATAAAGAACATATTATTTTTTTATCACCACATTATCTGTGTAAAGCTGCTTTGAGACAATGTTCGTTGTTAAAAGCGCTATACAAATAAAAATGAATTGAATTAAATATGCTTGTTCTTTTTGGTTCAGTATTTATACTTTTTACTAGGCTGTAAAGTAGGGTTCACCTGGTGTTACCACCTCTAAAGAATCATGGCCATGACATACTTTCTAGTGTGGCTATTTGAGATCATTATTATTATTATTATTATTATTATTATTATTATTATTATTATTATTATTATTAACCCAGCCATTAGAAATTAAGCATTAAGAGGATGAAGAGTGGAAAGTCTGTTGGACCAGATGACATACCGGTAGAAGCATGGAGATGTTTAGGAGAGATGGCAGTGGAGTTTCTAACGAGATTGTTTAACAAGATGCTGGAAGGTGGGAGGATGCCGGAGGAGTGTGCTGGTACCGATCTTTAAGCATAAGGGTGATGTACAGACCTGCAGTAACTACAGGGGAATTAAGTTGATCAGTCACACCATGAAGTTATGGGAAAGAGTAGTGGAAGTCTGAGAGAAGAGGTGACCATCTGTGAGCAACTGTATGGTTTCATGCCGTCGAAGAGCACACGCTGGAGAGAAGTAATGGAGAGTGTGTTAGAAAAGTGAAGAAAAGCATGCAGGCAGGGTGGAGTGGGTGGAGCGTGGCAGAAGTGATTTGTGATAGAAGAGTATCTGCAAGAATGAAAAGGAAAGTTTATAGAACTGTGGTGAGACCTGCAATGTTGTATGGTTTAGAGACAGTGGCATTTGGTAAAATACAGGAGGTGGAGCTGGAGGTAGCAGAGCTGATGATGTTAAGGTTTTCGTTGGGAGTGACGAGGATGGACAAGATTAGAAATGAGTTTATTAAAGGGACGGCGCATGTTGGACGTTTTGGAGACAAGGTGAGGGAGGCGAGATTGAGATGGTTTGGACATTTGCAGAGGAGGGACATGAATTATATTGGTAGGAGAATGCTGAGGATGGAGCCATCAGGAAGGAGGAAAAGAGGAAGGCCAAGGAGGAGGTTCATGTATGTGGTGTGGGAAGACATGCAGGTAGTTGGTGTGAAAGAGGCAGATGTAGAGGACAGGGTGGTATGGAGACGGATGATCCGCTGTGACGACCCCTAATGGGAGCAGCCGAAAGAAGAAGATTATTATTATTATTATTATTATTATTATTATTATTATTATTATTATTATTACTTTACAAGTTAGAAAGTTAGTCATCCTAATTGCTATTATCACTGTAAAAAATGTTTGTATGTTTTAACAGTGAAAGAATGCAAAAAGTAAAAACCTATAAATTTAGAACATGAAATTACATTAACATGTTTATTTAACAGTTAAATACTGTTAATGTAAATACAAGTAAACATAATATGTTTGCATTATTCCTTTGTAAAAACCTTAAGGCTTAAGCTTTAAGTCTACATTAGTTTACTAGTATAGTCAATTTGACAGAGTGAATGAAAACAAATTAGTGAATTCAGACACTGTTAAACACCTGCTGCAAACAAGTTGAAGGAAAGAACAAGAAACAAAACTAGAACTGACATACAGTTACAGCCTTAGACAAAATCAACTGAATTAAAACAGGATAATTAAACCTTAAAAACAGCATTACCAGCTTCATTTATCACTTTGACTTTATTTCTGTCAAATTTCTACAAAAAATACTTTGAGACTTAAGAGGTTTATATTTGATAGAAAATGTTTAATTCGACTATTTTGGAGATCAGTGGTTGCTTTTGTTTGGCTCTTGACTATTGACTCATTAACATTAGTTATTTTCTGGATGTTGTAACTGTGTTTGTACAGCATTAATTTGTAATTTAGGGTTTTGGTTAACTACTGATGGTGATATAAGCACAATTTGACCTTATCATTATAAAAACATTTTATGCACAAAATCTTTACAGTTATTTAAACCATTCAGACACATTCAGACAACAAGAATCAGCACATGAAGCTCAAGAATGGTGATCATTAAAAAATGTCCATGCCACAATGCATGCTGGGTACCAAAATAATTCAAAACTCCCAGCAAGCATTGCAACATGAATAAAAAATGAAAACACTTATAATTGTCTTTGTTTGCTTTTATTTTGAGGTTGTTTGATTTGTTTTGATTTCTTACTAGACTATTTCATTGGGCTCAGAGAGTTTTTTCTTTATTTTAAATGCAAAAAAATTATATAAAAAAAAAATCAAGGTTTTAGAACCCAAGTAACGCAAACACTGATCTCCATTATGGTGACTTTAAATTAAAGTTCACCGATAATCTTAGTTAGACCTTTTGTACACATATGACAGAAATAAAGTAACACTGGTTAGTAATAAGTGAAGCTGATAATGCTTTTTTGGGGGTTTAATAATCCTCAGGCTGGTCAATAAAGTGGCCTATCGGCTTGACCTGCCTCCTCGGTATCGCATCCATCCGACCTTTCACGTGTCCCTCTTGAAACCCTTCACACCCCCTATCACAGAGCACCCTGGAGTCCCCATAGATCCTCCTTCCCCAGAGATGCTGGACCAGCTGTCGGTGTACTCTGTCCAGGAGGTTCTGAATTCATGACGTAGGGGTGCCACCCTGGAATACCTTGTGGACTGGGAGGGGAACGGACCTGAGAAACGATCTTGGGTTGCCAGACGGGACGTGTTGGATCCAGCGCTCCTGGAGGAGTTTAATGCCAACCACCCCAACTGCCCCGCACCTCAGGGCCGCGGGCGCCCCAGGCGCCAAGTTAGGGCATCGAGAGCTGCCCCTAGAGGAGGGGGTAATGTCAGTGAACCACCAGCCACACCATCCACCCTGCATTCAGCGCAATCGCAGCACCTCACCTTTATACTAAATCACTTTCACCTGTCTCCAATCTACGCTCTCCTATATAAGGCCCCCGTTCTCACGCACTCACCGTCTGATCTACAGTTCATAATAGCAATCATCCCCAGACTTCCCCTGTTTTGGATTATACCCATTTTCTGGTTTGTACTTCTACCTAAGCTTCTGTCTGTCTACTACGGCAAATAAAATGTACTGACTGTATTCTGGTCTCTGACTTTTGATCTGAGCATGACAGTGTGCATGTGTAGAATGCAAGTCTTGAGCACACCCTGGATATCTCTCCCAGGTGAAGCTCGACTTTTTTATAGTCTTGTAACCCTAGCTGAGAATTGTTAAACAAAGATTGTGCTTTCCTAAAAACGTGTTAAGTTTGTTAGTGTTAATAAAGTTGTGATTTGAGTTGGAGCACTTGTGGGTTTTTTTTGTGGCGCAATTACACCAACAAATCTGATTGACATTTTGGCCTGGATAACATTATTTCCCTGGATATCGCTCCTATTATCATGTAGTCAAGGGTTGTGATTTTAAATGACATATGTATATATATATATATATATATATATATATATATATATATATATATATATATATATATATATATATATATATATATATATATATATATATGTATATATATATATATATATATATATGTATATATATATATATATATATATATATATATATATATATATATATATATATATATATATATATATATATATATATATATAAAATGATAAAAATATAGCCACCTGAAGTCTGAAGAGGCTTTTTTCCAAGGTCCCTGTGATAACTCTGATATGGTGTAGTAGCAAGTTGTTTGCTATTTCTGAATTCATCTTGTGTCATTGCTTTTTAGAACAGCATTTGTCAGAATGAATCTGTGTGCCAGTATCGTCTGTGTTAATCAGTAAGTGAAATATCTGCAGGTGTTGATACATGCAGTCTAAAGGATTTGTCTTTCCTGCTTTGTAGATGACCCTGAATGTAAGTTTTGTCTTGTGTTGCAGCTTTTACTGAGTGGACAAGTGCAGAATCAATAGCATGGAAATTTGCATTAATAGTTTAATAAACAAACTGAGATATTGCTACAATGGGAATACTTAATGTGACACTAAAAATGTATATTACATTACATTACACTTATCTGCACCAGTCATACACTGCATCCCACCTTCATAGATGCCTAGCATTAGTATGTATGATATGAATGTAGAAAACAGGTGGCCATTTGGGAATCTTTTCTTGCATGGTGAGAACAGCTACTATAGACAGTCATAAGTAAGGTAGGTATTAATGACTATATGGCCCGTTTGTTATATACAGTAGAAAAATGCATAACCAGCAGTTATACAATTGAACAGTTTGTACTATAAGGAATTTAGAGTGCCTTTCCACTTGGTGAGAGTGGTTCAGTAATATCTATGAATTACAATTTTCGATAATTTTCCAAAAAGATTTTTTAGTAATCTTCTACTAAAAACTTGCATTCTCAAGTCAAGTCAAAAAGCTTTTGTTGTCATTTCAATTATACATAGATGACACATTATACAGCAAAATAAAACAACGTTCCTCCTGAACCCTGGTGCTACATACAACAGCAATCACAGGAAACTAAGGACTAGTAAGTGTCCTCGCCATATATAGTGCATCGTGTGCAACCTGGTGCAAACAGTGCAAAGACAACACAAAACAGTGCAAGACAACACAAGACAAGTGCAATACAATACAGGACAGACAAATACACAAAACATAAAATAGTGCCACCAGTAAACCTGTTATATATTACACACTGTGGTGTGTAGGAAATGTAAAGTGAACTGTAGCAAAAAAATGTAAACAAAATATTGTGCAAAAGAGCAATAGCAGCAATCCAGAAAATGGCATTTAAACAGTTTATGGTAATGAAGTGATATAATGTGAGTGGTACCGAAGACATGGATGTGTGAAGTGAGTATGAGTGTGTGTTGAGTCCGGGTTGTACAGATCACACAGATTAGTTCAGTTCTGTGTTGAGAAGCCTGATGGCTTGAGGGAAGAAACTGTTACACAGTCTGGATGTGACGGCCCGAATGCTTCGGAACCGCTTCCCTGATGGCAGAAGGGTAAAGATTGTGTGTGAGGGGTGTGTGGTTTGTGCCAATGCTGTTGGCTTTGCGGATGCAGCCTGTGGTGTAAATGTCCATGATAGAGGGGAGAGAGACTCTGATGATCTTCTCAGCCTTCCTCACTATCCTCTGTAGGGTCTTGCAATCCGAAACAATTCAGTTCCCAAACCAGGCAGTGATGCAGCTGCTCAAGATGCTCTTAATGGTCCCTCTGTAGAACGTGGTCAGGACAGGGGGGAGGGAGATGGGCTTTCCTCAGCCCTCTCAGGAAGTAGAGACGCTGCTGGCCTTTCTTGGTGTGCTCTCCTGAAGTCAACAACCAGGCTGTTGACCGTTGTACCTCCTCTCTGTATGCTGACTCATCGTTCTTGCTGATAAATCCCACCACGGTCGTGTCATCGGTGAACTTGATGATGTGATTTTAGCTGTGCTTTGCTAAACAGTCGTAAGTCAACAGAGTGAACAGTGGTGCCCCAGTGCTCAGTGTGGTGGTGCTGGAGATGCTGTTTCCGATCCGGACTGACTGAGGTCTCCCAGTCAGGAAGTCCAGGATCCAGTTACAGATGGCGGAGTTCAGGCCCAGTAAGCTCAGATTCTTAATCAGGTGCTGAGGGATGATTGTTTTGAATGCTGAGCTGAAGTATATGAACAGCATTCGTACATAAGAGTCCTTGATGTCTAGGTGGGTGAAGGCCAGATGAAGGTTCGTGGAGATGGCATCATCCGTGGAGCAGTTTGGACGATACGTAAACTGCATGGGGTCCAATGAGGGTGGAAGCTAAATCTTGACATGCTTCATGACAAGCCTCTCGAAGCACTTCATCACAATGAGTGTGAGCGTGACGGAACGATAGTCATTGAGGCAGGAGACAGTAGACTTCTTCAGCATGGGAATGATTGTCGTTGTCTTGAGGCATGTTGGAACAATGTCAGGGGGATGTTGCTGAGGAAGATGTTGAAGATGTCAGTGAAGACATCCGCTAGCTGTTGCAAACATTCCTTGAGCACTCTGCCAGGAATGTTGTCTGGTGCAGCAGACTTCTGTGGGTTAACTCTGCATAGAGTCTGCATAGAGTTTTCCTCACTCCAGCGTTAGACCGAGCACCTGGTCACTGGAAGGAGCGGTGGTCTTCCTCGCCACCATGTTGTTCTGCTTAAATCATACCGAATTATTGGGTTTTATTATAATTGGTTATGGTTATATAAAAAAAATAATATTTTTTTATGGCAAGCAGGATTCAATGTTTAATCAAAGTGGATGCCATGCTAAAAAAAGTTTCTGAAATAATTTATTTTGCTTGCATTTGTGCTGGGTAAATAGCTGATACTATATGCTGCTTACCAATGAACCATTTGCATAAGTTATATATTCTGAATATATAAAAATAATTCCATGGTTGATTTCTTGCCTTGTGGTCAAAATGTCACTGACAAGAATTTCAACTTGTGTCAGTTACATTATAAAATGCCCACATCATGAGAGACAGCAGTGTGTTTCTTGCAAAGAAAATTTCCTTTTAGATTGCAGGAGTCTAAAGCAAACACAATGGCAGAATTATAATAACTCCTCAGAACTTAGATGAGTGATTAGCAAACAGTAAGCATCAAAATAATTATTCGGTTTTTGTGATTTGTATAGAGGCTGCTTTCTTATGACATGGGAGAGGATTGTCTATAATGGGGCACAGTTTTTCATTTGACCTCTGGACTGGGCGAGTAATAACTTGAGCACAGACTGACAATTATATTTAGATGTTTACAGAACAACTCATGAGATTAACCATGCTCCACAATTTCATATAATGTTTTTTGATAGCCTTTTGTGTCTGAACACCTACGGTACTTGAGGAATATCTTTCATTGGTGGCTGTGGGAGAGATATCAGGTGACATGATTCAAAAAGAAATGATCGATAATATATAATAATGTGGTGTTACCTCGAGAGAAGGGAAGATAAGTGATGAAGTTGAGATTGATGTGTAACCATAAATGCCGTGTGATAGGCATCGGTTCGAAAAAACCTAAAAGGGGCTTTGACAAATTGTCAAATATATAGAGAGATATAGAACATAATTGCTTTTCCATTAACCCCTTTGTTCACTAAATGCCAAGATACCAGAACTAAGTGAGATGTGGACCCAGCGGGTAATGTTTAATGCATGAGGTGAGTTAAATATTTCTTTTGCAGAGTCTATTCTTGTGCTCTCAGATTTTCTTCCATGATCTCCCAGTTGACAGAGGCTGCAGTGAATGACTCAGGCAGAATAGATTCAGGGGAATTTAGGTGACACACACAGTCCCTCCAAAAATATCGGAACAACTTTTAATTTAGATATTTACTAAGAATTTCAGCTTAACCCATTTCAGCATACATTTCAGATAAGACTAAGAATTCCCCAAAATATAAAAAACTGACAGTTACTGTGGTAAAAGTGGAATATCAGTGAGTCACTGGTTTGATGCAGCTATTGTAAGCAAGGGATATGCAACCAAATATGAAGTGTTTTTTTCATTCAATTTACTTTTAGATCTGTTACATTTTAAAATATTATATATTTTCTATTTGGTTTGCCACCAAATGTGCCAATTTCTAAGCTCTGTCAGACACTGAGTATATTAAGAAATGAAAGCTGGAATTCTGCTCCATCATCATATGGTCATCTTTTGATCCCAAACCCAAAAAGAATTGATCTTGTTGTTCAAACACTTTTTTGAAGGACTGTATTTTCAAGTGCTGTTACTGAAAATTGTTCAATAAAGTCATTTCGTTTCATTTATCAATCAAACTTCACAAAACATTTTACTGTCATTTGACAATATATTCACATTCCTGATCATTTGATGTAGCCATTAAAATCCTTAACCATAAATGTTGCGTAATATTTTAAAGGTATCCTTATCTTAATGGCTAAATCCATCAAGCTAACAGAACACCATGACTAAATGTCCTTTTAAATATAAGCCCAACATTTTTAAGGTAGCCCAAGTAAGACCTTGACACGTAGTCAATTTCCAAGATTATATACATTTTCAATTAAATAAAAAATGTTCAGCCTAATATGTGTGCTGTGAACTTTACCAATCCCACCTGCAGTCCAGCTGCTGTGGCCAGAATGTATACACCAAATTCCGTGCTTAGTGTCAGGCATTGTCTATCCAGTTGCTAAAAGGTAGAAATTGGATGTCATGAAAAGATTCGGGCTATAGGTAGGTGACTGGGGTCTGGTGGCAGAGATTAGACAAGCTTCCTAGGGTCTAGTGACAGGACAGAGACAGGCTTGTTGGGGTCAGGGGCCTGGAACAATGTGTGGAAGCCGATGTGTTGGGTTTCCGCACATTTTCTTCCACACACACCTTTTACGTCTTGTAAACTGGACCTTTTATTGGGACACAGCCTCTGGCATTAACAGGTCATAAGTGATCCCATTATAGGCCTCTAACATTGTTGTTTACCTCTAGCAGGAACTTGGCTTGAGAGGCTGCCTTGTTGCCTCCAGTAGGAACTCTTTAGGGTAGTCCACCCTGTTGGCCTCAGGCTGAAGTTTATCATGAAAGTCTTCATCTCTGTACAGAAGAAAGGAAACAGACGAGCAGGTTCATCCATTAGACTGGTCCTCCCCAATTATTTTAGATTGGGTTTAAACTAAGCACACATATCTTCAAATTCAGCTACAGTGCCAATGCCTTAGGTTCCTGTGGTGACCAGCAGTTCTGCTTACTGGGCTTGTTCTGCAGCAGGGAGCTCCCTAGAAACACTAAAAACAACAGCCATATGGATGCATGAAGATCCATTGTAAAAAGGGCAATCTTTTCTAATGTGTCCAATTTGCAGGTGAATTATTCTGTAATTTCAGGAAAGAGGCAGGAGATATAACTTTAAGTTTTATTTAGAGAACAGGTGGATAAATAAAAAACATGAGGCAGAAGCATTACCATCGAAAAAGCAATAGGTCAGGTAATGAACAAACAACATTAATGAAGCAAATAAAAAGTGTCAATCAGAAAAATATGTATCATTATTTGAAAGTTCACATGGGCCAATTGACATAAGTCTGTGGTATTTTCTGTAATGAACTTGGTTACTTATTTTACTTTTGTCTCTTATGAACTAGCATTGTGATTTGTAAAGCTTCTTTTTTTTGTTTGTGATGTGTGTGTGTGTGTGTGTGTGTGTATATATAATTTTTTTCTTTTACCTTTCATTTAACAACTGCTCAAACGTGTTGTAAAGCACCTTCATTTTGCTTAACCACTGAATCCTGAAATTAGAAAAGAAAGTGACTATTTGAAGTCTCCAATCTCAGCTGTTACACATGGCCCTAAGTACCTGTGTCTGGGTATTACCCCTTGAGGCTTGTTGAGAGCTATATTCTATATAGCTCTATATATACTCCCTGTTGAGAGCAGATCCTCTTTAGGTGGCATAGTCAGGTATTAAGAGCATGACACTGTAAAGCAGCCAAACATTAGAGTGAAAGGTCCCTTTGAATATATACATACAGCATTACATGATATAATTTCAAATAATAGGAAATTCTGCTTAATTTGTATTTTACTGTAGCAATTAGAGATGTTTAAAGTGAATGAATAACGTAACTCTTTTGTGTATTTGTGTTTAACGTGGGATTTTACAAGGGCTTGCTGTTTTCATGTGGGTCAAATTTGGATGATGATTTTTACACACCTAAGACAAAGTCAAAATGACGACAGGATCATATAAATATTGGCTAGAGGATTCTAGTTTTTGATTGAGAAATATTAGCCAATTCTTTAGAGGTCTTTTAGCTGTTAAAATAAGATCATTGTATGTTCTGGGAATTTATTATACATGCTGAGTAAAGACAGTGAACACATGACCATTCTATATTTTTTATCAGAATCCAACAAATGGCATTAGCTTAACGACACCTCATAAAATGCAACTTATCCTTAAGATTTTCCTAAAGTATCTTATAAGCACAGTGAACTAGATTTAATTGGATTTTGAGATGGTAAATTGATTTGGATTATTACTATTTCTAAAGAGAACTGTCTCTGTCACACCATGCACAAGTAGATCAGGATGTACCAGGTTCCTCAAAGTGGGTTAATGGAAGTTAAGTGAAACAGGAACAATCATTCATGATACAGCTGATGTGATCCTTAACCTGACTATGATATCCCTCAGGGATGCTGAGTGAGTTATTGCAATGTGTCAAACCTTTGTAATTACATCTAAACAGTTAGGGTTTTCTCCAGAGCTAATGACAGAAAAACAAAGCAGACAGTAAACAAGGAGACGCAAGGACACACTGTTACAGCACAAATAAAAAAGACCACACAATCATGCTGACCTGTGGCATGCTGACATCTTTCTTACATTTCAGAAGCCTGATTAATTGCATACCACCTGACCTCTGTGACTAATGTTGTCATATTTGTGGTAACTAAAGAATATAAAGCAAGACCAAAAAATATTAAAATATTGCATTTGTAAATACATTTTCTCATGTTTTCTCCTTTCTGGTATGGTGTACATTTTAATTATGTGATATTGACTGCAGACACAATGTCTAACACATTATGTCACCTATTTTCCTAGGGTTTTCATGTACTCATCATACCAAAGAAAACTTAGTGATATTCAAATGTGACCTGAATGACCTTGAAAAACTCTTAATTGAAATACCCTTAGGATATGCAGGCATTTGGAACATGAATATATGTATTTTTCATATGCCATCTTGATTTCAGAAAATGACTGATTGCAGCAGCAATTTATTTGCATGATGTTGCACAGTCCTTTTCCCCTTGGCAAAGATTAGTTGGCTTTGTTGATTGTTCTGACTTCTGTGCATTTGCTACCATACAATCTCAAAACATCTCACCTACATAAGAATCCTTAATAAACTGTTTTTCACTTATTGTCCACTTTATTATGAACACTTGTTCACCTGCACATTAATACAATTATCCATTTAGCCAATTAGTGCAATGCATACAATAATGCAAATACATTTAAAAATCTACAGCTTATATTCACAATATACAAGTATTTTTAAAATGTTCATTAATATTTTCTTACTTTGACAATGTCATAGTTGTTGGTCCCTGGCAGGATATTTGAGAAGCTTCTGATCCCTTCTGATGTTCCCAAAAGTCTTAAAATATTACACAGTACTGTGTAAGCATTGTGCAAAAAAAACCCAACATCCACTGAGTTGCAATTCTTTAGGGCAGAAAAAACATCTAACGCATGAACACAGGTTCAGCAACCAGACAGTAAAAAAACAACAAAAACACTGGTGACTGTATAGCTTGCCTTCATTTTCAATTTGCTGGAATTTTGCTTTCAAAAGGTTTGAGCCAGAATTGTACAGATCAGAAGCTTCTAATTGTTTTACAGTCTGTCGTCCTTCATTCTGTAACTTAATAAAGATCTTAGTGCACATGGCATCTTAATGGCTTGTACAAAAAAAGGGGGATAAGTTAATGTAATTTTGCACTCAATAGAATTCTTCTGAAAGTCACCGAATGTCACTGCTTACATTGACACATCTGTTTTAATACAGCATTATGTGTCAAAATTACAAGACTGGCATGTATGAAAATGAAACCTACAATCTATTCTAAATGCTCATTGCTGAAAGAGTCAAGTCAAGTCAAATCAAGTTTATTTGTATAGCGCTTTTCACAACAGACATTGTCTCAAAGCAGCTTTACACAAATCAACAGTGATGGTAAATGGTGTGAATTTGTCCCTGATGAGCAAGCCAGTGGCAAGGAAAAACTCCCTTAGATGTTATGAGGAAGAAACCTTGAGAGGAACCAGACTCAAAAGGGAAACCCATCCTCATCTGGGTGACATCAAGAGTGTGATCATAAATCTTTCAACAATACAGAACACTGGACAGTGAGAACTAACATGATTACTGGAGTATAAGATTATAAGTGATGTTCTTTCTGCAGTCTTATACAGTATATATGGTTAGTAGCTCCGAGTTTTATGAGCTCAGCATTTGTGATCACCACAGATCCAGCATCAGCTTCTCCATGCCAGAGCCCTTAAACACTCCAGGAGGTCCAATGTCAAAACTCCACACATGTAGAGGGATCCAAATGGCACTGGTACGTCTCTAGATGGTTCAGGATGTTTGTGAGTTCGGCATCTACTTCTTCAAGGTCCGTAATCATCACGAGGTGGGAGGTGACTGAGCTGGCCAAAGCTCAGGGTGTCTCGGGATGGGAGAGAAAGAGAAGCAGTGGAGAGGAATTAGCGTAGCTGCTGTTCATGATATTAACAGCACAAGTTGATAATGTGCATGTGATCAGATGTTCTGGAGCACAAGGTTATGATGTGATGTGTGTTATGTGTAGGCTTTGCTAAAAGATATGTTTTAATCTACACTTAAACTGGGAGAGTGTGTCTGAGCCCCGAACACCGTCAGGAAGACTATTCCATAGTTTAGGAGCTAAATGTGAAAATGCTCTACCACCTTTAGTGGACTTTGCTATTCTAGGAACTACTAGAAGCCCAGAGTTTTGAGATCTCAGGGGCGTGGCGGATTGTAGCATGTTAAAAGACTGGATAGATACATGGGAGCCAAACCATTTAGTGCTTTATAAGTGAGAAGTAATAGTTTGTAGTCTATTCGAAACTTAACAGGAAGCCAATGTAGGGACGATAAGATCGGGGTTATGTGATCATATTTTTTGACCTTGTAAGAACTCTGGCTGCTGCATTCTGGACTAACTGAAGCTTGTTTATTAATGATGCAGGACATCCACCTAGTAACGCATTACAGTAGTCTATTCTGGAGGTCATGAACGCATGGACGAGCTTCTCTGCATCGGATATAGACAACATATTTCTTAGCTTAGAAATATTTCTAAGGTGAAAGAAGGCTGTTTTGTAACCTGATTGATGTGATTTTTGAAAGACAAGTCGCTGTCTAAAATAACACCCAGGTCTTTTACCGTTGAACTAGTGGTTACAGAACATCCGTCTAAATGCAGGTTGAGATGCTGGAGCGTCTGTATACTAGTTTTTGGGCGATGAGCAAAATCTCAGTCTTATCAGAATTTAAAAGTAGAAAGTTATGGGTCATCCAATCTCTTAGTTCCTTAACACACTCAGTTATCCGGGTTAATTGAGCTGTATCGCCTGGTTTAGATGAAATATATAGCTGAGTATCATCAGCATAACAATGGAAGCTAATTCCATGCCTTCTAATAATATTTCCTAACGGAAGCATGTATATTGTGAAGAGCAGGGTCCTAGAACTGAACCTTGCGGCACGCCATATTTACTTGCATTAGCCTGGATAGCTCTCCATTTAAATCTACGAAATGGTAACGATCGGACAGGTAGGATTTAAACCAGCTTAATGCCTGTCCCTGAATGCCGATGTAATTTTGTAAGCGATCTAGGAGGAGATCATGGTCTATAGTGTCGAATGCAGCACTAAGATCTAGTAAAACCAACAGCGAAATGAAGCCTTGGTCTGAAGCTAAAAACAGGTCATTAGTTATTTTAACTAGAGCAGTTTCTGTGCTATGATGGGGCCTAAAACCTGACTGAAATTCTTCAAAGATATTGTTCTCTTGCAGGTGGGAACATAACTGTGCAGCGACAATCTTTTCTAAAATCTTAGACATAAATGGGAGATTTGAAATTGGTCTGTAATTTGATAACGTGTTTGGATCCAGATTAGGTTTTTAATGAGGGGCTTAATAACTGCTAACTTGAGGGATTTAGGGACGTGACCTAAAGATAGTGAGGAGTTAATAATATTTAGAAGAGGTTCACCAGTTGTATATAACACTTCCTTCAGTAATTTAGTAGGAATTGGATCTAACTGACATGTTGTCGATTTAGCTTTGGCAATAACATTATACAGCTCTTCCTGTCCTATACATGTAAAACAGTGGAGTTGTGGAGTTGAAGGTAACACTGTCTCAGGAGATGCTGTCAGAGGTTGAACTGCCACAATTGTTTTTCTAATGTTATCTATTTTTTCAGTGAAGAAAATCATAAAGTCCTCACTACTAAACTGTGATGGAACACAATTTTCAGAGCCCTGATTTGTAGTTAGTTTAGCTACAGTACTGAAAAGGAACCTGGGATTGTTTTTGTTGTTTTCTATAAGTTTGCTCAGGTGTTCAGCTCTAGCAGCTTTTAGCGCCCGTCTGTAGCTGAGCATACTGTCTTTATACGCGATTCTAAATACCTCCAATTTAGTTTTCCTCCATTTTCTCTCCAGATTACGTGCTGTTCTCTTGAGGGCATGTGTATGACTATTATACCAAGGTGCAGGTGCTTGTTCTCTAACCTTTTTTAACCGGATAGGGGCAACGGTGTCTAATGTGCTAGTGAGGATAAGGTCTATGTTCTTAGTTATCTCATCAAGATTATTAGTAGTTATGGGTTTAGTGAGAAATTGAGATAAATCAGGCAGGATATTTATGAATCTGTCCTTAGTGGTTGGAACAATAGTCCTACCAAGTCGATAACGTGGTGCAACACGGCTAATCTGCTCTACCGGTAGTGTGTACAGTATGAGGTAATGGTCTGTGATGTCATGACTCTGAGGTAAAATATCTATATCAGTGACGTCTGCTCCATGGGATATTATTAAGTCTAGTGTGTGGTTAAAGCGATGAGTTGGTCTGGTGACGTTTTGTTTAACCCCAAAAGAGTTTAATAAGTCAACAAATGATAATCCTAGAGCATCGTTTACATCATCTACATGAATATTAAAATCTCCTACAAGCAGCACTTTATCAAAATTGATCAAGAGATCTGATAGAAAACAAGCAAACTCTTGAAGAAAATCAGCGTAGGGACATGGGGGTCTGTACACGGTGACCAGAGCGAGTTTTCTATGTATGTCTGAAAGTACAACTTTAAGAACGAGCACTTCAAATGATTTAAAGCTGAATCCTAACATCTGACTAACATTAAGAGAAGCAGTATAAATGGTTCCTTCACCCCCCCCACGACCAGTCTGACGGGGCTCATGCTTATAAACATATCCTGACGGTGTCGACTCGTTTAGACCCATATAATCACCTGGTTTAATCCAGGTCTCAGTGAGACAGAGTGCATCGAGATTATTCTCTGTGATCATCTCATTTATAATAAGTGCTTTGGGTGCAAGTGATCTAATGTTTAAAAGACCAAACTTTAAAACTTTTTGGTGTTTGTTTATCTGGCATTTTTCAGTTTTAACTTCAATGAGATTGTTTCTGGATCTTGTGTATTTACTTCTTGGTTTTGCTACACGAGGAATAGATACAGTTTCTATAAACTGGGCTGTGTGTGAACTTGTAACTATTTGGTCTGTTGTATGCGTGTTCTCATTGTCGAAGATTTCCTGATGTCTTACCAGTCAGATGGTGTGAAGTATCCTAGAGATGTTATCTGATAGCACTGCTGCTCCAACTCTGCTGGGGTGCAGGCCATCAGGGCGGAAGAACCTAGGACGCTCCCAGAAACAGTTCCAGTTATTAACAAAGAGAAGTTTATGTTCTCGACACCATGACTGTAACCATTCATTTAGAGCTAAAAGTCTACTAAACTTCTCAGCCCCTCGCTGGTAAGTGGGAAGAGGTCCTGACACTATGATCCTCGTTGTGGGTGATGAAAGACTATCATCCCAGATTAGTACCAGTTTTCTGAAACTTGAACCCACTATTAATTTCTGTATCTAACTTAGGGTTGGGCAAAGATACATCAAAATCTTTTTAAAAAGAAAATACTAAATACCTGAGTGTATCAAAATAAACTATTGTATTTTTATGTATTTTAATACTACTAAAAAAAACTTTTACAAGGGAGCATAACATTTCCTTGCAAACCTTCCATCTATTGGCCTATTTGATCCACTTCACCATCACACTGACTCAGTTGATTAAGTAAACAATGTTTGATAGCAGCAGCTTTTCTCTTGGCGAGTCAAACAAATAATTTGACATATGCAACCAATTAACAGATTAAATATTCAAATATATATATACCTGTTTTCATAGCAAATTGGAGCGTTGTCTCATCTTACTGTGTACTGCATCAGCTATATATGGTAGAAATTACAATAAAAACTTCTTGACCTGACTTGATTTAATTGTAATCATGAATATAATTATATTATTATGTGTCAGACAGTTATTCATGCAATGAATGCAAAAATCCATTGAACACAAAATCATTATCCTACTAAACAACTATTTCACTCAGGGTAGAATATTTGAGAAAACAAAATGTATTTATCAATCACTATTATTTAAATAAATATTCAATTATCTATTAGAAAGCTGGCAGCCTGCATGTTACTTCCATTTTCTTTGACCACCTTCCATATGGATCAAATTTCTGTTCTGATCTCAACAAGTCTGGGAAAACTACTGAGTAGGCACCAATCAAAGGCCGCCTTTTTATGATGTCATCATGTAGACACCTTACAAAGTATTTTATAGTATTTTCGAGCTACATACTGCCCATCCCTTTTCGAGCTAGATACTGCCCATCCCTGATCTAACTGATATTATATTATATTATAGGCCTTTACTTTTCTCTATTTTAGTCCTAAACCTAGTCTAGATAAGCATGTTTATAAATGTTTGAAATTACATTTTAATTTGACATTAAGGACCACTTTGCAAACTTTCAGGGAAACCAAAAGTAATTAACAAACAAAATTTGTTTACAGTGTAGTGTCATTGAAAGTTATTTCACTTGCTGGTTTGGTACACAGTTATATTGCAAGTGTATCATGTGTATTTATAAAGTCATATGTGTAGATAGGCTACAGGCTACACTTGAAAGAAAGTACACCCTCTCTGAATTCTATGATTTTACGTATCAGAACATAATAAAAATCAACTGGTCCTTATCAGGTCTTAGAATTAGGTAACTATGACCTCAAATACAAACAACACCATGACATATTACACCGGTTCATTATTTACCTAGCAAAAAAAAGCCAAAATGGATAAACTTAGTGTGAAAAACAAACTAGTAGTACACTTTATGTGCACTTTATAATTTAACAGCTTGTAGAGCCACCTTAAATAGCAATAGCTTTAGGTAATCATGTTCTGTCAGATTTTATCAGTATATCACACCTTTGTGACGTCATTTTGGCTTACTCTTTTTTACAATGTTGCTTCAGTTCATGGTGGTTTGCAGACATTTGTTTATGCACAGCTCTCTTAAGGTCCTGCCATAGTATTTTAGAGATGATATCTGCCATTCTGTTGTAGATTTGCTGGTGTGCTTGGGATAATTGTCTTATTGCATGATACAATTTATGTTGGACAGATGGTCTCACATCTCACAACTCCAGAATACTTTGGTAAACAAAGGAGTTCATAGTCAACTTAATGACTGCAAAACATCACCCCTCCATCACCGTGCTAGACATTTGGTATGAGGTGTTTGTGCTGATTGATGCTGGGTATAGTTTTTACCAAACATAGTGTTGTTCATTATGGCCAAAAATCTCCACTTTGGTCTTATCTGTCTAAAGGACATGATGTCTTGTGGTTTGTTCACATGCAACTTTGCAAACCCAAGCTGTGCTTCTTGTTCTTTTTATAAAAAAATGGTTTTCTCTTGATAATTCTTTAAAACAAACAATCTGTGTTCAGGTTTTTTTTATTGTACTGTTATCATGCAATTTTCCTGAGCATTGCATGGCCTGATCTTGGGGTGAATTTCCAGGGACGTCCAAATCAATTTAATTGAATTCTTTGTATAGTCTTTTTAACAATGGACATTGTCTCAAAGCAGCATAAAAAAAATGTCATAGTGTCATAGTGAGTTTTGCCAGAGTCCCCAACTGTACAGTGTCCTTAACTTTTATACAACAATAAGGACACTTAATAATCCATCTCTTACTCTTTCACTCTCTCTCTCTCTCTCTCTCTCTCTCTCTCTCTCTCTCTCTCTCTCTCTCTCTCTCTCAGTCGAGGTGCTCCTGAGGTACCAGTGACCACTGTTCCTGCCCCTCTCCTCGGATCTGTTGAGGCCTGCCTCTGTATGGTGTTCTCTTTGATTGGAAGCCTCTCTGGGTAGCTGGGGATGGTTTCACATCAATGGCCTGGGAAACCATGAAGTTACGGAGTAAAACAGAAACTTTAAGGATGGATTTGGATGGATTTTACTTAATGTGGACAGTCTGCTACAATGACCCAGGACTATAGTTTGCATTTTACCATCACTGCACAACTCAACAACATTTAACTCTAATGAATAGACATTGTGTGCCACCCAGATGAGGATGGGTCACCTCTTGAGTCTGAATTCGAAAGATTTCATCCTTATTCCATCTCAGGGAGGTTTTCCTTGCCAGAGTCGCTATGAGCTTACTCATTAGGGACAAACTTACAAGTATAAAAAACTCCCTGAGACATGAGGAAGAAACCTTGACTGGAACCAGAATCAAAAGGGAACCCATCCTCATTTGGTGAGTGTCTATTCATTACAGTTCCATCATTGTTAAGGTGTGTGATTAAATGCAACCTGAGCCATTGTCATTGATATTTCAGTCCATATCCATCCTCAAAGTTCTTGAGTTGCTCAGTAATTTTATTAATTTTTAGGATGTTGATTAGGAACTTTCCCAGCTTTACAGAGTGGTTTCCAATTGACGAGAAAAGAAGAAAGTGGTTACTGGTTACTGGTACCTCAGGAGAGAGAAAGTGAGAGAGAAAGAAAGAGAGTAGAGGGTTACCAGGATGAGAGAAATAAGGATTATTAAGATCCTCTTTGGAGGATTGGCATCTGTCTTGAATGTTTTCCATTTGTGAATAATTTTCCTCAGGATAGAATGAGAACCTTTAAATTATTTGGAATTGGCCTTATAACCCTTTCCAGACTTTCCAGCAACTTTTCTTGGGCTTTTATAGAGGTGGTCACACTTGCTGATAATTTATTAAACAAAGGGTGATTTAATTGACAGCTCTTGACTGCTACTTAGCTTCTTAAATTCTATGGAAACAGAAAGGTGTGCATAGGTTTTCATGGATTCTCCATTCAGCTTGATATTTGTCCAAAAAAAAATTTTTTTTGTGTTTACCTAATTTTAGGACTTGATAAGGATCAAATGATTTTATTAGGTCCTGATATGTAAAATCATAGAATTCATAGAATAAGAGTTATTTGTCTAAAAAGAACAGTGATGGAGTGCTGCATCGGATGACCTAACCTCCACAATCACCTAATCTAAATCCAACTGAAATACTTTGGGATAAATTGGGCTGGAAAGTGACAGAAAAGCCGCCAAATATGCAACACCTGTGGGAACTTCTGCATGATTGTTGGAAAACCATTCTGGGTGATCATCATGTCAGGACCGCTTCCCACAAACCAGCGAGGAATTGAGACGTTCAGTATAGTTTTTGAGCTAAATAAAAGGCTGGTGACAGTCATGCTGTTGAGAACACAAACTGCTCTTTATTGATAACTGGAATGTTTTCTGGGAGCGTTCTAGGCTCTTCCACCCTGATGGCGTGCACCCCAGCACGGTAGACAACAATTCCAGGATGCTGTGCACCATCTGACTAGTAAGTCATGATAAAAATCTAAATTATGATAACTGTCAAAACAAATCTAAATGTTACAAGTACACGCATAGCCCATTTCATAGAAATTGTGTTTATTACCTGGATCAAGATCAAGGAGTACATTAATTTAAAAAAAATCCCAGAAAGTCTGTTTAAGTAACTTAATTAACGTTAAAATATATTCAACTGAATGCACAGCCTGCACCTCTGATCTAAAGATAGGACTGCTGAAAATTAGATCTCTTCTGACAAAGGCACTTATTATAATGAAATTATTACAGATAAAGAATTTAATGCACTGTGTTTAACAGAATATGGATTAATCCAAACAAATATTTAACATTAAACAAAGCTAGTCCTGGGTATAGTTACATACACCAGCCACAAAAAACTTGCTTCCAAAAACAAGTCTAATCAGTTAATTTTATTAATTATTATTTATAGACCCCCAGGGCCTTATTCTGATTTTCAAGTAGAACTTGCAGATTTAATTTCAAACCTAGCTACTTCCTTAGACAAAGAATTGATGACACTTGGCTAATTAAAAAATCTGACCTTGACCCTTGTCAGCTGTCCAACTGCTTTTCTCTTCATATATGCTGCATCTGGGTGAAATTATACGTAAATGTGGTTTTAGCGTTTATTGTTATGTTGAACGATACACAGTTGTATGTTTCATACAATGAAGATAAGAGAGATCAGCTTAACAATGTTGAGGAGTGTGTACAGGACATTAGACAGTGGATGCTTGCTAACTTCCTTCAGCTCAACTTGAAAAAGACAGAAGTACTTTTACTAGGTCCACATGCAGCTAGAAGTAAACTTTCCGATTACGTAGCATCTCTGTATGGTCTTTCTGTCTCATTGTGTAGCTTAACGATCCATGAAGCTGCTGAGCAACTCAAGAACTTGGAGGACTGATTCAGACTGTAATTAATATCAACAGTCCACTGCAATAGCTCAGGACCACAGGCTGCATGAATAGTTCTACATTTACGCACCTATTACTACACACCTCAATAATGTAACTGAAATAAATGCACATTCGGTGCCACCCGATGACGATGGGTTCTGACTTGAGTCTGGTTCCTGTAAAGGTTTCTTCCTTATACCATCTCAGAGTTCTCCTTGCCACAGTTGCCACTGGCTCACTCATCAAAAAACATACACATTCTTTTATATAACCCTATTACCGCTTTATCTGTGTAAAGCTGCTTTGAGACAATATCCATTGTAAAAAGTGCTGTACAAATGAAATTGAATTGAATTGAATTGAATCTCACGAGGCTGACTGGGAGAATGGCAAGAGAGTGCAAAGCTGTCATTAAAGCATAATGTGGCTGCTTTGAAGAATCAAAAAATATATTCCAGATTATTTAATAAGTTTTCGTTCACTACATAATTCCATATTTGTTCTGTCATAATTTTAGTGACTTCATGATTAATATACAATATACAATGTTACCAATCAAATTAAAGAACATTTAAACTGGTAGTGTGTATATACAGTGAGGAAAATAAGTATTTGAACACCCTGCTATTTTGCAAGTTCTCCCACTTAGAAATCATGGAGGGGTCTGAAATTGTCATCGTAGGTGCATGTCCACTGTGATTTGATTTGATATGATTTTTAAACTATTTATTTGTATGATACAGCTGCAAATAAGTATTTGAACACCTGTCTATCAGCTAGAATTCTGACCCTCAAAGACCTGTTAGTCTGCCTTTAAAATGTCCACCTCCACTACATTTATTATCCTAAATTAGATGAACCTGTTTGAGGTCGTTAGCTGAATAAAGACACCTGTCCACCCCATACAATCAGTAAGAATCCAACTACTAACATAGCCAAGACCAAAGAGCTGTCCAAAGACACTAGAGACAAAATTGTACACCTCCACAAGGCTGGAAAGGGCTACGGGGAAATTGCCAAACAGCTTGGTGAAAAAAGGTCCACTGTTGGAGCAATCATTAGAAAATGGAAGAAGCTAAACATGACTGTCAATCTCCCTCGGACTGGGGCTCCATGCAAGATCTCACCTTGTGGGGTCTCAATGATCCTAAGGAAGGTGAGAAATCAGCCCAGAACTACATGGGAGGAGCTGGTCAATGACCTGAAAAGAGCTGGGACCACCGTTTCCAAGGTTATTGTTGTGTAATACACTAAGACGTCATGGTTTGAAATCATGCATGGCACGGAATGTTCCCCTGCTTAAACCAGCACATGTCCAGGCACGTCTTAAGTTTGCCAATGACCATTTGGATGATCCAGAGGAGTCATGGGAGAAAGTCATGTGGTCAGATGAGACCAAAATAGAACATTTGGGTCATAATTCCACTAAACGTGTTTGGAGGAAGAAGAATGATGAGTACCATCCCAAGAACACCATCCCTACTGTGAAGCATGGGGGTGGTAGCATCATGCTTTGGGGGTGTTTTTCTGCACATGGGACAGGGCGACTGCACTGTATTAAGGAGAAGATGACCGGGGCCATGTATTGGCGAGATTTTGGGGAACAACCTCCTTCCATCAGTTAGAGCATTGAAGATAGGTCGAGTCTGGGTCTTCCAACATGACAATGACCCGAAGCACACAGCCAGGATAACCAAGGAGTGGCCCTGTAAGAAGCATATCAAGGTTCTGGCATGGCCTAGCCAGTCTACAGACCTAAACCCAATAGAGACACTTTGGAGGGAGCTCAAACTCCGTGTTTCTCAGCGACAGGCCAGAAACCTGACTGATCTAGAGAAGATCTGTGTGGAGGAGTGGGCCAAAATCCCTCCTGCAGTGTGTGCAAACCTGGTGAAAAACTACAGGAAACGTTTTACCTCTGTAATTGCAAACAAAGGCTACTGTACCAAATATTAACATTGACTTTCTCAGGTGTTCAAATACTTATTTGCAGCTGTATCATACAAATAAATAGTTTAAAAAAATCAAACATTGTGATTTCAGGGTTTTTTTTTTAGATTATGTCTCTCACAGTGGACATGCACCTACGATGACAATTTCAGACCCCTCCATGATTTCTAAGTGGGAGAACATGCAAAATAGCAGGGTGTCCAAATGCTTCTTTTCCTCACTGTATATATATATATATATATATATATATATATATATATATATATATATATATATATATATATATTTATATATGTACACACACACTTCTTTTTTGTTTTACCTTTAGTTTAAATGTTGTGCTTTTATCCTGTTGTCTTTGCTCCTTGCACTTTGGACAGATCAAATCAAAAGGTTCAACATTGTGTACATTGTGTTACCACTGTGGCTGATAAACTGATTACATTTTGATCCCTCACAAGTTTCTATGAAAACAGCCACAATGAACAATCATCCACATAGACATTGCCTAAGGCAATTTCAGAGGCAATCAATATCCCCAATAGAATTTTGAAGAGTAACCTGTAGCCCAGCAGGGTTTCTCTGATGAGATTTTCAGCAGCGTCAGCCCTGTTGGTTTAAAGATAATATTTATTTCATGTTAGGATATATGGTTCTATTTACTGACTTAATATGTTTAGCATTATATTAATAATTTCATATATAAAATAAATTATTTTAGGCAGAAAAAATTCCTTTTAAATTTTAAAACCATAACAATACAAAAACACAGAGAAGAGAAGAATTTATTTAAGAGAAGATTTATATAGAAACTTATTTTTCAAAAAGCAACTGACCTCTAAAATGTACCTATAGCAATTATTTAATAAGTAATTGTCACAATGGTCACAAATACTTATTGCTTACTTATACTTAAGAGTTCTTACAAGGTCAAGAAAATATGATCACATAACCCCAATCCTATCGTCCCTACACTGGTTTCCTGTTAAGTTTTGAATAGACTACAAACTATTACTTCTCACTTATAAAGCACTAAATGGTTTGGCTCCCATGTATCTATCCAGTCTTTTAACACGCTACAATCCGCCACGCTCCCTGAGATCTCAAAACTCTGGGCTTCTAGTTGTTCGTAGAATAGCAAAGTAGAGCATTTTCACATTTAGCTCCTAAACTCTGGAATAGTCTTCCTGACAGTGTTCGGGGCTCAGACACACTCTCCCAGTTTAAGTGTAGATTAAAAACATATCTTTTTTAGCAAAGCCTACACATAACACACATCACATATCATAACCTTGTGCTCCAGAACATCTGATCACATGCACATTATCAACTTGTGCTGTTACTATCATGAACAGCAGCTACGCTAATTCCTCTCCACTGCTTCTCTTTCTCTCCCCATCCCGAGACACCCTGAGGTTTGGCCAGCTCCAGTCACCTCCCACCTCGTGATGATTACGGACCTTTGAAGAAGTAGATGCCGAACTCGCAAACATCCCGAACCATCTAGAGACGTACCAGTGCCATTTGGATCCCGCTACATGTGTGGAGTTTTGACATTGGACCTCCTGGAGTGTTTAAAGGCTCTGGCATGGAGAAGCTGATGCTGGATCTGTGATGATCACAAATACTGAGCTCATAAAACTCGGAGCTACTAACCATATAGACTGATTAAGACTGCAGAAAGAACATCACTTATAATCTTATACTCCAGTGCTCATGTTAGTTCTCACTCTCCAGTGTTCTGTATTGTTGAAATATTTATGATCAAACTCTTGATGTTACCCAGACGAGGATGGGTTTCCCTTTTGAGTCTGGTTCCTCTCAAGGTTTCTTCCTCATAACATCTAAGGGAGTTTTTCCGTGCTACAGTCGCCACGGCTGCTCATCAGGGACAAATTCACACCATTCACCTTCACTGTTAAATTCTGTAAAGCTGCTTTGAGACAATGTCTGTTGTGAAAAGCGCTATAGAAATAAACTTGACTTGACTTATTCATTACTTAAAATGACAGATAAAGATATAGAGAATTAATAGCATCAATGTATAAATGAGACTGGGATACTGTCACAGGGTAAAATTCTGACATTCAAAAACATGGAATAAAACTGAATAAAATTGCAGTGAAATCTGTCAGGCGGATAATCAGTGAAATCAGAAATTTGTCAAAAAATCAATGTGTTTATAGACACATAAAACCTATGTCCAGCAGTTACCACATTTTACAAACCATAATCAAATAATCATGTGCAGTACATGATTATTCAAAATCTGATAGAAATAAATAGAACTTTAAGAAAACACATTAATTCTGATTTAGACAGTAAAGAAGTCTGATGAATTCATTAAATAAACCAAAGATTTTTATAATCTGATTATTTTGTGCATATTCATTGTTAATTATATCTTCTTTCCTCTACCAAAGGTTCAACTGCCTTGCATTTATTGTAAGTGGTTTATTGACTGTAGACAAGTCATTTCCCCATTAGTAAATATTCTCTAAAAGCATGTAAATCCTTAGGATGAATTACTGACAAAATGCAATGTTTTGCAGTTATCAGACCATTATGACCATATCAGGGCAGTAAACTAAAATATATGGCTAAAATAATTTATTACAATTTCCAGTGTGCTTCTCAACAATAGTTTCTTGTGGAAAACCTTAAAGTTTTGTGCTAAAGCACTTCAGTATATTTACTTGCAGTTGTCTCTTCAGGTGCAGATAAAACCTTAAGATTAGCCCGTGGGAAGATATGCTGTCAAGCAGGCTGGCACTGAGACAGGGCTTTACAGCAAATAGAGTAATGAAGGGCATGACAGGAGCACACTTAACTGCAGCTTCAGGCCAATGCCTCCAGTGGGCTCTAAAAAGCTCTATCTTGTGGGAGATTGTATTTTATTTTAGAGGTCATATATTTCGTTAAGGTTGTTTATTATATATCCCCAATATATATATAATAATAATAATAATAATATATGATAATAAATATATATATATATATATATATATATATATATATATATATATATATATATATATATATATATAATTTTTTATTATTATTTTCTTACCTTAAAAATAAAAAGCACATTTTTATTTTATTTGGTAGATTTAAAACCATAAATGCATAACACCCCAAATACAATCTCTCTCTCTCTCTCTCTCTCTCTCTCTCTCTCTCTCTATATATATATATACTCTAATCCTCTCACGTGCAACAATTGCAACAATTGCACAGAATGCTTCAAGGTAAGTGCGCGTCCCTTTTAAACGTGCGCGTGAACGCACGCGCCACGATCAGAGACCTGTGCGCATTAGACGAGAGCGGTCTGAGAGTAGACTCTCAGTCTTGCAATATAATGCAAGCAAGACGCAGCGGTTTTTCCTTCACCATCAGGGCCAGCGCCTTATTTGGAAGCCGGCGTGCACATCGCGGAGCATTTTATTGCATCTAAAAATGAAAGAACATCTTTAAGACGGCTGCTGGGAAAACTTGATTCAACACGGTCGTCTGGAGCGATTTCATCCACTCGAACCGCAGCAACTAGAGGACATTTAACTACCTGTAGGATTTCAGCGGTTCAAGGAAAAAAGAGCTAAATATTAACCACACGTGTACAGTACTTTCCGCGGTGCATTTAACGTTTATCTTATGATAAAAAATGTTTTATCTGGTGATACAAATTGGACCTTGCTAACATCTGAGCAACACGCAGGTTCGCTCGGGTTGTTTCTCAATCCTGATCGCTCTGTGCATCCCTTCGCCATTTTATGGGACTGAAACCTGAAAGATTCACAGGCACCAGTCACTTCCATGGAGTGAGCGCTCCTCGATGCGTCTTCTCTTAATAAAAAACCAAGGAGTGAATCATTGTTTTGTGGAATTTCCACTGTGCGCCATGTAGGGAATCCGCAGTGTCCAAAGGACGGCGCGCTGTGTGAAGTCCGAGCTTTTGTCATCGCAGAGATGCCAGTGCGCGCTGTGCCCTCCAGGTTCATGTACAGGGGACTGTGCTCGGTGCCAGACATCCTCTCTTACGGATCTCCTGTTACCCTCCCCGAAGATGAAGTGGAAGGTGAGTGGAACTCCTGTTTTTTTTTCTTGTTGTTGACAATTTTGTTTAGTTTTTGTTTGTTTAATTTTGGCGATACTTTGCTAAAGTAGAACATGATAGTTTCCATCCCCATGGAGAGTTCCCAAATCCATCTGGCTCATCAAATTACTGTTGGATCATTTACAGATGGCTTTGTGATTACACAAGTGTGCTGCAACAGAAGAATTTAATTCAGAACACGCCTTGTTTGAGATATTTAGCTGATATTTTTCTTCAGGTGTACAAAATAATTCAGTAAATCGTGCATCGTGGTCTCCAATAGTGCAATGTGTACCATTAATTAACATCAAATCAGAATTAATAACTGGACCCTATTTATTAAAAACGCTTGTTTAATGTTAACTAATGTTAACTGCATTAGTTATTCCAATCCTGACTACAAGTCCTCACTGATGCAATGCACTGATATACACGGCCTGGCCAAACAAATCCCTACCTGGATTTAACAAAAAATCAGTAGGAGCCTTCCACTGGATAATTACTGCAGTGATTAATATGTTTCAGCTGGCAACAAGTTGTTTAACCCTTACTGATGCAGTGAGTAGCTTTTCATTTTTAAAACAACTATTTGGTTTTTTTTGAGTGTTTAAAAATGAATGGTCAAAATTATTGACATGCATCACACAGACAGAAAAATTGTTGATTGCTGAAACTACTAGAAATGGTCTAAAAACTGTTTTACACATTATTAAAAATTGAAAGGGCAGCTTAGGGTCTTTTTTTAAGAATAAATGTGGTCAGATAAAATTTTTGAATGGTCATGATTAGCGATCACTTAAACAGTGGGTGAATTAAAATCAGAAGAAAACAACAGTAGAACTCATGGCTTTGTATAATTGTGAAAGTACCAGCATTTCCACATGCTCAATGCAGGAAGAACTCAAGGGACTGGGATTAAACAGCTGTGCAGCCTTAGGAAAACACTTATTAAGGTTAATTTAAAAAACCTTATATTCGCTACAGAACAGTGTTTGGACTCTGGAGCAGTTAAAAAAGTTAATGTGGTTTGATGCGTCTAGATTTACCCTGTTCCAAAGTGATGGATGCATCAGCAAGTTAGATGAAGTGATGGCACCTATATGCCTACTGTACAGGCCTGCAGGGGCAGTGTTTTGAACTGGGGTTGCTTCAGTTGGTCAGGCCTAGGTTCAGCAACATTATGTGCCCAAAACAATGGGTCATCTTAAAGATTTGGTTTTTTTTTTAATGACAGTGGCAGGATTCATTGACTTGAATTGTGAAAGAGTCCATTTTACACAAGAATTTGCTACAAGAGAGCCCATCGCCCATCACTAATGTTAGATCCTAGTGAAAAAAGTGCATAGAAATAAAAGTTGACATCAATCGTATCAGAAGGATGCCATGGCAAAGATTAGATTAGATTAGATTAGATTAGATTAGATTAGATTAGATTCAACTTTATTGTCATTGTGCAAGGTACAGCGAGCATCTAACCAGAAGTGCATAAGTGGCCTATTTACAATAAATAGGAGTAAGATAAATAGGGTATGAAGTCCATATATACAGGGATGATTAATGTACAGAAGGCGCAGTAGGTAATAATATATGGTATATATAGTAATATATATACCGTAAACAAATCAATAGGCATTCCAACAAAATATCAGTGTGTGACTTTTTCTTCTGGCTATGTATTTTTAAGGGTTAAATTGCAAAATTCCTGAGAAAGAATGGTCTGATGGCTAACATCATTCACAGGATGAATGTATTTCTTAGTACTTTATAGTTCCTGAAATGTTCACGTAAGGTTTTACAAATCTAGCTGATAATATTTAAATTTGTTAAATGTGTTGTACACAGCTAAAATCTTGTCTTTGTTGAGAAAAGACCTACATTATCTTCTGTAATTTATTTGAGTCCAAATTCCTTAATGTTTGTGGACCTTTTATAAATAAATTATGTGTAATAATTATGTGTGGGAAATGAGTAGATAGTTTTGTTCATATGTCCAATTAAATCTACACCTACACACACAGTCTTCTAAATCTTTACTTATAAATATTACCAAAAGATTATGTTTTAATAAGAATAAACATTAAAAGTATTAGTAATTTGTTGCAAATCTGTTATCGGCTATTACAGCTTAAAGTTTTTTTTGCAGCTTTGTGGTTCAATTTGTGCAAATCCCTTAACCTGGCAAATTGTTTTTCTATTAGTCAAGGTTAAAAGGAACATTCAGATTTCACAATATTCATAACTGATTAATTTGGATTTATGAGATTAATTACGCTATTCTTTTGTTATTTTGGCTGTATATTTGGTGTTATTATCTTGCTAAAACCCCATCCTCTCCTCAGATTCAGTAAAATTACAGGAGAAAAAGAGAGTACTCCCTCATTTAATTAAATCAGTTTCTTTTTAATCAGGGCCTTAATGATCATTATGTTGATGTCACTAACTTCTATAAACAAAATATATTTTCTGGTGACAAAAACACAACAGATTCAATATGTAGTTTATCCCAAAAAGTAAATCAACATTCAGAAACCTGGTGTAAAAAATAGAAAACAATCTCAATAACTAGTAGGAAACATTTTTTGTTTGTTTTTGTGCTATGTGCTTAAATCAGCCTGTAGATCACATCATTTGACCAATTTGGAATGGTCTGACCTTGGACAGAGTTTGCTGGAACACTTACAGGAAAGATTGTCAACAAGTTTCTCCATTTGTAAAAATTAATTTTCACGGTAGAATGGTGAATTTTAAAATGTATGGAGATTGTCTTATTACTCTACCCAGATTGATGAGCAGCAACAACTGCTTCTCAGAGAGCATAGCTGGTATCCTTTCTTTTTGGCATGATGTACACACATACTGTACCTACAGTAAGTGCTCCATAATAACTTTTTCTTCTTCTTCTTCCTCTTCTTCTTCTTCTTCTTCTGCTTTCGGCTGCTCCCATTGGGGGTCGCCACAGCGGATCATCCGTCTCTATACTACTCTGTCCTCTACATCTGCCCTTTTTCAAACCAACTATCTGCATGTCTTCCTTCACCACATCCATGAACCTTATCTTTGGCCTTCCTCTTTTCCTCCTTCCTTGTGGCTCCATCCTCAGCATTCATCTACCGATATACCCCATGTCCCTCCTCTGCACATGACCTCTCTCACTTTGTTCCCAAAACATTCTACATGGGCTGTCCCTCTAATAAACTTGTTTCTAATCCTGTCCATCGTCGTCATTCCCAACGAAAATCTTTCCACCTTCATCTCTGCTACCTCCAGCTCCACCGCCTGTCTTTTACTCAATGCCACTGCCTCTAATCCATACAACATCGCAGGTCTCACCACAGTCCTATAAACTTTCACTTTCACTCTTACAGATACTCTTCTATCACAAATCACTCCACCACCTTCTTCACCTCTTCTCCCTGCAACCACACCACTCCACTGCCCTCCCTTTTATTCACACACATGTACTCTGTCTTACTCCTACTGACTTTCATTCCCCTTTTGTCCAGCATGTACCTTCAGCTCTCCAGGCTCTTCTCAAACTGCTCCCTACTCTCACCACAAATCACAATATCATCCGCAAAAATCATAGTCCATGGAGACTCCTGTCTGACCTCATCCATCAACCTGTCCATCATCACTGCAAACAGAAAAGAGCTTAGAGCTGATCCTTGATGCAGTCCAACCTCCACCTTGAACCAGTCTGTCGTTCCTATTGCACACTTCACTGCTGTCACACTGTCTTCATACATGTCCTGCACCACCCTCAAATACTTAACTGACACACCAGACTTCCTCATACAATACCACAATTCCTCAATTCCTCTTTTGGCACCCTGTCGTACACTTTCTCGAAATCCACAAACACACAATGCAGCTCCTTCTGACCTCCTCTTTATTTCTCCCTCAACATTCTCAAAGCAAATAATGCGTCTGTGGTGCTCTTCCTCGGCATGAAACCATACTGTTGATCACAGACCGTCACCTCTTCTTCCAGCCTGGCTTCCACCACTCTTTCCCATAACTTCATGGTGTGACTGATCAACTTTATTTCCCTGTAGTTACTGCAGGACTGCACATCTCCCTTATTCTTAGAAACTGGTATCAGCACACTCCTTCTCTATTCCTCAGGCATCTTCTCACCTTCCAAAATTTTGTTAAACAGTCTTTTTTAAAAACTCCACTGCATCTCTCCTAAACATCTCCATGCTTCTACCGGTATGTCATTGGTCCTACTGACTTTCCACTCTTCATCCTTTTAATCGCTGCTCTCACTTCCTCCTTACTAATCTAAACTTTCTGCTTCATCCTCTCCACATCATTTAACCTCCTCTCTCTCATTTTCCTCATTCATCTGCTTCTCAAAATACTCCCTCCATCTTCTCAACACAATTTCCTCATTAGTCAACACATTTCCATGTGCATCCTTTATTGCTCTAACTTGCAGCACATCCTTCCCAGCTCATTTCCTCTGCCTGGCCAATCGGTATAAATCCTTTTCTCCTTCCTTAGTGTTCAATTTCTCATACAGCTCCTCATATGCCTTTTCCTTCGCTTTTGCCACCTCCCTCTTTACCTGCTGCTGCATCTCCTTGTACTCCTGCCTACTTTTCTCATTACTCTGTCAATCGAAATTCTGTTTCACCAACCTTTTTCTCCTTACAGTCTCCAATCTCCTTCAGGTTGCATCTCCTACATAGAACATAGTTCACCTGTGTGCACCTTCCTCCACTCTTATACTTCACCCTATGATCCTCCTTCTTAAAATAAGTATTTACCACTGCCAATTTCATCCTTAACAGTCACATTTACTTTTGCTTTTATAGAGGTAATCAGATTTCTTGATCCTTAATGATTCTTGTTCATCTTATTAGTAACACATGACTGATAATTACTCTCAACGACTATGAAAGAGTGTACGTATACTGTAAAAGAAATCCTGTAAAAATTCAAAAATACTGCCAGCTCGAGTTAACTCATTTTATTTGCAGAAACCAACTGCACCTAAATTGGCCAACATTTATTTGTTTATAAACTCATATTTAAATAATGTAAGCATATTAGAACTGAGATTGTGTTTTTGAGTTATTGAGTTCATGACTTGACATGAAATTACAGAATTATGCAAAATCATTAAAAGTATCAGCTTGACTCAATTCTCTTGCAGATAACAGCATCACACTTTCATGTGCAATTTATATTAGTGATGAGATTCTCACAGCATCAGTAACTACACAGTTACTGTCTTTACTGTAAAAATGTTTGTAGTTTTAACAGCGAAAGAATGTAAAATAGCGACAATAAAATCCTGTAAATCATTAATCATGAAATTACTGTTTATTTAACAAATAAATACTGTTAAAGTAAATACAAGTAAACGTAATTGCTTTGTAAAACTATTCCCTACATTAGTTTACTAGTATAGTTCACTTGACAGAGTGAATGAAAACAAATAAGTGAATTCAGACACTGACAAACACCTGCTGCTAACAAGCAGAATCACTGAAGAAAAGAACAAGAATCAAAACTGCAGACAGTTACAGCTTCAGATCAAATCAATTGAATTAATACAGGATGATTAAACAACACAGAAAAAAACAGAATTACCAGCTTCACTTATTAAAGTTTGACTCTACTATGACTTTACCTCACCATTTTTTAGATCAGTGATTGCTTTCATTGGGCTCCTGACTTTTGACTCTTTAATTTTCTTATTTTTCTGGTTGTTTTAACTGCGTTTGTAAACCACATTTTTTATTACAGGAAAAGTCAAGAGCGCATGTGCTGTAAGTTGGTGGTTTTGGAAAATGATTTGTAATGATATAATCATCACTTAATGATCTTATCTTAATTTTTTGTATGGGTGGCTTCTAATAAGCTTTCTTATTTATTTTTTATAGTATTATAACTTCAGGGCAACTTTTCAACCTATTAATGATTTCTTTTATAGATATTTTATGGCAAAAACATTTAGAGCTATACAACCATTTAGATACACAGACATAAAAAATCAGCACATAAAACTCTAGAATGGTAATTATTAACAAATTTTCATGCTGTAATGCATGCTGGGTGCCGGAATAGTACAAAAACTCCCAACATGCATTGCAGTAAAAATAAATTATCCACTATTTTTTACATTTTATATTATACTGTATATTTGATTTATGATTTTTAGTAGACCGTGTTACAGTGCACAGAGTTGATCTGTTTTGCATTGTTGTTGTTGTTGTTGTTGTTTTTTTGTTTGTTTTTTTATTTATGAAGCTAGTTTTAAAATGGCACAGTTCCAGAGCAGCACTAAAGCAAACACTGATCTCCATTATGGTGCCTTCATATGAACACACCTAAACACCTAAAATCTCAATTAGAGCTTTTTAATAAGTAAAGCTGTTTTGGGGGTTGTTCCATCATCCTCTGCTGAAATTTTTTAAGAGATTTAATTTGTTTTATTTTCATTTGATTTCATCTTCGGCTGTAAGTTGTGTTTCTCTGCTTTTGTTCTCTTCCCTTCAGTGATCCTTATTCACAGGTGTCCATCTAAGTTCAATCCTCATTTAATCAGTCACTTCATTGTCACTTCAACCCTGCTGGGTTACCATAAAATCAAGAGAAAAAAACAGTAAAATACTGTAAAACCTAACAGTCAAATTCCTGTTGTGTATTTTGTGGGTTAACATTGTGCAGTAGAGTAGAGCCTGTGTTTAAGTCGAAGACAGAGAGAGAAATATGAATGTCATGCTGTATGTTGCTTTATATAAAGGCAGTAACTGTGTAGGATTGATGCAGTGGGAATCCCTTTTATAATTTCAATTGTACATGAATGTGTGCTGCTGTTATCTGTAAGAGATTTGATTTGAATTGATACTTTTAATAATTTTGCATAATTCTGTAAGTTTTTTGTCTTTGACCTAAATAAAATACATTGAGGACTAATACGTTTGCATTATTTAAATACTTTCCAAGTATGCATTGTTAAAAATAAATAAATAAATAAAAAATTCAGGCTGATTTATCATAAGTCTGAAATCTAGTGGACCAGTGTAGATTTATTCATAATAGAGACTTGAAGCACTTTCGTAAGTGGCTCTGGACAAGGGCATCTGCTAAATGCCACAATGTAAATGTAATTTACAAGCAACCAGAGAAAAACAAGAGCTCAACTAAAGCAACCACAAAAGCAAACCGTCAAACAATTTTTTTTATTAAATATAAACCGTCAAGTTTCAAGGAATAATTTGAAGATATTTGACAGAAATAAAGTCAAACTGTAATAAATAAAGCTGGTAATGCTTTTTTTGGAGTCGTTTATTCATCCTGTTTTAATTTAATTGATTTTATCTAAGACTGTAACTGTATGTCAGTTGTGGTTTTGTTTCTTGTTTTTTCCTTTAAAGAAATTCAGCTTGTTAGCAGCAGCAGTGTTCATCAGGGTCTGAATTCACTCATTTGTTTTTATTCACTCTTTCATACTAGTAAACTAATGTAGGGAATAGTTTTTACAAAGCAATAACACAAAAAGTATTACATTTACTTGTATTTACATTAACAGTACTGTTAAATAAACAGAAATTTCATGTTTTATAATTTACAGGTTTTTACTCTTTTTTATTTTTACATTCTTTCACCGTTAAAACTCGACCTGCTTTCTGTATGTTCTATATTTTAGGAAAACAACCACATATTCATTCCTGTGTTATTATAGCTATAAATATCATATAATAGAATTTGTAACTACACTATATTTCCAAAAGTCATGTATTGGGTCAGTATTGGAAGTACTGGTCATAAGTACGGTCTGTGATTTTTGAGCATTGCATTCCACATTTAGTCCCAATTTGCTCTTTTTATTCCCTCCACTCTTTTGGGAAGATGTTCCACTACATTTTAAAGTGTGCTTATGGATATTTGGCTCATATCAGCCATAAGTGGTTTACAAAAGGCAGGTATTGGTGTTTTTACCCACTGTTGTGGTTTTTATCAAATGTTTACGCATTTGTACACCAATGTATATTTTTTCTTTTTCTTTAATTAAGCCGTTAGTTTGCTGCGTTTCTCCGTATCATTTTCTTTTATAGCATTTGTATACTACAACAGTAACTTATCTGTTTTCATACTTGATTTACTGTGGCTTTACTATGTTTAAATGTTAGTTTTCAATGTTTGTATATTACATTTATGTATATATAAAATTTTATTTTTATGCAAAATCAAATTAATTATATATTCTAGATGCTTATAACTTCACAACTGAACAAAATGTCTGTGTATTGTTTTTTTTACATTTAACATAACATTTATAATTGTCCAAGCACTGTTGTATTATATTTGATATAGATATTTTATGCATGGTTTTCAACTTGCCATCTGCAAATGTAATTAAAACCATACACATGATTTACACAAATTGTTTCACCTTGCATACTCAATTGCTTTTTTGTTTGTTTGTTTTTTTGTTTTTTTACAGAAACAACCAGCATAAGGGAATTTGTTTAAAGGAGAAACAACAAGCAGCCACTATAAGCTTTATAAAATGTCAAAATTAAAGATAGTTAAACTCAGTATGTCTTTTGCATTTTTAAAGTACACATTTAGGGTTTTATATTGTTACATTAAGAAAAACATCTTAATCATCTTAACATCAAAAAAGTTTCTTTCTTTCTTTCTTTCTTTCTTCTTTCTTTCTTTCTTACTTTATTTATTTATTTATTTATTTTTAATCTGACTAATCGATTAATTATTAGTTGAAGCCCTAAACAAATTATATTTACTTTATAAACTAATCTACTATGCTGCAAATGTTACTTAATAACATACAAAACTGTCTCACCCTTTTGGCTTTCCATAGTCACAGCTCTGCATCATTTACTGCATACTCAGGTGTCTAGCAAGTCCAAGCAATGTATGACAAGATGGCAGAAGTCATCCACCTATGATTTAAACAACAAATATCATTTTGCAGAAGCAGATTCGGCTCATAATATCCATGTACTGCAGATGCTTGTTGCAAATCAGAAATGTCCACCGCTGTTAACTTACTGTTACTGTCAAAAAGAAGAAACCTGCATATGCACAAGAATGATTTTGAAACCTCCATTCACTGTCCACTTTATTAGTAACACTGTACATCTGCACAGTCATTCACTTACCTAATCAGCCAAGCATGTGGCATCAGCTCAATGCAAACAAAAACAAAGTAGAAACAGGTCAACAAAAAGTTTGATCTCTTTAACTTTGTTTGTGTCATGGATTTTGCTACCAAGTGTAAACTGCTGATCTTCTGGAATTTTCTCTAGAGATTACATCAAATGGTGCAAAAAACAAAAACACTGACTAAGCAGCAGTTCTTTGAACGGATGCTCCTTGTGGATAAGAGAGATTGGAGGAGAATGGCCAGCTTGGTACAAGGCTTTTCAAATATATATTTTTTTTAACTGACATAAGTGTTACATCCATGGCTCACTTCAAATGGACACACGGTTACATTTACTACATTTGCCACATGTTTATCCAGAGTGACCAAAAGTTATCTCATTCATACAACTGAGCCGATGTGGGGTTTAGGGTCTTGCTCAGGGGCTCAGGAGTACAGCTTGGTGTGGCTGGGATTTGAACTCATGACTATTGGATGAGAAAGTGTGATTGGATTTTGGTGTGACATCTGGAAATAGAAAGGAAGACAAGGAGACGTGGTGGTGGAATGAGGAAGTGCAGGAGAGCATAAGGAGAAAGAGGTTGGCAAAACAGAAGTGAGATAGACAGAGTGATGAGAAAAGAGGGCAGGAGTACAAGGAGACACGGCAGCAGGTAAAGAGGATGTGGCGAAAGCCAAGGAAAAGGCATATGAGGAGCTGTATGAGAGTTTGGACACTAAGGAAGGAGAAAAGGATTTGTACCGATTGGCCAGACAGAGCGACCGAGCTGGGAAGGATGTGCTGCATGTTAGAGCAATAAAGGATAAAGAGGGAAATGTGTTGACTAGTGAGGAGAGTGTGTTGAGAAGATGGAGGGAGTATTTTGAGCAGCTGATGAATGAGGAAAATGAGAGAGAGAAGGTTGGATAATGTGGAGTTGGTAAAGCAGGAAGTGGATAGGATTAGTAAGGAGGAAGTGAGAGCAGCGATTAAGAGGATGAAGAGTGGAAAGTCGGTTGGACCAGATGACATACCTGTAGAAGCATGGAGATGTTTAGGAGAGATGGCAGTGGAGTTTTTAACCAGATTGTTTAACAAGATTCTGGAAGGGGAGAGGATGCCTGAGGAATGGAGAAGGAGTGTGCTGGTACCGATCTTTAAGCATAAGGGAGATGTGCAGACCTGCAGTAACTACAGGGGAATTAAGTTGATCAGTCACACCATGAAGTTATGGGAAAGAGTAGTGGAAGCCAGGCTGAGAGAAGAGGTGACCATCTGTGAGCAAAAGTATGGTTTCATGCCAAGGAAGAGCACCACAGATTTAAGAAGCCTTATTTGCTTTGAGGATGTTGATGGAGAAGTATATAGAAGGAATTGCATTGTGTATTTGTGGATTTAGAGAAAGCGTACGACAGGGTGCCGAGAGAGGAGCTGTGGTACTGTATGAGGTCAGGTGTGTCAGAGAAGTATGTGAGGGTGGTGCAGGACATGTATGAGGACGGTGTGACGGCAGTAAAGTGTGCAGTAGGAACAACAGACTGGTTCAGGGTGAGGGTTGGACTACATCAAGGATCGGCCCTGAGCCCTTTCCGGTTTGCAGTGGTGATGGACAGGTTGACGGACGAGGTCAGACAGGAGTCTCCCTGGACTATGATGTTTGCGGATGATATTGTGATTTGTGGCGAGAGTAGTGAGCAGGTTGAGAAGAGCCTGGAGAGGTGGAGATATGCACTGGAGAGAAGGGGAATGAAAGTCAGTAGGAGTAAGACAGAGTACATGTGTGTGAATGAGAGGGAGGGCAGTGGAGTGGTGCGGTTGCAGGGAGAAGAGGTGGAGAAGGTGGAGGAGTTTAGGTACCTTGGGTCAACAGGGCAAAGTAATGGAGAGTGTGTAAGAGAAGTAAAGAAAAGAGTGCAGGCAGGGTGGAGTGGGTGGAGAAGAGTGACAGGAGTGATTTGTGATAGTAGGGTATCTGCAAGAATGAAAGGGAAAGTTTATAGGACTGTAGTGAGACCTGCGATGTTGTATGGATTAGAGACAGTGGCATTGAGTAAAAGACAGGAGGTGGAGCTGGAGGTAGCAGAGCTGAAGATGTTGAGGTTCTCGTTGGGAGTGACGAGGATGGACAAGATTAGAAATGAGTTTATTAGAGGGACAGCGCATGTAGGATGTTTTGGTGACAAGGTAAGGGAGGCGAGATTGAGATGGCTTGGACATATGCAGAGGAGGGACATGAATTATATTGGTAGAAGAATGCTGAGGATGGAGCCACCAGGTAGGAGGAAAAGAGGAAGGCCAAGGAGGAGGTTCATGCATTTGGTGAGGGAAGACATGCAGGTAGTTGGTGTGAAAGAGGCAGATGTAGAGGACAGGGTGGTATGGAGACGAATGATCCGCTGTGGCGACCCTTAATGGGAGCAGCCGAAAGAAGAAGAAGACTATTGGATGAGAAAGTCAAATGCCTTAAACACTGAGCTACAACCTCCTACTGCTGAACATTAAAAATTAAAAAATTAAAAATTAATTCACATCTTTCCAGTTCGTTGGTTTTGGTAAATCACGATAATCATAGATTTTTGTTCTCGGCTGACAGGAGTGGAATCTCAAAGGTTGAGGTGTTGTGTTCTCTGAGGCACTTTTGTGCTCACCATGGTTGTAAAGAGTGTTTATACATGTTAAAATACTATACTTCCTATAGCTTCCAAACTAATCTAGTAATTCCTCTCTGATATTAATTCATTAAACAATGGTTTTAACCTGCAAACCCTTTACACTTGGAGTGTTTATTTTTGTTTTCTCTACATTCTTTTACAATTCTACAGTCTGTTGTGTGTTTTAAAATACTCAGACCAGCCCTTCTATTAACAATACCATGCCACATCCTCCAACCTGTAACAAAACTGCTCCGAAAATGACAAGTAAGCCATCAGGCCCTTGCCACCCAGTGCACCTCATGGCACGGAAGGAATACAAATAAAATCTTAATTTAATCTTTTAAAAATCTTAAAAATTAATCTCAATGTTTGTAGGCCCTACAAACATTTAAACCAGTTACTATTTATAAATCTATAAATATATTATTTATTTATTTTTATTATTATTATTTTTTATTAATACAGTGAGGAAAATAAGTATTTGAACACCCTGCTATTTTGCAAGTTCTCCCACTTAGAAATCATGGAGGGGTTTTGAAATTGTCATCATAGGTGCGTGTCCACTGTGAGAGACATAATCTAAAAAAATAAAAACCAGAAATCACAATATATGACTTTTAAACTATTTATTTGTATGATACAGCTGCAAATAAGTATTTGAACACCTGTCTATCAGCTAGAATTCTGACCCTCAAAGACCTGTTAGTCTGTCTTTAAAATGTCCACCTCCACTACATTTATTATCCTAAATTAGATGCACCTGTTTGAGGTCGTTAGCTGCATAAAGACACCTGTCCACCCCATACAATCAGTAAGAATCCAACTACTAACATAGCCAAGACCAAAGAGCTGTCCAAAGACACTAGAGACAAAATTGTACACCTCCACATCATACATGGCATGGAAGGTTCCCCTGCTTAAACCAGCACATGTCCAGGCACGTCTTAAGTTTGCCAATGACCATTTGGATGATCCAGAGGAGTCATGGGAGAAAGTCATGTGGTCAGATGAGTCCAAAATAGAACTTTTGGGTCATAATTCCACTAAATGTGTTTGAAGGAAGAAGAATGTTGAGTATCATCCCAAGAACACCATCCCTACTGTGAAGCATGGGGGTGGTAGCATCATGCTTTAGGGGTGTTTTTCTGCACATGGGACAGGGCGACTGCACTGTATTAAGGAGAGGATGACCGGGGCCATGTATTGCGAGATTTTGGGGAACAACCTCCTTCCCTCAGTTAGAGCATTGAAGATGGGTCGTGGCTGGGTCTTCCAACATGACAATGACCCGAAGCACACAGCCAGGATAACCAAGGAGTGGCTCTGTAAGAAGCATATCAAGGTTCTGGCATGGCCTAGCCAGTCTCCAGACCTAAACCCAATAAAGAATCTTTGGAGGAGCTCAAACTCCGTGTTTCTCAGCGACAGGCCAGAAACCTGACTGATCTAGAGAAGATCTGTGTGGAGGAGTGGGACAAAGTCCCTCCTGCAGTGTGTGCAAACCTGGTGAAAAACTACAGGAAACGTTTGATCTCTGTAATTGCAAACAAAGGCTACTGTACCAAATATTAACATTGACTTTCTCAGGTGTTCAAATACTTATTTGCAGCTGTATCATACAAATAAATAGTTAAAAAATCATACATTGTGTTTTCTGGATTTTTTTTTTCCAGATTATGTCTCTCACATATATATATATATATATATATATATATATATATATATATATATATATATATATATATATATATATATATATACACATATACACTTCTGGACAAAATCTTAAGACCGTGGGAAACATTCCAAATATACACATTTCACGCTGGTGGATCATAACCAGGTTGTAAGTACTTCTTTAAAATGCCAAAAGAAGAAACAACAGCAAGAGACAAAAAAAATAGAGAGTAGGCAATTTATTGAAAATGCACTTAAACTTAAAGGCTGTTTATCAGCTGTTCAAAAGTTTAAGACCACAGCCTTTAAAATTTAAATCTGTGCAAAAATATGGCTTTAATGTCATTGTCCTTCAGACCACCACAATGTCATGATCTCCTGATGGCAAAAGCAAAAAGGCTTTCTGTTTTAAAAGTGGCAGGATTGTTGAGCTGCACAAGCAAAAGCTCTCGCAACGCACCATTGCTGCTGAGGTTGGATGCAGTAAGACAGTCATTTTAAATTTCTTAAAAGATCCTGAGAGTTATGGGACAAAAAATCTAGTGGTAGACCCAAAAAAATGTCACCTGCACTGAGGATTCGACAGGCCAAACACAGGTCGAACCTCGAGCCAAATTAAGGCCCTTACTGATGCTGACTGCAGTCCAATACCCATAAGACAGCATCTGTGAGAGAAAGGCTTCTAGAACAAAAACCGTCTTTAAAAGCCACGTCTCCTCCCACACCACAAACTTGCCCATTTGGAATTTGCAAAGGAGGCACCAAACATGGGAGATTATAAGATGAAGAAAAGTTTTATTTTCGTATGAGAAAAAATTTAACCTGGATGGTCCTGATGGCTTCTAAATACCCTTAAGAATATTTGATGATGGATGGCAAGCGAAGTTTCTAAAAACGGACGTCAGTTCCAGACTGTGGATTCCCTTCATGAAGCCATCTTTACTACATGGAGCAACGTTCCCACCAGCCTCCTGGAAACAGTTGCATCAAGCATGCTGAAACTAGTGTTTGAAGTTAACAACAATGGTGGGGCTACTCACTACCGAATCCTTTTTTGACACTTTTAGTTCTGTTGTGGCAAATTTTTGGGCAGTGGTCTGTCAACTGCAGCAGTCAACTGTTTGAGTTTAAATGCAGTTTTCAATAAAATGCTAATCTCTGTTTTTTTGGTCTCTTGCTCATTTTATTTCTTTTGACATTTTGAAGCAGTTCTTACAACCTGGTTATGATCCACCAGCGCAAAATGCAGATACTTCTAGAATGATTTCCCCGGTCTTGCTGATTATAAATATATATATATATATATATATATATATATATATATATATATATATATATATATATATATATATATATATATAAATAAAATCAGCATTCGCTCAGCACAATTCTATTGCAGTATCATTATACACTGCATTAGACTTTCATATTTGTCTTAAAAGAACAAATTTATGATTTTCAAGGGGAAATATTATCTTTCAAAGATGTTTTATTGACAGTGGACCACTAGATGGCAGTCAAAGACTAAAATTATTATTGTAGTTATTATAATTATTATTAATAATAATATTTAATCATATTAATATTAATAATAATGTTTAACAATAATAATATTAATAATAATATTCGGAATAATAATAATAATCGTAATAGGAATAATAATAATAATAATAATAATAATAATAATAATAATAATAATAATTTGGCATATATGTTCATGAGAGTTCCTACACGTTATACGTTATACATAGCAATTAGTATGTATAAATACTTGTATTTTGCCTGTTTTATTATTACTGTGATTATGCCCATAACTTTTAAACTATTTGGTATATAGATTAATGTACGTAACCTTGAGTAAGGCTAAGTTTAGAAAAAGCTACAGACTATTCAGAAAAAAAAAAATCAGGTGAGGTTACTGGTACAAACTACTGAAATCTTATATCTTCAAACCTTAATGTACAGCATATGGAGGCACTTATATGGTAATTCTATATATTATACATATAGTATGCATATATATATATATATATATATATATATATATATATATATATATATATATATATATATATATATATATACAATGCATTCAGCAAGTATTCAGCAAGTATTCAGACCCCCTTGGAGCCTGATTCTGCAATCAATCAGACTGTTTTTTTTTTTTATTTTTATCTACACTCAAATATAAAAATACAAAAATATATGTACATTTTCTAAACTTAAAAAAGCTGAAATATCACATGTACATCAGTATTCAGACCCTATGAAACAACACTTTCATATAAGCTCAGGCGCCTCCTATTTTTCCTGATCTGTGCTGAGATTTTTTTATACCTTGACTGAAGTCTACCAGTGGAAAAATCTACTGATTAGACCTGGTTTGGAAAGGCAAACACCTCTTTCTAGAAGGCCTCAATGCTGACAATGCATGTCAGAGCAAAAACCAAGACATGAGGTCAAATGAACTGCATGCAGAGCTCAGAAACAGGATTGTTACAAGACACAGATCTGGGAAAGGCTATAAAAATTGCTGCTGCACTGAAGATTCCCAAGAGCACAGTGGCCCCCCAGTTTCAAGAGCTGGCCACTCAACCAAACTGAGCGATTTGGGGAGAAGCGGGTTAGTAAGAGAGGTGACCAAGAACAAGATGGTCAAGTTAACTGCGCTCTGGAGATCTCAACTGATCTACTCTAGGCTTTATGACAGTTGCCAGACCCCTGGCACCTAAAGGACTCTCAGACTGTTTGGAACAAGATTTTGTTCTGATGAAACTAAGCTTTGAACTGTTTTGCCTCAATTCTAAACGTTATGTCTGGGACTAAGCTTTGCCTTCCTATACAACAACAACCCTAAGCACACAGTTTAATACTGTTAATGTAAATACAAGTAAACTTTTTTGCATTATTGCTTTGTAAAAACTATTCACCACATTAGCTCCCTTACATTACTAGTATTTACAGTCCACTTGACAGAGTGAATAAAAACAAATGAGTGAATTCAGACACTGATGATCACCTGCTGTAACAAGCAGAATCACTGAAGGAAAAAACAAGAAACAAAACTACAACTGACATCCAGCCACAGCCTTAGATTAAATGAACTGAATTAAAACAGGACGATTAAACGACTCCAAAAAACAGCATTAACAGCTTCATCACATATCTACAAAACATTCTGAGACTTAATAGAGGTTTATATTTGATTGAAAATGTTTTGACCTCACCATTTTGGAGATCAGTGGTTGATGTAGGTTCTTGAGCCTTGACTCTTTAACATTTGTTTTTCCTCTGATTTTTATGACTGTATTTGTAAAGCACATTGTTTATAATATGAAGAATCAAGCAAAATTGGAATTTGGTGGTTTTGGTTAATTGTTGATTGTGATATAAACAATTAAAGAACTAATGGTTTTTTGGGTCATTTTCTTATTAATTTCATAATGTTTATGATTTGTCTCCAAGATAACAAACTATTATTAAGGATTTTAAAAACATTTTATGCAAAAAAAACTTTAGAAATACATCAGTCTCATACAGACATAAAAAAATCAGCACATGAAACTCAAAATTGGTGACTATTAACAAACTCTTATGCTATGGGTGTAAGAATAATACAAAAATCCCAACATGCATTGCAGGATGAATACTTTATCCAGCTGATTGTTCTTACTATTTTTATGTTTTTTTTGTTTGCTTTTATTATGTTGTTTGATTTGTTGTGACATTTCACCAGACTGTTTCATGGTTTTCAGAGTTGATTATATATATTTTTTCTTTGCTTGTTTTTTCCCTTGTTTTCATGCTTTCTCTTTCCGTCATTATTTCTTTTATTTTGATGATTTTGGCTCACATTTAACAAACACCCACCAATTCTCATATCTCAAAAAATGAAATAAAACCAATCAAAAAACATTTTTTATTGAATTGTTGGCCTTCTGGAAAGTTACTTCATTTGCTGTATATGTACTCAATACTTGTTAGGGGATCGTTTTGCTTTAACCTCAATTCGGCGTGGCATGGTGGTGACCAGTCTGTGGCACTGCTGAGGTGGTATGGAAGCCCAGGTTTCTTTGACAGCGGCCTTCAGCTCGTCTGCATTTTTTGGTTTCTTGTTTCTCATTTTTCTCTTGACAATAAGATTCTCTATGGGGTTCAGGTCTGGTGAGTTTGCTGGACAGTCAAGCACACCAACACCATGGTCATTTGACCAACTTTTGGTGCTTTTGGCAGTGTGGCCAGGTGCCAAATCCTGCTGGAAAATAAAATCAGCATTTCCATAAAGCTGAGAGAAGCATGAATTGCTCTAAACTTCCTGGTAGACGACTGTGCTGACCTTGGACTTGATAAAACACAGTGGACCAACACATCAGATGACATGATGATCTCCAAACCACCACTGACTGTGCAAACTTTACACTGGACCTCAAGCACCTTTCTGTGCTTGATTCTGTGCTTCTCCTCTCTTCTCTTCTTCCAGACTCTGGGGCCTTGATTTCCAAATGAAATGCAAAATTTTCTTTCCTTTCATCTGAAAAGACGACTTTGGCCCACTGAGCAACAGTCCAGTCCAGTCTTTTTTGTCCTTTGCCCATGTGAGACACCTCTGACGTTGTCTCTGGTTCAGGAGTGGCTTGACACAAGGAATGCGTCAGTTGTAGCCAATGGATACGTCTGTGCATGGTGGCTCTTGAAGCACTGACTCCAGCTGCACTGCACTCTTTGTGAATCTCCCCAAATTCTTGAATGGGCTTCGTTTCACCTTTTTCTACCACATTTTTTCCTTCCATTCAACTTTTCATTAATGTGTTTGGAGACAGCACTCTGTGAACAGCAGCTTCTTTAGCGATGACCTTTTGTGTCTTACCCTCCATGTGCAGGGTGTCAATGATCGTCTTCTGGATAACTGTCAAGTCAGCAGTCTTCCCCCATGATTGTGTAGCCTGAACCAGACTGAGACACAATTTGAAGGCTCAAGAAACTGTTGCAGGTGTTTGGTTCTAATTATCTGATTAGAGTGAGACACCATGAGTCTCCAATATTGAACCTTTTTACAATATTCAGACTGTGTGTGATGAATCTATATAATATGATTTTCACTTTTTGCATTGAAATACTAAAATAAATCAACTATTTTATGATTTTCTAATTTATTGAGATGCACCTGTATGTGTTCTTTTAAAACTGAGATTTTTGCTGTAGAATTAAAGGGTTTAAATGTGTAAAATAGAAAAAATAATAAAACAGTGACATTTATTTTAATAGTAAAAAAACATTAGATTATTGGCAACCCTGCAGCCAGTATTTTATCGTAAAAAAAAAAAAAAAAAAAAAAAGCTTAATAGTGTTAAACCTAACAGTCAATTTCTGTTGTGTATGTTGTGTCCATGTTGGTTAATAAACAAATAGTTTCTGCAAATAAAATGAGTTAACTCGAGCTGCCAGTCTTTAACCGTTAATTTACAGGACAATTTATTTTGTACAGCACTGTGTACTGTATAACCTTACGCACCTTTTATGCAAACACTTAACCCTTTTGCCTTCTAGCATAAGGCACAGAAACATTTGGACACTCACAGGCAGACTGCGTAACAGTTTCTTTGGCTAGGCCATGAGACTTAATGATCCGATACTGGACTATTTTTCAGACAAAACCAAAATCCTGTATTGATCATATTTTAATACTTTGGTTTTCTTGTTGGGTATAATGCTGACTACATGACCATATATATATATATATATATATATATATATATATATATATATATATATATATATATATATATATATATTATATGCTTATGTGCTGACTACTATAGTATTTTATAGTCATAGCATATTTGCATTTACAGCATTATTATATTGTTACATCTTTTTTGCACAACCTGGTACGTCTGCTCTGTTCTGTTCTGGTAATGTTTTGTGCTGTTTGCACACATCTGCACACATGCTTTTAATGTGGTTGTGTGTAAGTTTGTGTATTATTTATTTTGGTGCAGCCTTGTGTTCTGTTTTATTTTATACAGTACCATGGTCCTGGAGGAACATTGTTCTGTTTCACTGTTTACACTTTACTTTTATGTATTTGGTTTGAAAAACAATAAAGCCACTTTACTTGACTTGACTGCATCAGACAGGTGATACCCAGTAAGACCAGGAACATATAATATAAATGTTAATCCTGGATAAATGTTCAGCTCTGGATTAACATTTGACATAACCAAAACAAGAAGAATCCACACTTCAATAGAAAACAAACATGAGTAACAGATCCTCAAATTGACATTTACTATTTTACAAGCATTCATATTGTACAGTATACACAGAGAAGCACCTTTGGACTAAACAGTAAAAAGGCAGGATAACCAAATGCAGATTTAGTGCATCCAGAATGTTTTCACAGTGCTTCACTTTTTCCAGAATTTGTTGTTACAGCCTTAGTCCAAAATGGATTTAATTCACAATTTCCTCAAAATTCTGGAAACAATATTCCATAATGATTACATGAAAGAAGTATGTTTGAAATCTTTGCAAATAAGTTAATAAATAAATAAATAAATAAATAAATAAATAAATATTCACGGCCTCTGCTCAATACTTTGTTGAAGCACCTTTGGCACCAATTACAGCCTCCAGTGTTTTTGAGTATGATGCTACAAGCTTGGCACACTTATGTTTGGGCAGTTTCTCCTATTCTCTTTTGCAGAACCTCTTAAGCTCTATCAGGTTGGATGGGAAGCATTGGTACACAGCCATTTCCAGATCTCTCCAGAGATGTTCAATCAGGTTTAAGTCTGGGCTCTGGCTGGGCCACTCTTTTGTTATCTTGGCTGTGTGCTCTGTTGTCCTGTTGAAAGATGAACCATCACCCCAGTCTGAGATCCAAAATGCACTGAAGCAGTTTTTCATCAAGGATGTCTCTGTACATTGCTGCATTCATCTTTTCCTAGATCCTGACTAGTCTCCTAGTTCCTGCTGCTGAAAAACAACGTCATGTATTTTTCACTGAGGAGTGGCTTCCGTCTGGCCACTCTACCATACAGGCTAAATTGTTGAAGTGCGGAAAAGATGGCTGTTCTTCTGGAAGGTTCTCCTCTCTCCACAGAGAAATGCTGGAGTTCTTTCAGACTGACCATCAGGTTCTTAGTCACCTCCCTGACTAAGGCCCTTCTCCTCCGATTGCTCAGTTTGGCTATCGAGTCCTGGTGGTTCCAAAATGTTTCTGTTTACGGATAATGGAGGCCACTGTGCTCATTGGAACCTTCAATGCATTTTTCTGTACCCTTCCCCCGATCTGTGCCTCGATATAATCCTGTCTTGGAGGTTTACAGACAATTGCTTGGACTTCATGGGTTGGTTTGTGCTCTGACATGAACTGTTAACTGTGGGGCCTCATATAGACATGTGTGTGTCTTTCCAAATCATGTCCAATTAACTGAATTTCCGCAGGTGGACTCCAATCAAGTAGTAGAAACATGGATGATCAGTGAAAACAGGATGCACCTGAGCTCAATTTTAGGTGTCATGGCAAAGGCTGTGAATATTTATGTACATTTATGTAATATTTTTTGATTACAAGATTACAAACAAACTTCTGTGACATAACAAAATGTGGAAAAAGTGAAGCTCTGTGAATACTTTCCAGATGCACTGTAATTAAGCGTTTGGAAATCACTGAATCTATAATTCATTTTATGAGTCATGGTTAGAGCTTTTACCTTACAAATATTAAGCATATGTTAAATATAGTCACATAAATCTACACTTGGCATAGTTTGAGTCACTTAAAAGAAAAGGAAGAAAAAAAGTTAAATGTATCTTTACATGAATAGTTATAGTGCTATTCAAGATCAGACTCTAAAGAAGTAAGAAACTGACCATATTTGTGACTCCTCCACAGAAATCCGAGAGGCATTTAAAGTGTTTGATCGTGATGGAAATGGATTCATCTCAAAGCAGGAGCTGGGCATGGCCATGAGGTCTCTCGGCTATATGCCCAATGAGGTGGAGCTGGAGGTCATTATCAAGAGACTGGACATGGATGGTATATACTTCACTTTTTAAACTTTTTTTTTTTTAAGTCATTTTGATGTACAACTTGAGCTGTTGTAGAAACCAAAAATGATGAATATAATAGGGTCTCTTTCATTTAACTCGGTTCCATTTTATTTATTTTATTTTATTATTTTATTTATTTTAAAGTAGTTTTAACAATTGAACCAAATAAACCACAGGGAATAGTACCAAAGAAAAATAAAAGAGAACCCAGCCAATAGAATTAAAAATCATTACATTAAGCAGGTATTGAAAAAAAATTCCTTTAAGCATATTGGTAGCAAGAGTACAGTACCGAGTTACGAATAGGGTTACATAGTTTGTATGTGGTATATAGATTATACCCCATAAGCATATATATAGTTTAATAACATTGTTCACTAAAGCACAATCTAATTTTGGGCATTTGGGATTTTGAGGAAGTGCAAATATCCATGTGACACCATCCACTGTAGCCAGAAATAAGTCACACATGCAGAAAGCTCCATATTAAATAACAGGTGAAGTAGGGCATCAGGATGAATCAGGCAGGTTCAAAGGGAGAGAGCAGCCACTTCAACAGAAATGTGTCTGTGCCAGAAGCACATCACAAAGCAGGAGGCACATACATCTCAGCAGAGAGAGAGAGAGAGAGAGAGAGAGAGAGAGAGAGAGAGAGAGAGAGAGAGAGAGAGAGAGAGAGATCTAAATATTAAGTATAGTCTCAACCGAAAGTGGTTTAAAAGCATGTGCAGTGTGATCTAAATCCAAGCAGGTGTAGCTATTACAGCATCATTTACAGAGTGAGCCAGAAGGTAACACAGGCAGGAGGGAACCACAGATAAATAAAGTCTCGCTACTTCACCTTGTGGATCATATACAGTTTATTGTGTTTTAAAATTTCAAATGCAAGATTTGCAGAATACAATAAGAATAACACCATGATATATATATATATATATATATATATATATATATATATATATATATATATATATATATATTTTTTTTTTTTTTTTTTTTTTTTCCTAAATGTATTTAGAGATATTTTGTGCAGATACATCTTCAAAAACTAGTAAATTACAATTCTGCTTTACATCCCACCCCCAATCCCACAGTCTCCTAGTCAATAGTGTGATGAAAGCAACAGTGTTTTGTACAGTTGAAGGCAAATTTGGCTTAAAAGGAATTTCGAACAGAGCAGTGAAAAAGTTTGGAGTGGCTGATTTGTTAAAGGTTTTTTTAAGTATTAAATATTTTAGGCCAAAACTCCAAAACATCTGAGTGTGATTTGCTGGAGAATGTCTGCCCCCATTTGCAAGTGTTACTTCTGTCTGGGTATATTTTGGCTAAATTGGTGTAGTGTGCTCTGTAAATAATCTTGCATCAAATTGTGTCAGGCACATATAAAGGAAGAGTGTACTAAAACAAATATATAATCCCACCCTTTTTTGCTTATGCTGATCCCCACCTCATGTTCACAGGTATTCTTGAGTGATTCAGAGGGGTTTTAATTTATTGATTTATAAATGACAGAGTTTAACCCTCTTCTATCTGGGCTAAGAGAAAGAGTATGTCCATTTTTGAGTCAGGAGGAAGATTAGGAAACTGAGGAAACTGATTTTGTACAAAATGTCTGATCTAAAAGAAGCGAAAAAGATGGGTTTTCGAAAGATGAAACTTTTCTGACAAATTTGAAAATGATATGAATATACCTTATTGTACAAGTACTTGATGGTACTAAGACCGCTAGAAGGCCAGTCACAAAAAACTGAATCAGAACATGATGTTAAATAAAAATTACTATAGGTCTGGGGTGTCAAACTCAAATTCACAGTGGGCCAAAATTAAAAACTGGGATGAAATCGTGGGCCAAACTCAATATTTATTGGATATTTAACTGCAATTGTGCATGTTTTCCGTCTCTCCAGATGTGTAATGTTGAACCTTTTCATATGGAAACAAACTTAGGTTTTGCATACATATTGAATCTGGAACAACCAAAGGTTAATATTATAAACACATGAGAAATTAAATTTGAAATAAAACACACATCAGTGATATTCGTTTCTTATTATGTCTCTCTCTCTATCTATAGACCTAGCTCCTTTTTAATGTAAATCTTTTTTCACAGGGCAACAACACAACCAAATAAATAAATAAATAAATAAATAAATAATATCCTTCAATTTAAAAAAAAGCAATCTTTCAACTATTACCAGTCCATGCCTTAAAGTAGAAAAAGTGCATAAAGACATCATTCATTCAAGCTCAGTTTTTACACTCTGATTTACTCTGATTCTGGTTCAAGCCAATGTGCATCAATGTCTGGGTTTAGGCTCTGATCTGAGGAAATCCTCATGATTGAGTGAAGATGTTTATCAGTGAGACTCCTTAGTGGTGTTTTGTTAATCTTCATTAAAGAGAACAGATACACACACAGAAAGTGTGTGAGCAGCTTGGGCACGGAGTTGGAGCAGTGTGTCGGGGAGAAACATGGAAACTGTGCAGCACACACAGAGTCGTACTTTTAGGGTGTTTTCACACCTAGTTCGTTTAAGCCCTCCAAACGCTCTCGGAGCGGTTCAGTGTGTATATGTGAACAAACCAAGTGATCTCAGACCCCTTAAAAGGACCCAGAAGCGAACCGTACTCAGACCACCTCCGGAGGTGGTCTGAGTACGGTTCGTTTGTGGGTCCGTTTGTGGTTCGATTTGTTTGTGACATGTGAAAGCAATGTGGTCCCGGTCCGCTTTGCATTTCGTTTCGCCAAATGTCCCTGGAGGCTTGCCATACCTGCAGCCGTGTTCCGTCACTGCTGAAACACAAAACTTTTTGACATGGCAGGTCGCGGAGTCGTGTGGTCTTATGAAGAGAGCTGTGCACTTATTAATATTTGTAAAGAGGATGGCAAACGCCAACTATTCACAATACATAAAAACAAAAGTATTTCTTCTGTTTTCTCAAAAACTGAAGGAAAGGGGCTACAACAGAACAGCACCACAATGTCACGTACAAGTGAAAAAACTACGACAGAAGTACATAAACACACGTGATAAAATTTCACACAATTCTGTGTTCTGAGTTCTTATGAGGTTGAGGTGTGAACACGAAAGGGTCTGAGATCACTTCAATACTGAAGAGGACCAAAAAGAGAACTGGGTTCTCTTTTGAGTCTTTTTTATTGTGAACACGAAAGGGACTGAGTTCACATTTGCTTAGATCACTTTCTGGTTCACTTTAAGTGAACTGGGTTTGGTTCTTTTAAAACGAACTAGGTGTGAAAACACCCTTACTTGATCGTGTCTCTACACTGGAGTTCAATCAGCTCCATTTGGAGGTTGGTTGGTGCGCTTTCCACTTCAATCACAAACGGATTACTGAGCAGTTCAAATCTGCATTTCTGGGCTTCAAAGTCGGTAAATCTCCGGGTAAATTCAGCGCTGAGTACACGGAGTTTTTCAGCTTGAAGTTTTTTAGCGGTCTCGACTGATGCGTCAACGCACTAACAAAGCATTCTGGGATTTGTAGTATTAGCGGTGTATGCGCTATACACTGGCGGGCAGCTCTAATACACATTTGATATGATCTCGAGGGCCAAATATAATTACACCGCGGGCCAGATTTGGCCTGCGGGTCTGAGTTTGACACCCCTGCTATAGGTGGTACTATAAGAGTTGATGGACTGATTAACCCAAAATGTTTCCTAAAATTAACCCATATTTTATACTGTCTGAGACATTTTTATTATTTATGGGAAGCTGAGAGCAAGTCATTGAATGAAGAGAAAATTTTGAGGATGAGGAAATTTTGGGCCCAGATAGGACTTTCAGGAACTCTAGACATGTATCCAGTACAAAGGCTTGTTAATATTATAGGCCCAGTAATCCTGTTGAAAATCTGGTAAGGCAAGTCCCCTTTTCGAACCTTACTTCTATTCGTGCTTAATTGCCACCCTCACAAAAAAGACTTTAATATTAATGGATATAAATGCTGAAGAGGTATAATAATTTGGGCAGAATTGTCATTTTAACTCAATTACTATGGCCAATTAGCAACAATAGAAGAGAGGACCATCTCTGCATATCTTCCCTATAAACATAAAAAAATTTTCTAAAACAACTGTGACTGATTTAGTGACAAATACACCTAAATATCTGACTCCTTCCAGAGCCATCTTAAAAAGGATATTTAGACAGTCTCAACTGCTAGATTTACTGAGAAGAGCTCACTCTTTTGAAGATTAAATTTGTAACCAAAATATTTGCCAAACAAATAAAGAATTTGGATGATTGGCAGAAATAATGAAGTGAGGTCATCTGCATAGAGAGAGTTAAAGAAAGTTAAAGAGTTAAAGTTAAAGAATGAAATACTTTATGTTTATGTTGAAAAATCAGTAGATCAGTTGTAATCAAACTGATCTTTTATTAATCAATTGTAAGTCCATATGGCAAAAATAAATTGGGTCTGATTTGCTGTACTGAATATTGTACTCCAAGTTATAATGCAAATAATTACCTGGTGTGTTTGGAGCCTAGCATTAAATATTTCTTCATTTTTTAATTAATGCATTTCTTTAATTTTATTGTTATGATCAAGCATGTTCGAGCAGACACTCAGCAGGGAGTCTATGCAGTTTTTTATTATAAATTGTTAATATGCTGGCCTTTTTATTTATATTATAATTAGTAAACCAACATGAATTAATAAAGCAATGAATTAAACCAAGGCTGTCACAGTGAATAACCTTATCTAATGCACAAATATCTTGGTAAGTTTAGCCAATATTTTGTTAGCCGATGCTCCATTTTTAGTTTCACTACAAGTAATATTCAATAGACATGAACAAGAACTGTGTCACTGATATCAGCTAGCGAGAGTCTACTGTCCCATATAATGTATACTGCCCATGCTCTGGCAGTAAGTCTGTACAGTGATTAAAATTTTTTGCAAGTTGGCACAAATATATTTAGCTATTTTATCATTTTAGAGCATATCTCAGTCATGGCATATCTCAGTTTTCACCATATTGTTAATGAATACTTTGCATTTTCACTGAAATAAAAAGAGTCCCATGTGACAACTATACCAGGATTTTTAACACCACTTAAAGATTCATGTACATCAGTGTTAAACTATCAAGACTTCACTAAAGTCTGTCATATGCGTTGAAGGGTAGCATGAAAAATATTAAATATTTACAAAAGTTCACTGATCATTATGCACACTGAGAAGCAGAAACAGAACAATCATATGTTACAAACAGATATTGATTGATGGTTTCAAAATGTTATTTTTTTTTATTTATTTTGTTTGTTTATGTTTATTTATGTTATGTTTATGTATTTATTATTCTATTTAACTTTTGTTATACTATAGTAATGATGATTACTATTGTATGGTATAGTTTTTATTATAGTTGAAATATGAAAGAAAAAAATAATAATAACTAAAATGTATTTATTACTATGATTTAAGAAAAATAACATTTATATACCCAATACTAATTACAATTTTTATGCAAGTGAACATGAATGTGTATATTTGTGACTGTTCTATATAAGTCTGTAACCTTTTACTATCCTTAACAATCTAAAAACCTCTGAGGAATTATTCTATATGCCACTATATGCCACTTGTCACATCCAAGATTTCTCAAGATTGCACAAAGTATGCTAACCATTAGAATATGTATCAAAAGTTTTAACACATTACACAGAATTAAATAATGTTAGACTGTGCAAAGCATGTGACTGCCCAAGCACTTACAATGAACACTTCTTCTATACTTGTTAAAAAATTACTACAACAATTTGTTAAAATCTATTTATTATTAGTTTTAGATCATGTTGACAGTCTGCTTTAAGCCCCTGTGTATGAGCTGTTAGTGTAGAAACAATAATGTATTAGAATAATTGCATATATAATTTACATTACAACCAGAACTACTGTCCAAGTGATGCTGTAATGCAAAACTAAACAAACCACATCTACTGACAAGTCTGATTTAATTATTCAGCTGCACTGGGGTATAAATGCCACAGCACAGTTGCATGCTCAAGTCTGACTGCTCAGAACACGTGTGGTATTTTCTCATAAAAAAACAAGTAGTTCCAACAATAACACGAACACAGGGTTAATATAAACAAGCCCATTCTAATAGGTATTTAAAGGCCAATATTTTAAAAATCTGTGTGTCAGAATTTATAGGGTTAACAAATAATTATTATAGCTTGATGTGGTGAAGTTTTTTATTAGGAGACATATATTAAACATTTATTATGGAAGGAGTCTTTATTGTATGTTCATTGTAAAATGACAATTATGATGTAGGTAGGAAGAAGAACTCATCAATCTATATTATACTATACACATGTACTATATACTATACTACAAACCTATTCATTCTATACTGTGCTGTTAATATACAGGGAAATGCACTTCATGTTTAGTGCAGTCTGGTACTGTAACTATGCTGCTGACTATGGGCTGTCCCGTTGTGGACTTTAATGCTGGAGGTGCCTAAGGGGAGGTCCTAGAATACCCCTCTTTATCACATTTGATTGATTTTTCATTCTTTTTCATTTAAACAAGTCACAAGAAAACACTAGAATGTGCAGGATTGGAAAATGAAGACCATATTTGGGAACCTGTGGTCTATAATGTGGCAATCAGCACTTCCACTCACATTCTGTTGGATGCAGCTGCTAACAAAGAATATAAAAGGCAGAAATGCTCAGCATCAAAAGATATATGACACAGATTCTAAACATCTAATACACACACACACACACACACACACACACACAGTGTTAGTCATGTGACAATAAATATAGCAATATTTCAGCAGTGTGGTCAGTGTGGCCTCTTGTTTTATCTGAAGGTGATGGACAGGTTGGTTTTGAGGAGTTTGTAACTCTGCTTGGCCCTAAACTGACTGCATCTGGCATGCCTGACAAGTTTCACGGAACAGACTTTGACTCCATTTTCTGGAAGGTATGGACTGCTGCACTTGGAAGCTTGAATCCAATTATGTCAGTGCTGTAATTAATATTATGCATCAGTTATGCCTCATTTTTATACATGAAGACTTCTATAATGTTTAGGTTGATATGTACATTATGCACACTTAGCTCATGTTATGATAGTGTTCCTGCCATTATAATGTTTATTTAAATCACCAAATGCAATCGCTTGATTAGTGCATTTTAGAATTAGTATATTGCTCCCTAATTTTGTATTATATTATATTATATTATATTATATTATATTATATTATATTATATTATATTATATTATATTATATATTTACTAGCGCTATTGTTTTAACATTTATGACTCAAAACCTCATTTAATTTCTCTTTTTTTATTTTATCAGTGTGATATGCAGAAGCTGACAGTGGATGAACTAAAGAGACTGCTGTACGAGACATTCTGTGACCATTTGTCAATGAAAGACATTGAAACCATCATCATGACTGAGGAGAGCCATATGAACAGCCCAGAGTGTCAAATTAATATTGACAGTAAGCCTGCACACAATGAATTTCCATCATAAAAATCATACAAAAATAACCTAATAATTAGCTATTTGCTATTTATGATGAATAAATATTTATATGATCACATTCTGACCTATGCCATTCTATGCCATTCTGCCAAATTAAATGATCAATTTGTGTTTCTTATGAGAAATCCATCTTTAACATGATTTATTTAGTTTGGTTTGTGTTTTTGGATCATGCTGGAAGGTGTTTTTTATTCAGCCATCTTCAGCCATTTAAAGTTATCTTTATATCTCTCTATCCATCTTAGCCCAGTCCTAACATCATACCCTGATATTGCCACCACCATGTTTCCTTTTAATTATTAATTATTATTTTACTTTATTAATGTGCTTAAAGTGACACATTGTCTTGTTTTGGGTTTTTTTGCAAACACTATTGCATTATACATAGGGAGGTAGTAGCATAGTGGTTAATGCATTGGCATTTGTATCATGGGATGGTGACTTAAAATCCCAGCCACATCAAGCTGCCCTTCCTGGGCTCCTGATCAATGCACTTAACCTTATAGCTGCTCAGTTAATTGATGAGATAAATGTAGTTTGCTCTGGATAATGGCATCTTTCAAATACCATAAATGTTTTCTTTTAGTATTGCCCTTCAAAACTTGCATACATACAGTGGGGAAAATAAGTATTTGATACGTCAGCATTTTTATCAGTATTGACCATTTATCAGTATTTACCATTCCCATCAAAATGCTTTTCAACGATAAGATTACAGAGATCTTGAGAGAGTTCTTTGTTTTTACCCATCATGAAATCTTTCCTGTGTGCCTCCTGGGTAATGAGAAGCCTTTATAGGCCATCAGTTAGGACTAAAGCAGCTGATATCAATTAGTTCTGATAGGGGGCAGGGTTTCTCTCTCAATACTGACAGATTTCAGGTGATCTCCTGGCTTTCTATACCATTTTACACCTTGTTATCTTTATGTGTTCAATACTTATTCTCTGTGTCATTTCACTTTATTTATTATGACTCAACTTGTATACTTAAATGTTCTGATTTCTTTGTATGAATTCAATATTTGGCTTGATGGCCACATCTGGTGGAAATTTTGTGTCAATAGCCCACTTAGAAATTCCCTTACTGATAAAAATGCTGATGTGTCAAATACTTATTTTCCCCGCTGTATCTTCATGTTTCCCAGGCTTGACAAAATAATCATGACCATCCTGTTCAAAATGTGATACCCCTAAGGCTTTAATCTATTGTGTTATGTAACATTCTTGGCACTCTTTAGTTTACACCATAGGTTGTCTATCAGGTTCAAATCTGGGGACTGTGATTTTTTTAATTGATACTTTCATTTTGTAAGACTACAAATCTAAGTTCTTATCCATCCTGAAGAATTTGGCATATGTTTGGCATACCACATGTTAATACCCATGTCAAACAGGATGCAATGTTTGAACAGTTTTCCCTTGAACAAATGAAAAATACATTTAAAATATGAATTTGATACATTTCTATTTTAATTTATGGCAGGTGCCATAACTTATTAGCAGATGCCTTTATTTAGAGCGACTTACAAAGTGCTTTGAAGTCCCCATCAGTAAATACATGCAATACCAGTTAATTAAGACACAGACTAAGAATACCATCTGTCTAAAACTCTGTTTTTTATATAAAATGCTGAAAAGGCGAAATGGACATGAGCTTACCCCAAGGTTGTGTGTCGTTACTGACGAGATCAGAGAGGTGTCCATAGAGATAACACAATAATGAAGTGGAGATTAATCACCTGGGATGAAAAGCAGTTTGTTTTTTTCTGGGATTAAGCTTCAGATGATGAGCTGCCATCCATGATGAGATATGTGTGAGACATGCTGAGATCCAAGCAGAAACAAGAGACTCTGTAGAGGGGAAAATAAAGCATCAGTTGAGTGTCATATGCATAGCAATTGTATGAAAACTTTTGTGAGGAAATTACTTTGCCAAGAGATTGTGTATAAATAAACAGTAGAGGACTGAGTACTGAGCCTTGTGGAACACCAGAGGAGAGTCTTCATAGAGCCGATGTGGATACTCTAACAAGTCACCTGATATGAACGATCTTCCAGGTAGAAAGAAATTATTGTCAAGCTGTGCTTTAAATTAAAAAACTCCCAAAGATTGATAAGAGTCATGTGGTTGACCATCTCAAATGCTGCGGCCAGGTCATAGAGGATAAGGACTGATGACAGCTTGACATATCTAACAGCTTGCAGCTTTTCAGTGACTGCCAGGATTGCAGTCTCTTTGAAGTGAAACCTGAAAGTATTGTGTAGGAGCTGAGGGAGAGGTAAGGGTCTGGAAGATTTTTTTCAAAGAAGGTGTCAAAATGTTCAACTGTCAGAGAGGATGCAGCAGGAGCAGGAGAATTATGTGGGTTAAGCAGAGAAAAATATGTGGAGTTTGATGATTCCACATAATTGATGATTCCAGCTTTTGTTTGTAGAAAACAGTCAGGTGAGAATTTGGACAGGAAAAGCACAGTACAAGACCAGATCAATGTAAAGATGTTATCACTTACACTTTCACTATGTTACCTTCTGATAACAAGAAAGAGGGTGTGATGTCTTTCTCGGTTTAAAAGGTCCAAGGATAAGAAAATGGAAGAAACAAAGGTATCTGTACATTCCTCCAGTGGTGAGGGTAAGAGTCAGGAAGGGATGAAAAGTAGAGAAAACAACATTGGAGAGAGGAAGAGAAGGAAGGTTTTGAGAAGTCAGAAAGAAAGCCTGATCTGTTGATGCTGGAAAGAACAAAAAGGCTTCTTATTAATCTCTTAGATTAAACTACTGGAAAAACAAAAATCTGCCCAGACAAGATTATTTGGACAAATGAAACCAAGATTAGCAGGAATAAAGCAAGAGCAGGACAGGAACGTCTCATGATACAAAGCACTGCACATTGTCTGTCAACTTTGAGGTAAAAATGTTCACTTGCTGCCTAATAAATCCCACCCTCTAACAGGTGCCATAATGAAGATATAATCAGTGTTATTCACTGCACCGGACATAATGGTTTAATTTCATAATGTTATGCCTGATTGGTGTATATATATGAGCACAATTTAGATTAAATTAAGCACAAACATGGATGAGTGGCAGTTATCATAAAAGCAGTTGAGGGTTACAAGTGGAATATGGAATGTTCAAAAAGCATATATATATATATATATATATATATATATATATATATATATATATATATATATATATATATATATATATATATATTGGTGTACAATTTGGATCTTTTTCTGTCTCTCTCTTCCCTCATAGCAAGCCCCATGCAGCAAGTCAAGCACACATGTGTGCGAAAGAGCTTGATTTGTGCCTTCGCTATTGCATTCATCATCAGTGTCATGCTTATTGCAGCAAATCAGATGCTTCGACGTGGGATGAAGTGAGTGAGTCAACCTCCCCATCTTAGTATTCACTTCAGAAAATCTTTAACATTTACTTCTTTGTTCCCCATGTTGTTGTTTATTAAATTGCTAACATACTGACCCTGTTGTAACGAGATATAAGGATGTGTGTAGGCTTTATGTAGTCTTGAACCCTTAACTAATTTTTTATAATAAAAAATTAGTGAATAGTAATGCAAATAGTTATAGTCATATTATAGTATGTATGTATTATTTTTTATCATGGACCAGACACAACATCTATACTTTACTTAAACCTGATTGAAGTGACTCATGGTTTTGTAGCAGACAAAGAGAGGCAGCTTGATAAATTGTCATGGACTTGCAGAATCTCAGAGGGCTTTTCTGGAAACCCTGGTAGTAATCCAGAGTTGAGGTCATTACTCTGGCACACAGGGATAGCAAGGGTAGATCTATCCAAATCATAGCACAGCCAAAGGTCAAAACCAGCAAACACAGAACACACACTGAACATGAAGCAAGGAATATAAAACTCAACTAAGAAAAAGACAAGGATACAACAAACAATTGGCGCAGAGTTGCTGCACAAACACATGAATGACTTTTAAAAACTTTTAAAACTCATGAAATCAAATGTAAACTAAACCACAAAAATCCAGGTAAATACACTACAAATCAGTTAAAAGTACACAAAAAAAAGACAAATAACAAAAAACAGGTGGTAATCAAAATTATGATTAGTGGATTACAAGGATCTTCTTGGGTGCAGGGAATTCCAGTCAGCATCTCTCTGGTGTTGTTGCTGAAATATAAACCTTTGCATTTCTACATCTACATTTTAAGGAATTTATTTAAATAACATTTACAATGCAAACAGAAAGATGTATGTGGTGTCAAATAATACAAAACATACATACAGCATCTCACATTTCGGCAACAATTTTAGTAGATATTCTCAAAGGACGATACTATAGAACGGAAACTTAGATATATTTTAGAGTAGTCAGTATGCAGCTTGTATAGCAGCACAGATTTACTGTCCTTGGAAAATAACTCAACCCCACAGGTTCTCAATACGGTTCAATCCATCATCTTCAGCTTCCTCAGCAAGGCATTTGTCATCTTGGTGGTGTGTTTGGGGTCGTTATTATGTTGGAAAACTGCTGTTCAGTTTATTCTGAATGGAGGGCATCATGCTCTGCTTTAAAATGTCACAGTTCATGTTGGAATCCCCTTAATGAACTGCAGCTCCCCAGTACCAGCAGCACTCATGCACCCCAGACCATGATGCTACCACCACCATGCTTGAGTGTAGGCAAGACACTATTTTTCTCGCAATGGTTCTACTCACCAGGGCTTCACCACACATGCTGGACACCATCTGAGCCAAACAAGTTTATCTTAGTTTCATCAGACCACAGGACATGGTTCCAGCATCCTGCTTTTGGAAAGGTTGTCTTCAGCAAACTGTTTGCGGGCTTTCTTGTGAGTCAGCTTCAAAGGAGGCTTTCTTCCACTTCTGCAACCTCTAAAGCAATGCTGGCAACACTCATGCGTCTGTTTTTATAAAGTTAGCTTGTGCACCTTCTTTGATTGACCATTGCCAGGGCTGTCTTGAATACCGGTCAAAAACCGGTGTACGACACTGGCCACTGTACTGTACTCAATTTCAGAATGTTACCAATAGTCTTATAGCCTCGGACAACATTTTAAAATCTCAGCGAATTCTTTGTCATGAAGTGCAAGGTTAAACATCCAGTGGTCATTATGAGAGAATTGTACTCAAAACACCAAATTGTAACTGCTAATACTTGATACACAAATTTGTATGGTCCTGTCAAGCAGACAAAAACATGAACATGACGAATAGGACATGTAGCTTTGCATAGTTAGGCAACATACAGCTTTGTACTTTTGTTGCCAGCTATTTTGACAAAAATGACTGTATGTTGAGTTATTTTTAAAGGACAGTAAATCTGTACTGCTAAACAAGCTGCACCACTATTAACTACTCTAAAATATTTCCAAGTTTCATTTCTATAGTATTGTCCCTTGAGAAGATACACTAAAATGGTTGCTGAAATGTGAGGGGTGTACTCACTTTTGTGAGATACTGCACATAACATACATATATAACATAGCTC